>NW_026020215.1:2320126-2658549 GCF_900185275.1 Solanum verrucosum
TGATCTTGTTCTATTTTAGAGACAACATCATTTGAGATTTACATTTTCTTTCAATTCTAGTGTAATACATTAGAGACTTGTGCACGTGACAATCAAGTTTTGGGGGTATATTTAAGCTAATTATGAATTTTCGCATTATTATATAGTATTAGACTGCATTATTTGGGTTTAGGCTGACTTGTCTTGGTGGGATAAGACGAGTGTCATCACATCCATTTTTGGATCGTGACATATATTACTTTCTTTAGGCGTTTAATTTTTGTTAATTTTTGTTTTCCATTTAAATTTGTTTGTCTTATTTTTTTTAGTTTGTTATAAATTTGAGAATACAAAAATAATACTCTAGATTAATGGAGTTCTTCACGAAGTTCGAAACAAAGGAATAAAAAAAACTTTACAATAGTTAATAATTTAAAATATTTAAAATACATAAAATATAGTTGATTTTCAAAATTCTATTATGCCTCATAAAATGGGATTGAGAAAGTAACATATATTATTTGAAAATGACCTATAAATTACTATCAATCGCAATAATTAACCACTTAAAATATTTTAAAGACATAAAAAATTGATTAACTCTTGAAATTCTATCAATGTCACATAAATTAGAACATGAAAAGTAACATATGTTATTTAAAAATTACATAAAAAGTATTATAAATTAAAATAATTAATAACTTAAAATATTTACAAGACAAGAAAAAGAGAGGCTAAAAAGTAAATTCTAATTGACATGAAAAAATTATAAAGAATAACTTAGTCAGATAACGTTAGTAATTAATTTTAGAGCAACTTTCACATATAGCGAACACAAAATTCATATTTGTATGTTATAACAAAGTTTGCATAATTACACTCCATAGCAAACATAAATATGTATATTTCGCTATACATATACAAAAGAAAGTAGTTGTATAATCTACTTTGGTATACATATACAAAAAGATCAATTGTATAAAGTGAGAGAGGCGAGTGAGCGAGCGAGATCTGGGAGAGTGGCGAGCGAGATCTGGGAGAGTGGCGAGCGAGATCTGGGAGAGGGGAGATAGGGGAACGAAAATATATGTATATATACAATTTTCACGCATTTTATACATTTGCGTTTTTTGTATAAAGTGAGAGAGGCAAGTGAGAGAGCGAGATCTGGGAGAGTGGCGAGCGAGATCTGGGAGAGGAGAGAGAGGGGAACGAAAATATATGTATATATACAATTTTCTCTCGCTTTATACAAACACAAACACATTTTATATATTTGTGTTTTTTGTATAAAGTGAGAGAGGCGAGTGAGAGAGCGAGATCTGGGAGAGGGGAGAGAGGGGAACAAAAATATATGTATATATACAATTTTCTCTCGCTTTATACAAACACAAACACACTTTATACACTTGCGTTTGTATAAAAAATGAGAGAGGCGAGGGAGAGAACGAGAGTGGCGAGCGAGATTCACCATGAGAGAGGTGAAATAGTAACAGTTTGCTATGAGGTACAATTAAATCAAACTATATTTATAGCATTTAATTTGAATTAATAATTTGCTATTATATACAATTTTCCCTTCATTTTATCAAATAATTTTTTTATAAGTGTGTGGCATTACACTAGATACTATAATAAGAACTAGACTATCAACACATTAAAGTTACAAGAATCTTTTCAACTCATTATAATTTGGGTGACTTAAATAAAAGGTTAACTTTCTTTTGAACTTTAACCTTTAGCTAGTAATTTTGACCAACAAACTTGTGAACTTTTTTTTATAATAAAATAAATTTGTATTTTAAATATTTAACAAAATATTTATTGGTCCATGCACATGGCTATCTTTACTAGTTTTACTAGAAAATTAGTGAATTTGGTCGCGCTTCGCGCGGTCCTAAAATGTTATCTAAATTAATTATACCCTCTTTTTATGAAAATAAAATAACTTTTAAACAATATATATTTGAGTAATTGATAAATGTAAATTATTTAAAAAATGGTGTCGAATTAAAAAAAACAACATAAGTTACAAAAATAAAAAGAAAACGAATAAAATGAAAAGAACGAAGATAAAGTTATCAATAAAATGAAATAACCAACTTTCTTTTGCCTATAGAAGGTACTACTACATTATCACTCCTCTATAAATCAATTTTATACAAATTACAAACATCAACGAGTTTATCAAATAAAATTCATACGATATCAAAATGAATTCATTCATCAAATTATCTAAAGAACACAAATAAAAGTATTTTTATTTATAATTTCTTTGTTATATGATACTAACACATAGTATTGATAAATTTGTTAAGTATAATATCTACAAATTTTAGTCTTTAAGTGTTTACTAATATTTTTTAATGTATTCAATTATATCTTTTATTTATTTTGTTATATAATACTATATACCAAGTTTTTTTTTTGTACTATATACCAAGTACTTATCAAGTTTATCAAGTTTGTGAAGTATACTTTTTTGAAAATTTAATCGTCATTAATATATTTGTATGCATCTAACCCTATAGTTTCTTTTATTTGAGTTTAATAAAATAAAACATGAAATAAACTAAAAAAAGAAATAGAACAAAAAGGAAATGATACAATCTAGTTTTTTTTTCCTTATACATTAATTATGTGTCTTTCTTAATTATAACTTTTATTTTCAAAGTTCTCTCTCAAAATAAAACCATTTCCTTTCTTATTCAATTTAATTTCTTATTATTTTCATACAAAAACGATTGTCTCAATTACTACTCCTTCATTTATTTATATACTTTAATATAAAAATTTAATTGTCTTTATTTCATAATTCTCATGACTTTTGATGATCATAACTCCTAAATTATATTAATAGTCATGTTCATAATATACATACATATATATATGTTATTTTTATTGTTATTTTATATTTTTACGGTATATATATATACTCCAATAGAGGTTTTATTTTTTCTCCATTCCTTAAGTATTTTTTTTCTTGATTTCTCCACTTGATGTACTAACTAATTAAATTAATAAATATTTTATTCCTTTGTAAGAACCAATCCACGTATATTAGAGAAGTGACCTTCTAATTCAGTCCATGACTATATTAGAGAAGTGACATTCTTATTCTACTTATAATGAATAAAAATTAAAATACCCTCTTTTTTGTTTTAAATAATATCTCTTGTCATTTAAATAATTTACTATTATTCTCTATAAATTTAGGGAGAATATATATGGAACATACTAAGACTTATATATGGAATAATATAAATGAATCATTCTTTGATTATTAAATTTTAATTTGGTAAACATACTGAGACTTATATATGGAACAAAATAAATGAATCATTCTTTAAATTTAAATTTTAGTTTGACAATATTATATATATGGAACATACTAAGACTTATATATAGAACAAAATAAATGAATCATTCTTTGTATATTAAATTTTAATTTGACAATCATATATATATATATATATATAAGAGAACATTAAGCCCGCCTACGTGGCGCCACCAGAAATCAGAATTCCCTGTTAATTTATTTATTTTCAAAACTAACCTTTCCCTTTCATGAAAAGTTGTGACTTTAATGAAGAGTTGCGACTTTTATGAAAAGTTGTGACTTTTATGAAAGGTTGTGACCTTTTCGAAGGGCTGCAACTTTTTCAAATAGTTGTAACCTTTCTGATAAGGTTTAATAAACATTTGTTCACACTACCCTTTATTGTCTATAAATAGAGGGATTTCATCTCATTTTAAAACAACAAAAATTCTGAACCTCTTCTTCTTCTTCTTTACAATTAATATTTGTGTACTTTTTTCATGTTGAGTGGCTCCCCTGACACTATTGCTTATGTTACAGATCCTGCTATGTATTTTTACAATTATTAATTTATGCTTATGTTATTAAGGATAAATGATAAGATGTAATAATTTTCATTTTCCTTTGTATTATTAATGTTTATTACTACGTAATCTTGTATGTAAGATAATATAGCGTTTTAGTTTTAATGATTGATAGGTTTTAAGTATTATCTTATAAATTTAGTGATAATAAATTCCCGCGCGAAGCGCGGGTAATTTTACTAGTATTATATTTATGGAGCTTTTTTCTTTTTTCTTCTTTTTCTTGATATCTTTATTTTTCTTATCCCTCTTTATTTGTTTTCATTTTTCTTTGTCTCCCGCAGTACTTTATATATTTCCTTTTTGTCTCTTCGTAATGTTAAGAAAAATCCCTCAATATCAATTCTTTTTTGAAATATTGTCACTTTTTTGTCATACAAATTCAAAGTATCTCAATGAAAAAAAGGATAAGATGACAGATGAAGAAAAATAATTATAATATTCTTACAAGGGTTTGGGTTGAAAATTATACCTATCAATTTAGTCGTAGATTGAGGCTAAAACTTCTTCAAAAGTTTTAATTCCTGCATCTTTTCTTCTTTTGCTTTACTCTCGGATGTCGGTCAAATTTCAAATATTTAGCAGTAAAACAAAGAGATGAGCTGAAAATTCTTATTGAAATGATGACAAGAAGCAAATGATCTGGAGAATAACTAATCTTTTTGTTGAAAGCTTATAATGAAAATACAACAGAAAAGATAAATTTATAAACTAAACTCTAAATCTATAATTGACTCCCAAAAGTAGTATAACTTGAATCCTAAAAAGGTGCAAAAAATATTCCCATATCAAAGTACGGATATACTTCGTTATTGACTCTAGCATATCCCAAAAATATAGGAACAAACACCTAGACTTGGTAAAACTCAGTAAAACAATGAAACCAATAAATAATATACACTAATTTATAGAGAAAATACATAAAGTCACCATTGAAGTTGACTCGAATTTTCAAAAAGACACCTTAACTTTGTGGGTGTCCTATTTCCCCATTGAACAATTTAAAAGTGTTATAAATATCTCACTTTTCACCCAACCTCAATTGCAAGAAAAGAGGTGCAATCACGCACCAATTGTTGTTTGACACGTATTAAATTCTTTTAATTTTTAATTTTTAGTTTCATTTTCATTTTTTCTATTTTTATTAACTTTTTATTTTCATTTTTTCCCTCTTTCTTATTAAATCTTCATAACTCAAATCCTTTGATCTTTGTTGTAAAATCCTCCAAAAGTAGCAGTCATTGTCGCCTTCAACGTAGCCTCCATGATGCTTCCCTGTTACAACACTATTTGCGCCACTAAAACATCACTAAAAAAAATCAATTCAACTCTCAAGTTACTAAAAACAAGGTAATGAGACAAAAAAAAAAGGAGTTTCATAGTACTCTCTAATCAATGGAGTTCACATTTGTTTTTTGTTTTTTTTAAAAAAGGATAAAAGAAGAAAAAGAAACAAAGAAAAGCAAGAGACAACAAAAAAAGTGATAAAAATGGATGAAGTAAATGATCTTCTAAGTTGAAGAAGATGAAGAAAAAATAATTGGATTTTGAATTTGGGTGAAGAAGATAATGGGGAAATGATGTAAATTAATTAAATAATTAATAATAAAGAAATAAAACGACACATGTCACTTTAAAACTGGTTAATGGCAGTGAAAAGATTGGGTCACGCGCCTCATGTGCGTGGTAACAACCAAGACGAGGAAATGGGTCAAAATGACCCATTTACAAAGATATTAAATAGTTCTGTGGGGTGATAGGACACTTCCAAAGTTAAGGTATCTTTATACAAATACGGTACAACTTTAGTGGTGACTTTATGTCTTTTCTCATTTATACTCCCCCTTGGTGCATATTTATTGTCAATGATTCCAAGAGCAACTCTAAACTTTTCAAAATTAGGCTTCCCTAAAGCTTTTGTAAAGATATCTGCTACTTGTTCATTGGTATGAACTCCTTTCAACTCAACTTCTTGATTCAATACTTTCTCTCGAATAAAATGGTGACGAACTTCTATGTGTTATGTTCGCCCATGAAAAAATGAATTTGAAGTAAGTTTGATGGCATTTTCATAATCACATTGAATTTGCACAACATAGTCCACTTTGTCAAAAATATCTCCTATCAAACATTTTAGCCAAATGCATTCTTGGGCAGCCATTGTCGCTGCTATATATTTTGCTTCTGTACTGGACAAAGCAACAATGGCATTCTTCTTGCTACACCAAGAAACAGTCGCAAATCCAAGATTGAAACAATACCCTGAAGTTGAACGACGATCAGCCATATCACCTGTCCAATCTGCGTCTGTAAATTCTTGCAACACAAAATCATTCCCTTTCTCATACGTACGACCGTAATCAACTGAACCCTTAATGTAACGTAGAATTCTTTTTGTTGCCTCTAAATGAGGAGTTCTTGGATCCTGCATAATTTGAGACACAACACTAACAGAATATGCAATTTCCAGCCTTGTGATAGTTAAGTAAATTAAACTACCAACAAGCTGTCAAAATGATCTAGCATCCTTCAGCAACTTACCTTTATCTTTTTTCATCTTAAGATTTATCTCCATTGAAGTTGCCATTTCTTTTGCCTCCCCCATGCTAAAATGCTTCAACAAATTCTTAGCGTATCTTCTTTGACATATAAAGTACCCTAGGCTGGTTTTCTCCACTTCCAAACCAAAAAAACATTCAACTTCACCTAAATTCTTCATCTCAAATTGAATTGACATATCATCCTTCAATCGAGATATTTCTTTTTCATCACTTTCGGTAGTTATAATATCATCCACGTATAATAAAATTAACAAATGAATTTGTGATTCTAATTTTACAAACAAACTAAAATCTCAATCAGAAACTTTATATCCACAAAAATAAAATATTGTGCAATTTTGCTATACCAAGCACGCGGAGCTTGTTTGAGGCCATACAATGCCTTCTTCAATAGACAAACATGATTGGGGAATTGTTTAGAGATGAACCCTTGAGGTTGCTCCATTAGAACTTCATGATACAACTCTCCATAAAGAAATGCATTATTTACATCAAGTTGCCATAACTTTCAATTTCTAAAAGCAGCTAGTGAGAAGATCGATCTCACAGTTATCATTTTCGCCACAGGACTGAAGGTTTCTTCATAGTCTTGACCATAACTTTGTGAAAATTCACGAGCAATGAGACGAGCTTTGCATCTTTCGATTGTGTAGTCAGATTTCTTTTTCAATCGATAGGCCCATTTACAAGTGACTGGTTTTTTGCTTTCTGGCTTTGGTACAAGCTCCCATGTATCATTCTTCCTCAAGGAATCAATCTCTTTTTTCATTGTTATTTCTCACTTCTTCGTAACATGTAGGTTCTTCATCAAATGCTCCAGTAAAGAAACACGAAGTCACAGTGCAGTGATTTAACTTCACTTGATAATCTTTGAGATGGTTTGGTTGCCTTTTCTCCCTCAAAGATCCTCTAACCATTTCCTGTCCATTTTTCAGAGGTGGCATGCCATCTAAGAGTTTATCTGAAGAGATCTTTAGTAGTATTTGAAAACCTAAATGCCCCAACCGAGCATGCCATATCACTGCATTATCTATTTGTCTTGTTTTCTTCACATATGCCTCTTCTGCTGACATGAAACATAAGGAGCCTTTTTTTACCAGCAAACATAACATCAGCTTCAATATTTTTCATGTTACCAAGTACTTTCACATCATTTGAACCAAACAAAACATATTTTCTAGAATCAGTAATTTGAGAGACTGAAATTAGATTCTTCTTCAAACCTGGAAAATGATAGACATAATTTAGCTTGATGTGTGTATCATTAATACCAATTTCAACCACACTTTCCTTTATTATTGGATACATTGGGTTATCAGCCGTTACAATAACTCTTTCTCCTTTATGTTGTCGCAACGTTGAAAATAAGGAATCATCGCAAGTCACATGGTGTGTACAGCCAGAATCAACAATCCACTCCATGAAATAAACATAATTGATATGAGATTTATGTGGTGCCAATTCAAACGTCGCATTTTCTTTTATTTGACTTTTGATCATATAGAAATTCAAAAGGAGTCTTTTCCTTATCAGACTAAGGAGGTAAATGATTTATGACGTGACATGCACATTGAAATGCTTTTTCCCATAGCTCGTGAGGTAGACTCTTATCGTGTAGCCATGAAAGACTTGCTGAAGAGAGATGTGTTAAAGTTTTACTCTGATTTTCTTACCTTATTTGAAGTTTATTTTTTTCAAAAACAAAACATTACCATAAATATTTTTACTTTTCCTGAAAGGAAAATATAATATTCTTCCATATTTGAGTTATTCTTTCCTTGGAAGAAAAAATTGGGGCTTTATAAATTGTAAGCCCCTCATCTCATATCAAGAACACAATAGAATCCACAATGTAATCGTTTAGAGACTTTTGTTTATGGGAGATTTTCTCTTCACAATTTTTATGCTTTTAATTAGTTTTAATTATGTAGGCCATTTGGTCATATCATATAATAATATTATGTCTTTTAGTATAGTTTTATTTCTCATATGATTTATCAACCGTATGATATGCAATTGTAAGCTTCTGCATGATGCCATAATCATTTTCGAACCCAACAAGTGGTATCAGAGCACATGGTTCAATAATCCAATGGTCGAACAAGAGTGAAGACAAATTCAAGTGGTTTCAAATTAATTTGCAACAAATTTGATGATAATGAAGATTTTTGTGCTACTACATGTGGATAAATTTTTAAATATATTTTCAACAATCATGCTGCTCTATCCTTAAAAACAAAATCAACTTTCAACTCCAACAAACTTTTAATGCTCGGGCTCTATTTTTAACTCTTGCATCTTACTTTTAATGCATGAGCTCCACTTTTAACTCATGCATCTTACTTTTAACGCATGAGCTCCACTTTCAACTCATGCATATTATTTTTAACGCATGAACTCTACTTTCAACCATGTTCATAACTTTTAACACAGGGATCCAATTTCTTAACCCATATCAATTTTAAATTATGGTAAGTAGCAGTGATATCAAGAAAATCCAGTCAAAAGGGGAGATTTGTTAGGGTTTTGCCTTGATTTTCTTACCTTATTTAAACTTTATTTTTTTAAAAAAGAAAAGACAAAACATTACCATAAATGTTCTTACTTTTCCTGAAAGAAAAATATAATATTCTTCCATATTTGAGTTATTCTTTCCTTGGAGGAAAATTTTGGAACTCTTTAAATTGAAAGCCTCTCTTCTCATATCAAGAACACAATAGATTCCACAATGTAGTCATTTAGAGACTTTTGTTTATGTGGAGATTTTCTCTTTACAGTTTTTATGCTTTTAATTAGTTTTTAATTATGTAGGCCAATTGGTCATATCATATAATAATATTATGTCTTTTAGTATAGTTTTATTTGTCATCTGATTTATCAACCATATGATATGCAATTGTAAGCTTTCGCATGACGCTCTAGTCACTTTCGAACCCAACAAGATGTGCCAACTTTCTCTCTGCAACCTCGTTTTGTTTAGGGGTATTGGGACATGTCATTTGTCTTTGAATGCCATTTTCTTCACAAAAAAAATTTGAATGAACTTTGTTGACATCAATTCACCACCATTGTCACTCCTCAAACACTTTATTTTTTGCCCAAACTCCTTTTCTACAATGGTGCTAAATTCAATGAACTTGGGAAGTGCTTCATTTTCACAAGCAACATTTGCTTTGGAGATCTTAACACGACAATATCTTTAAATATGTCCAATCTTTCCACACCTATGACACCTGATTGATTTGTATCCTTGTGAACTATTACCAGTAACCTTCCTCTAGATCGTCCTCATTTAACTTTCCTTTTGAAAAAAGAACAGCTCCATGTTCAGAATTGAAATTTTTGGCCATTTGTTTAGCCAAAGCTTCTTGATTAGACACCAAATTTTCCAGTTCTTCAACCGATGGTTGTTGTGCCCATCCTTGAATGGAGGTGACAAATGGTGTATACTCCTTATTTAAACCATGAATAAGAAATCTCCTTAAAATGGGCTACACTAATCTTCTCGGTTGCATCTAGTTCAGAAATTTCAACGCAAATATTCTTCACTCGCAAGAAGTATTCTGAAATTGACATGGTTCCTTGCATCATCATTGCTAATTCATTTTTCAAGAATTGTAATCTTGTTGTATTCTTCTTGGAAAATAACCTTTCAAGAGTTTCCCAGACTTGTTGTGGAGAACCAATATCACAGACATGATCAATAAACTCTTTGCTAATCGACATCCTTAACGCAAATAGAGCCTTTCCGCACTTGATATTCCATTTTCTACGTGGTTCAATATTATCAGGAGCATCTGCTGGAAATTTTGTATCTGAACTAGCTATCAGTTCCCACAAGTCTTGACCTTGAAGATAAACCTCCATACATATCCTTCAATAGTTGTAGTTAGTTCCTACAAGTTTCTCAACACCATGCTATGAATTTGCACCACTTCCCCCATTAAATTGATCCATATTACACAACAAGAATTTTCTCACAGAACAACAACAGAGATTGAAGAATTCCAACCTGGCTCTACCATAAAACAAAGAGTTGAATAGAAAATTCTTATTGAAATGATGAGAAGAAGCAAACGATCCAGAGAATAACTAAACCTTTTTATTAAAAGCTTATAATGAAAATACAGTAGAAAAGAGAAATTTATAAACTAAACTCTAAAGCTATAACTGACTCCTAAAAGTAGTATAACTTGACTCTTAAAAAGGTGCAGAAACTATTCCCATATCAAAGTACTGACATACTTTGTTATTGACTCTAGCCTATCCCAAAAATATAGGAAAAAACACCTAGACTTGGTAAAACTCAGTAAAACAATGAAAGCAGTAAATAATATACACTAATTTCATTTGTAATAAGCAGTGGCCCGATGATTCCTGTTGTTATATCACGTAAATGGTGTTTGGTATCTTAAAAGGTGATCAATGAAAAGTTATCCTGATCCAACATTACTACAAGAACGCAAGATAGTAGTATTGATCATGCATTGAGATTATAAAATAATCTTGAATCGCTATGGTCTTTTCTCTTGGACTCATTCTTTCTATTCTACCTACTTTTGCAAATTTATACTGCATAAAGTTTATATTGATTCATGAAAAAACTGAGCTAGTGAATATATTTTGTTTATATAGTTGTTTTCTCATTTTAATGGTACCTTTCAAATTCTATAATTAAAAAATGCAGAATTATTATGTTGTAACTGATAAAAATAAAGAGATTTTTCTTATTATACATGGTAAGGATTAATTTTAACATTGATATTTTTTTGTGAAGGTTTTAAATAAGTAAAAACATTTGGACATTTGTTTACAATAATATTCTTTCATTATTCAGTCTTTAATGATGAATTAAGAGAGGTCATAAATCATTCTTGATTACTACACGACTTGATTATGTATTTATTGGATGAGTCTTTTATTAGTTTATTTAATTAGTAGATTAGGTATAAAAATAAATTAAAAATATTTTAAAAAGAAGAAAATAAATAAATAAAAATGATGACCATTGAGAGTTTATATTCAGCTTTATATATATATGAGGAAAGGCTCAAAATTATCCTTCATCTTTGAGTTTAGAATCAAAATAATCCTTATCTTTTAACATGGAGCACTAATAGTCCTCCATGTTTCTAGAATTGGTACACTTTTAATACTTCATCAAACAACTGTCTAATATTTAACGGAACAGTCCACGTGAGAAGTTTTCCCCTCAAAACTGAATCTCTGTTTCCCCTGTCTCTCACTTCCTACAATGAACCAAGTTTGAGTGATAGAAAAAGAAGAAGAGAAAGATGAAAATAGCAACCTAGAACAAACTCGATCGACGACGGAATAATTCAACATGTGGACGAGATATGTTGAAGTTGGACAAGAAAAAATACTACCAATCCAACAAAATGCAGTTACATTTTAAAGATCAGTTTTTTTTTTTACAAAAAAATAGATCACCTCTTGTTTTTCAAGTAGAAACTATATTTTGTTATTGTTTTTCAAATTTTTTTCTGGTGTAGTTTTTTGTGCGAATCTGCTATTGTTTGTGGTTCAATTCTAGTGTAGTTTTAGTGCAAATTAGGAGCTGCAGGTATGGTTCATTTCTGGTGCTGTTTTGGTGCTTTACTAGTGCAGTTTTGGTGAATTTCTAATGCAGTTTGGGTGCTTTTCTATTGTTGTTTTGGTGCAATTTTAGTGCAAATATGATGCAATTCTGATTTGAAATATGGAAATTTCTTTGTGAAGATTCAAGGGACCAAACAAATTGAAACCAAATATACATCATATTTGCTCCATAGCAAAATTCATTACATTGTAAAATAAAAAGATACATTATTCTATACTATGTCAACATGTGATTGCATTTCGAAACACCCGTTTTTTAATTATTTGATCTCAACTACTCTTGGCTTATTTTTTCCGCCTCTTATCTCAGATTCTATCAAAACTTGCATTTGATAAACTTCCGCTAGGTAGAGCTTGAATCTGCCTCGATCTTTTCTCTTCTAGATTATCGCGTGCCTCTAATTGTCTTCGAGCTCACTGATGTTTAGCATGTATATGTCATAATTGGGACAATCAAAATGATCAATGTGACAATTGGTCGAATATCTGGTGTGCAAAAACCTTGCTTATAGATACACATATATCAATAATGATGAAAAATGCTTTGCAAATGGAGAATTTTTCTTCTGCCTGAGACTTCCATTGAAGGAGATCAACAAAAAAAAAGGCATTCCTCAAAATCATTGAAACACCGCTGACATATTGAATATTACTTCTTGGTTTGTTTCATTTATGCAAATAGATGAAAGAAACAGAGCTATGGTGGATAAATTAGGTACTGATACTATTTGAAGGAGAACGAAGCAGGGAAGGTTTGAGTTCAGAAAGCATTTCTCACGTGCAAAGAAAAGTGCCGTAAAAAATTAGACGATTGTTTAGGGGAGTACTAAATATGCGCCAATTGTTGAAACATGAAGGACTATTAATGCTTCATGTTAAAAGACAAGGATTACTTTGATTCTACATTCAAAGATGAAAGGACTATTTCGAGCTTTTTCTCTCTATATATATATAGGTTTTACTTTTTGAAAATATTTTTTTTCCAAAAACGAGTAAAAATATTTTAAATCAAAATTAAAGCCCAAAAGGTTGTCATCCTCTATAGGGTTAAAATATATTGTTGAAAAAACACTCCACAGCAGCTGTGACTAGTACACTTTGGGAAAATTTCAGTCTCGGTAAGCATACGGAGCTCAAGTTTGTGGAAACCCAAATGGAATCTGAGGGAGATGAAGACACCCATCAACCCCCAAAATGGAGTAGACCTACAAAACAAGCTCAATTTTCTTCAACTTCAGAGAAAGATTCCTTCTTGACAATTCCTGTTCTTCCAGAAGAACTCATCACTGAAATCCTCTTAAGGCTTCCAGTGGAACCCCTTTTGAAATTCAGGTCTGTTTCGAAGTCTTGGCTGATCTCTAGCCCTGAATTTGTCAAGAGCCATCTTAGTGTATCTGCTAATAACAAAGATTACACTCACCACAGGGTGATGCGTAGTTTTAGAGGTACATTAGATCTTAAAGATTATACTCTTAGTTCTTTATTTTCTGAGTCTGTTACGGAGGTATTTGACTTGAATTATCGCATGATATCTGATGGATTGTATAACGAATGGCCTCACTCTGTGATGATTCTAGGTTCCGTAAATGGATTGATTTGTCTTGTGGGTGAGAGATATGATTTGTTTCTATGGAATCCATCAAATAGAAAGTACAAGAAATTGCCTGATCCTACATCTACAATGTGGTTTGAACAAGGGCGAATTTATGGTTTTGGATATGATGAGTTTCATGATGACTATAAGCTAGTGGATGGCTTTTGTAGTGATGACAAATCCGGTCTAGGTGGGCTCAAAATATATAGTTTAAATAGTGATTCTTGGGGAAGTGTTGATGATCGTCAAAGTCAGGACGAAATCCGGCGCGGCGGGTCGCCTTTTAAATTAATTAAGTAGATAGAAGAAAGTATTAAATAGATAATGTTTCAGGTAAGTTTGTGAAGGGGAAACTTCACTGGCCTACAGCTACTGTTGATCATCTAATTATTAACTACAAGGATTGGAATATCATTTCTTTTGATTTGGCTAATGAGAAATGGGGAGAAGTGGAGCATCCTTGCTATAGAGAGGGAGATATTGCTTTGATCCTGGGAGTGTTAGGAAGTGATCTTTCTGTTTTTTGTGATTATAGTAGCTCTCATGTAGATGTTTGGGTCATGAAAGAGTATGGGGTTAAAGAATCTTGGACAAAAATGTTTACCATCAATTATCCTGATCATCTAGTTGGGTATGGTCATGCACTTTCTTGGCCTTCTTTCATTTCAAATAAAGGTGAAATTTTGGTCGTGTTTATTTCAGCTTCTGTGATATGCAACCCGAAGGATGCTTCATTAAGATATTCAAAGGCTATCAACTTTTATGACTATCCTAAGGTAGCACTCTATGTTGAAAGTCTAGTTTGTCCTTTTTCTAGATATGGTGTTACGGATGCAACAAAAGACAAAAGGCTGAAAAAGCTCAGATCAAGAAAACCGAGTAACAAATAACTTGTAAGAGTACTTTTTTTCTCAAGTTCTGTTAAATTCTGATTGTTATTTCACATATAGAACAAGACAAGTCATATAAAAGGACATCTTTAAACCGTATTGCTTGGAGATTTTGTTAGTCATTTTCCCTTTATGCACTATTTTCAAGGAACAATAAATTTGTCTTCGACTATGAACTAAGTGATGTTAGACATCTTTTCTCTTGTTCCACAGTGTTTTAAAGGAATGTTATGCCTCTAGACAGAGTAAAAATTAAAGAGCACCAGGAACATAGAACTTGTGGCATGTGAATGCACCGATAATGCTGAGGTCCTTCCCAGGGTTATTGTTTGATCTAGGGGCTTCTTTAATTAATCTTTTATAGGTGAAACTTTATAAGGCAAAAAGAGCAAAATCGGTACTTCTGGAATAGGTATTACGGTCTGCATAGTATCTGCTTTTGGCTTTTCATGCTTCTGCTAATAGGTAGCTAACTGTTTATTTTCTTCTGGACCAGTTTTGATTTTGTCCTTGCTCCTACAGTCGTAGTTACTAGCTGTGTTTTTCTTCAGGTATTACGGTCTACCTACTATCTGTATGTTTCTTCTTGACTTGTTTTGGTGTTCTTGAGCCACTTTATAAGGGAGTACCTTGCTAGGGTAGTGTTTGATCTCGGGCTTATTTTTAATTGTCTTCTTAGGTGAAACTTAAATAGGGAAAAGACGAAATACGGGAATTACTGAATAAGAGTTAAAGTAAGATATACTATCTAGTTTGGTCCTTTTCCTTGCTGCTTATATTTTACTGTTAATTATCTCAAGGACTATCTTTTCATTCTGTTACATATTTAGTCAATGTGAATCTTCTTTCAGTTTGGTACTAAAGTTGACATGAAGTGGGTTGGAAGGAGAAGGCTGTTGAGGAAACACGTTAAGTTGTTATGATCACGCGAGTAGATTGGAGATACCAATGAACAGGGGAATCTAGAGAAATCGATTGGGATCTAAAGCTTTGTTTAAGATGTGAATGCACCCCAGGGTTATTGTTTGATCTAGGGGCTTCTTTAATTAATGCTTTATAGGTTAAACTTAATAAGGCAAAAAGATAAACTTCTGGAATGGGTATTACGGTCTACCTAGTATCTGATTTTGGCTTTTCTTGCTGCTGCTAATAGGTAGCTAACTGTTTATTTTCTTCTAGACTACTATTGATTTTGTCCTTGTTCCTAGTTACTAGCTGTATTTTTCTTCAGGTCTTACGGTCTACCTACTATCTATATTTTTCTTCTGGACTAATTTTGGTGCTCTTGACCAAGTCTATTTTGCCTCTAGATGGAGTAATCATAAAGAGGACCAGGGACATGGAAATAATGGCAGCAGAATGTGCCTAATCCTTGCTGGGGTAGGTGTTTGATCTCGGGTGTACTTTTACTTGTCTTCTTAGGTGAAACTTAATAGGGAAAAAGACGGATTTAAATCTTTGTTTAAGATGATGCTGTCTTCTAATTACTGAAGTTCAACTCTTTTCGTCTTTGTTATTTTAAATAAGATGTGTCCCTGCTATAAAGAATTCTCTATCTTGTTGCCAAATAGTGTAGCAAATTGTATCTGTAACTTGACTTTTCTAAGAACTCTCAAGTGCTATGGTGATGTATTACCAAGTAAGAAATTAATAGCCTTGTTTAATGCATTTTACGGAAGGTCTATTTTGTCTGATATCAATGTACTAGCATGATTGTGTGACTTCTGATCGAAGTCAATGTAGCTGAGTATGTACTAACAAGGAAATTTTGCTAATCCTTTTAGGAAAATCATTTCAAGAATTTGGTACATATGGATTAACTAATTCTTGTGGTTCACTTTGTTGATTTCAATCCTTTGTCTGACACTAATTTGAGGGAACAATACGAGGGACAAATGTTTACTCAGTAACTGAGGGAACAATAAGAGGGGTGAAATGAGTCGTAACTGAGGTAACTTTAATTGTACATTTTGTGGAAACAATACGAGGGACAAATGTTGAAAAGCCAAAAGGTTTGTGTGTGGAAATTCTTGCGAGTTAGATTTGATGAAGCTGTGGAGGGTCATGCTTTCTGTGAAGTGCTCCAGCTCTGAATCAAAATACCCATTTTGGGCGGGTCAATATGTTACATGGGGATCAACATGAGTATATCTTGTGACCCTTTCTTAAGTTTTTATTTTCTTTTGCTATTTTTAAATAGACTACGCCAAACCATTTGTGCACCGCTTTCATGCAGTCTAGACTTGAGATTACTTAACTACCTTATTTTTGTTCATCTTCACTATTTAGAACGTGAACTGAAGCACCTTTGATATTTTTCAAATGTTGGGAAATGGAGCTCGTCTCTTTGCTCAAATAAGGCCAGCTTGTGTTTAGTACATGTTAAATGTAAAATGTGCCGGAGCTAGCTCTTCATGTGTTGCTTTCTAGATCTACCTTGCTTTTACTTATCATATGAGATGTCAGTGAGGTTTTTTTGCAATTTTTTCTGTATTATTGAACTTTCAGGAAGTGAAACAACTATGTTAGGAACAACGGAACAACTAATCCACCCCTGCTAACAGCATGGAGCGCAATGAAGAAACGTGGGCTTTCCCTTGTTTTTACAGTTCATTTGTGATGTACTAATGTTATTACCATGTGCAATGTATAGAGATAGACTTACCAACATCTGCTAATTGCATTTCACGATGAAAATGAGAACATGTTTTCCAACCTTCAATATGCAAAAATTTACATTATCAATGAGAACTTACATGTTGAGGAAGCTCGGAATATCATCAATTCCTTTTATCCATTCGACATCAGGACCAAACTTGATTTGGCCATTCAAATCCAAGGAAACATGCACTCCAAGGCCACCAACCTCAGGTATAGGATAAATCAAGTGCTTGAAAGGGGATTTCGTGTTTGAAAGTGTGAAGTAGCAACCACAAGCATAATGAGAAGCAGGTATAATACCGTCAGGTAGACCTTTCATTCGTTTTGCAATGGCTGGAGCGCTTAAACCTGCAGAATTCACTACAACCTTGGGAATAAGAATTAGTTCAGAGTCCAATTCAGAGCTCCCATTCCAGCTTGCAATGACATTGCTCTCAAAAACATGAATTTGAATTTGATTTCCTTCAATATGACCACCAATAACAGCAGTATTGTAAGAAAAAGTCGTCCCATGACTTTCAGCTTCGCCCTAAACCCATGGTATGGTCAGTCCTGTCAATATTACATCAATGATTCTATAAAGGTAAACAAATAGAGATAAATCAAGCTCTTCCAAGTAAAGAGAGTTTTTTCCCCAATGTTCTAAAAAAAATGAGCTCTTTGGATGTTGATTAGCAAACAATCAATATGACATAATATAACTGAATGATGAGAAGCATTACCACCAATGATAGCATCAAGGAATGACTATCCACTATTCCCGAGGAAGGCAACCATAAAGCTTTAATAAAACATTGCAATTCGGGTTCCAGTGTAGTAGCTTCATGCCCCTCCATCATTCTCAGACCCTCAACCCCATTTTGAATTCCTCGAGTCATGAGAGCGCTCAACCTTGGAACCTCTGATAATCCAGTAGCAACCATTAGCTTGCCTATCTACTTGTCTGGAATTTCATGGTCCTTGCAATACTTGTAGAACAATTCTCCATGTTGCATCCAATTGTATTCCCAGTTAGTTAGACACTCAACTTTCACCACTAAAGCTAAAGAGATACCTCTTATTTCTCGTCTTCCAAATAGCAGGAAATACTCACTTGATTATTAACTGTATAAAAATTCAAAGTTCCCATTCATGCTTACTCAGTAACTATAGAAGCAACATTAAAGCCATAGACAAGAAACCTGACTGATTAGCAGAATCAAATTCAAACTTTCAATTCAATCTTGATTGGGAATGTTCTGACTTCTGAAGCAAGATTACAGTAGAAGAATACAAGAAACTGGATTGATTGGCAGTATCAAAATCCAAACTTTAGCTCGAACAACATGGTTATTAGAAAGACAAAACACAACAAACTGGATTGACTAGCAGTATAAAAATTGAAACTTCCAGTTACTCTTAGTAGGGAATATAGTCCTTATCAGCATAAAGAAACAAGAAACTCGAATAATAGCAGTATCATAATTCAAACTTTAAGCAAATGCTAAATGGGGTATTCATAAAAATAAGACATAATACATAGACAAACACTAAAACTAAGCCTCAGCTTTCCTTGCCGTAACTGGAAAGTTCACTGACAGAATTTTCTTAAAACATGCATAACTTTCTCGGATGTCGGATTGATGAATGGTTTAAACTAGACCCATAGACCTCTGCAAGTAAACACTCCAACTTTGAAAGTGCACGTCTAAACACCTAAACTTAATCTCAATTGGCAACCAAACACTTCAACTCGTCCTCACTATTTCTAGTGGACACTCAATGCTAACGTGACACATGAATTATGGAGGTATCTAAATGATCATTTTATAAGTTCTAGTGTTCAACTAATACAATGGAGACAAGTTAAGTTGTCTAAAGTGATTACTTGGCTAGCAGAGCTCAAGTTTAAGTGTCTATTTACATATCATGCCTAAAAATAAAATCCAGACTTCCAGTAACACTTAGGGTGTGTTTGGTATGAAAGGAAAATGTTTTCTTGGAAAACAAGTGGATTTTAATTTATTTTCTCATGTTTGGTTGGTGAGTAGAAAATATTTTCTCGAAAATATTTGGTTGGTGAATGAGAGATATTTTTTAGAAAATATCTTTTATTTTTGGCTTGAGACTAAAAAATACTCTTTAGGAAAATAATTTATGATTCGAAAATCAACTCCGATAATTTATCTAAGACCTGACCCCGACACCCAAACTAGGACAAGACCCTCACCATTCAAAAATCCGATCCTGAGAGTTGACCCAAATTCTGACCAGACTTTCGACCCAGGATTTTTTTTTCCAAAACCATTTTTTTAAAAAAAATTGACGGGGAGGGGGGGGGGGGGGGGAAAGGGGGGTAGCATAAAAAATGATTTTTTTTTTAAATTTGAAATATTTCCCAACAACAGTTTTTTCTTAATTTTTTTTTTTACGGGAATGGTCTGGTAGGGGTTGGGGGTAGGGGTAGGGGGTGGAGTAAAAATGATTTTTTTTAAAATTTGAAATATTTTCCAAAAACAATATTTCTTTTAAAAAAAATTTGATGGGGATGGCCTGGGTGGGGTGAGGGTGGCATAAAAAATGTTTTTTTTTTTGAAATTTGCAATATTCTTCAAAAACAACTTTTGATTTTTTAAAAAAAATTAGTTGGGGTGGCGGGGGGGGGGGGGTAGGGGGTTTAAAAAATAAAAAAAATTTAAATTTGAAATATTTCCCAAAATTATTTTCTTTAAAGAAAAAATTGACTGGGGTGGTGGGGAAGGGTGGTGGCCTTGTTGGGGGAGGGGGGCAGTGGCGTAAAAAATAAAAATAAAAAAATAAATTTGAAATATTTTCAAAAATAATTTTTTTTGGGGGTTTTGGGGGGGGGGGGGGTAGGGAGTAGGGTTGGTAGGGGTTGGGTGAGGTAAAAAAAATTAAAAATTTGAAATATTTTTCAAAAATAATTTTTAAATTTTTTTTGAGGGGGGGAGGGGTCGGGGAGGTGGGTTGGTGGTAGGGATAAAAATATATTTGAAATTTTAAAAATAAGAAAATTTTAATTTTTTTTTGAATGGGAAGGGTCGGGTACGAGATATGGATTGGGCAAGGAATAAAATAATTAAGAGGGTGTTTGAATTGACTTAAAAGTTGGTCAAACCTACTTTTAAGTCAGTTTTTGATTTCTGCAAGTATTTGACAAATATAAAAAGTAACTTAAAATAAGTCAAAAATGACTTAAAATAAGTTACGAAGTATTTGGCAAGGTAAAAAATGACTTAAAATAAGTCAGAAACCAAAAGTATGTCTCCTCCTACTTTTTATTTTTTGACTTACAATTCATTTCAGTTTGATTTTTTATTTTTGACTTAAAAACTACTTTTTTAAGCCAATTCAAATGGGCTCTAAATGATAAAGTAGAGTTTTGAAACATGTTTTCCTCAATTTTGAAAGAGAAGTCATTTTTCTTAA
The DNA here is from genome assembly GCF_900185275.1 of Solanum verrucosum. Lineage (NCBI taxonomy): Eukaryota > Viridiplantae > Streptophyta > Magnoliopsida > Solanales > Solanaceae > Solanum > Solanum verrucosum. The sequence goes on from NW_026020215.1 coordinate 2,340,763, forward strand.
ATTTGGGAAAAATTAGTTGATTTGAAAAACATTTTCCAAACATTTAAGCCAACCAAACATGAGAAAATTGAAAAATTTCCTCCATACCAAACACACCCTTAATTACAAATCATTATCAGCTAAAACGTGAAAACTCAACCAATAACCTACCCCAAGATTTGATTATTAACAAAATCCTTAAATGGGTATGCCTAAAAAACAAGAAGATTCACAATAGAACTTAGAAATAAGAAAACAAGAAAGAACCTTGAGAGAATTAATAGGGTAATAGATGCCAGCATGAATAACTTCACTATTATGAGAACTTGTACCAGTTCCAAAAATTGGGGTAGAATCCAAAACCAAAACTTGTCTACCATGATGTACACTAAGCTCTTTAGCTACTGCAATGCTCACTATAACCAGCCCCAATCACCAAACAATCAACTTTCTCCTTTGGAATTGATTCCAAAATTGATGATGATAAAAATGGGGGTTTTCTGGGATTACTGACATTCTTGAATTTTTGGAATATTGTTTTTTGCGATTGAGTTTCTGGGTTTCATCATCTCGGAAAAAAATAGATCTGGGATCGATCTGCGATGATAAATATACGACAACTCGGTGCACTAAAGCTGATGGTGCTCGAGTTCGAGATGGGTTGAACCATAGCATCTATTATAATTAGTCAAAGGTGCACTAAAGCTGTGGTGCTCGAGTTCGAGAAGGGTCTGACCGTAAGTGTCTATTATAATCAGTCCAAAAAGATTATTTTCATAGTTTGAACTCATGATATTAGTTACATGACAATGATTTTATCAGTTACGTCAAGGTTTCCTGATAAATCTTTGAGATAATTGTCTGTTAGAGAAAATATTTATGTTACGATAACTTAATATAAAATATGACAAATAACAATAAAGTAATTGTGTAGTTTTACAAGAATTATAAAAAAATGTGAAGTGTACCCTAGAGAGACGGTTTCCAATAGCATTGTAATATATGCTAATTACTAAGCTATGTAACATAATATTTTATGTTTGACAGTATTATGTGTAAGTTTTTCCGAAATCGTTCCTTTCTCTTATTATATTATTAGTAGGATTTGTAGTTGAGATTAACTACAAATTAAGGATTTTTTTGTAATTGCGGGTTCGATAATTACTATGTATCTATTTACCCTAAATCCCAATTATGGAAAAGATATGTACAAAATATAGGATGAAGTCTCATGTATATAAATACTATTTGTTAACGATATTGTTCCAATTGACGAAACAAACAACAATGTCAATCAAAACTTGAATTGTGGAGAAAAAATATAGTGACAATTTTTTTTTAGGTTAAGTTAAAGTAAAATTGAGTATATATACTATCGTCTACACATTCAATTGATCAAAAAGTACAAAGTAAAGTTGAGTTAATAAAACGGGATTGTTATTTTAATTTAAACACAACCATTTAAATATCTAAACTTGTTGTTTCACAAAAATAAAGTGATAGATGCAATTATTTATTATGTATAGAAGCAAAGTTTATATTAAGGAGCAATATATATACTTGCCAAGTTCATGTATAGCAAACATATTTAAGCAAAATAACGCTCTATAGCTATAGTTTATATAATAACGCTCCATGGGTATAAATTAGTTTGCTATAGAGCCTTAGATTTGTATATCTTTTTTTTTTTGGTTTAATATATATATATATATATATATATACACGGACGCTAATTTACAGAATCCCATGATTCAAACTAATCATTTTAAATAAAATATTGTCCAAAATGAGTTCGAAACTCCATAACTCTTCTTCATACCATTGAAGCTTCATTAAACGAACAAAAAATGATTGATCTAGTCTTGATCATTCAACGCCAGGTAAACATTTCTTTCAAGAAAATTTCATTTTTTGAGCGACAAGATAGAATGCAATTGATATTTACTGTATAGAATTAAAATTATGAGCAATGAATTTGTTGTTTTTTTTCATGAATTAGTTGGAAATTTTATACTTTATTGTATATAAACATATTGATTTGTATACTAACCATTCAATTTGAATCGCTGGTTTGAAAATTTATATGACACCTTTTGTATGTTACTTTGTAGGCAATGAATTTATGCTCGAATGTATATGTTGCATATGTATATATAAATTGTATATGTATAAGTTAGAAGGGTATGATTTTGTTTGATGAATTATTGAATTTATGAACTTGTGTATATAAATGTGTTACAACCCAGACCGTCGTGATTGACACCCATACTAACTCTCCGATGGGAGAACCACTACTATAACTCAAACCAAGCAACTAAACCAAAACTCTAACAAAAGTCTAACAATAATAAACTAACAATGCGGAAGTAATGCTTAAAACCTGAAAGTCAATGTACCAAAACATCTAAAGTTCAACAAGTCTAAACAAGAAGGGATACAACCCCATCTAATGAACTAATCTACTAACTAAAACATAGTCTAAGTTCGAAAATAGTGGACATAGATGAAAGAGAACCCATGGCAGCCCGGAAGAATTGGCTCACCCTTGAATTCAAATGATCACTAAGCGAGGTCTGTCAGTAGCCGCTTGAAGATGCCCTGTACTCAACAAAAATAAGAGCAAGTGCAGTATCAGTACACAACCACAGTGTACTGGTAGGATCACGCGGCTATCCCACTAAGTGCAACATACATAAGTCATCACAACAATATAATCACATGCATATATATCAACATATACAATATTATCAACATTTACGAACAACGAACAACTTCACATTTTATATCAAATCATTGGTCCTCTCATGGAACCTAAACCCAAACAGTAAGCATAGCGGAACGTGGTATCCGATTCCATAATTATGCCAGAACATGGCAACCGATCCCATAGTTATGCCAGAACGTGGTAACCGATCCAAGTTAGTTATGCCGGAACGTGGCAACCGATCCATTCAACACACCATAATCACAATCACAAGTATATCATCAAGTTTATACATTTAAGTCATGATTTCATGGCAATCGTTATTCATCTATCTCATTTACAACAAGTGTGATCAACATTGCAACATTCATACATAGACAAGTATCATAATGAAGCAAGAACAAACATACATCACACAATTATAGAATCACAACCATCACCTACGTTGAAACAAGCTTGAAACCCTAAGAAACTTGATCCTTCCCTTTTCGAATTCGTTTCGCTTGTTCTTGGTCTATAAACAATCACTAATTACCCGAATTACTAACAATTCTATGAACCCTAGATCATACCCATGATCTCAATTATCCAAATTAGGGTTCTTTCCACTATAGAATCTATAACAAAAACCTCCCCAATCAATATTCACCCATTCTATTACGTTTCACGAATCGAAAAACAGATTCGGGGAGTGAAAAACTTACCTTTAGCCTCAAGAATGGTGAAAAACAAGTAGGAGTCGCCTGGGGTTCGTTCCTTAGCTCTAAAAGTCAAAAAGTGCATAATAAGGTCGTTTAGGGGTTTATTAACGACCTTAAGTCGCGTCGAGCCCGCCACAACAACCCTCATCCCGATGTAGCGACCCCGCCAGAGTGGCCAAAACACCCGCCAAGGCTCACAACACACCTCTAACCAACGACGCTTAGAAAAATACCCTTAGCGCTAGGATCGATTCCGAGAGTTCTACTCATCCGAATTCAATTCTGTAAAGTCGTACGAATTCCTTAATGAGTTATCTAACTACTCATGTAATAAAAATCATAAATGATTCACCCAATTGTTACTAGATTTCCCTACACATCAAAGACTCCAATTTTGTCCAAATCTGGACAAGGTTGGAAAAATCCAAATACTATGAAAAAAGTTTTTCCGGACCCAAATTTTCCCCGTTGACTTTTCTATAACGACGGGAACATGTCATTACAATAGATACCAATTTACCCATCACTCGTTCCCGAGTGACAAAACTTAGGAAAATAGGCTAAGGAAGGAATGAAGTAGTACCTGAATCAACGAACAATTGGGGATACTTGTCTCGCATGTCCCTCTTGGTTTCCCAAGTAGCTTCCTCAACTGGATGATGCTTCCATTGAACTTTCACAGACTTAATCTCCTTGGTCCTCAACTTACGCACATCACAATCAAGAATTGCAATCAGTTCCTTCTCATATTGGAGGTCATTGTCTAATACAATTGAGTCCCACTTTATGATATAATCCCCATCACCATGATATCTCTTCAACATGGACACGTGAAATACCAGATGAACTCCCGATAGATTAAGAGGTAAAGCCAATCTATACGCTACCGGTCGCACACATTCAAGAATCTCAAAAGGACCAATGCATCTAGGACTTAACTTACCTTTCTTACTAAATCTCATCACCCCTTTCATGGGTGATTCCTTAAGAAGAACATTCTCACCGGTTTGAAATGCCATGTCTCTTACCTTATGACCCGTCTACTCTGGGCTGCTAAAAACTTTGCTTGAATACTCCTCACCTTATCTTGAGCATCCTTCACTAAATCTACCCCCAAAGGTTTCACATCTCCAGCCTCAAACCATCCTATGAGTGATCTACATCCCCTCCCATAGAGTGCCTCAAATGGTGCCATATCAATGCTGTAATGATAACTATTATTATAGGAGAACTCACACAAAGGTATGGATTTATCCCAATGCCCTCCAAAATCAAGCACACATACCCTCAACATGTCTTCTAACACTTGAATAGTCCTCTCTGACTGTCCGTCTGTCTGTGGATGGAAGACTGTACTAAAAGTGAGTTGGGTGCCCAATTCATCATGCAATTTCCTCCAAAACTTGGATGTGAATTGGGTACCACGGTCTGAGATGATAAAGAGGGGCACCCCATGCAACTTCACTATCCCTTTCACATAAACCTTAGCCAATTGTTCGGCATTATAATCTATTCTTACCGGAATGAAATGGGCCGATTTAGTCAATCTATCAACCACTACCCAAATGGAATCAAACTTCCCCAAAGTCTTGGGAAAACCAACCACAAAATCCATGGCTATCCTTTCCCCTTTCCATTCTGGAATTGGCATTCTTTGAAGTAAACCTGCAGGCCTTTGATGTTCATATTTCACTTGTTGACAATTTTGACACTTCGCTACAAACTCCGCTATGTCTTTCTTCATGCCCGACCATCAATAAATTCGCTTCAAATCTTGATACATCTTGGTCACACCCGAATGAATAGAATATCGCGAACCATGAGACTTCGCCAACAATTTCTCAATCAAGTCATCTACTCTAGGAACACAAATTCTTCCTTTAAAATTGAGCACAACATCTGTATCAAGAGTGGTCTCTTGTGCCTTACCATTCACAATCTTCTTTCTAAGCTCCTCCAAATTCTCATCCTCCAATTGTTTAGCCTTGATCTCCTCAATGAATGTGGCCCTCACTTTAATACTAGCTAACACCCCACCTCTTTTTGAGATGCCCAGCTGCATGAATTTAGACTCTAAGGTCTGAATTTCCTTAGCCAAAGGTCGCTTGGATACACTCAAGCAAGCTAAACTACCCATACTCCCTGCTTTTCGACTCAAAGCGTCTGCCACCACATTAGCCTTCCCCGGATGATATTGAATGATCACATCATAATCCTTAAGTAACTCCATCCACCTTCGCTATCTCAAATTCAGATCCTTTTGAGTGAACACATGCTGCAAACTGTGATGATCAGTAAACACTTCACACTTAACACCATAGAGGTAATGCCGCCATATCTTAAGAGCAAACACTATCACTGCCAACTCTAAATCATGCATTGGATAATTCCTCTCATGCACTTTCAGTTGACGCGAGACATAAGCTATAACATTCTTATCCTGCATCAACACAACACCCAAATCAGAATGTGAAGCATCACAATAAACAATAAAATCTTTACTTTCAATCGGTAATGCTAGAATATGTGCGTTGGTCAAAAGAGTCTTGAGCTTTTGAAAGCTCTCCTCACATTTTTCAGTCCATTCAAATTGTATCTCCTTTTTGGTCAAATTAGTCAAGTGCGTGGCGATAGAAGCAAAGTTCTTCACAAGTCGACGATAATAGCTAGCGAGCCCAGCAAAACTCCTAACTTCCGTCACAGAGCTAGGCCTAACCCAATTCTTAACCGCCTCAATCTTTTGGGGATCTACCATTACCCCTTATTTTGAAAATACATGCCCCAAAAAATGCAACCGATTTCAACCAAAATTCACACTTAGAAAATTTAGCATATAGCTTTTGCTTTCCAAGAACACCCAAAACACTACGAAGATGGTTGGCATGCTCTTACTCACTTTTCGAATAGACCAAAATATCATCAATAAAGACTATGACGAAAGAATCAAGAAATGGCTTGAACACCCCATTCATTAAAATCATAAAAGCTGCAGGCGCATTGGTCAAACCAAAAGACATAACCAAAAACTCATAGTCCCCATAGCGAGTTCTAAACGCCATCTTGGGCACATCCTCAGGCCTAATTTTCAATTGATGGTAGCCAGACCTTAGATCAATCTTAGAGAAAACTGATGCACCTTGCAATTGGTCAAAAATATCATCTATTCGAGGCAAGTGATACATATGTCAAATAGTGACCCTATTAAATTGTCGATAATCTATACACATTCTCATACTACCATCATTTTTCTTAACAAACAAAACTGGAGCATCCCATGGGGAAGCACTAGGACGAATAAATCCCTTATCAAGAAGCTCTTGGATTTGAGCCTTAAGCTCTCTTAATTCTACCAGAGCCATGCGACATGGAGGGATAAAAATGGGATGCGTACCAGGCTCTAAATCAATGCAAAAATCTATATCTCTATCCGGAGGCATACCAGGCAAATCATTAGGAAACACTTCTATAAATTCCGACACCACAGGAATAGACCCAATGGATGGAGCCTCAATCTCAACATCCCTAATATGAGCCAAATAAAGCCAAACAACCCTGCCGTATAAATTTCTTTGCCCGAATGTAGGATATGATCTTAGTTCGCTTAGGCTTGTACACCCCTTCCCACTCTAATTTTTCCCTTTCCTGAATTTCTAGAGTTACAGACTTTGTATTTCAATTAAGCACATCATAATAGGGGGACAACCAAGTCATGCCTAAGATTATGTCAACGTCAGTCATATCCAAAATCACCAAATCAGCCCAAGTCTGAAAACCCATAAACAAAATAGGACAAAAACGATAGACATGGGTAACTATGACTGGCTCTCCAATTGGGGTAGAAACATAGATAGGGGCATCAAGTATATCACAAATCATATCAAACTTTGAGGCAAATCGCACAAATACATAAGAATAAGTAGAACCCAGATCAAATAACACGTTAGCCATTCGGTCACAGACAAGAATAGTACCTGTGATCACCGCGTCAGACACCTCTACCTCATTCTTGCCCGGAAAGGCATAGCACTGAGCCCTATCATCTTGACAAACCACTTCCCTGCCAGGTTGCACATTACCTCTGCATGCATTACCATTTCCTATACCTCCATAACCTCACTGATTACCTCCTCGCCCACCTTATGGACGTCCTCTACCATTATTACCATTCCCCGCGGGTCCCACTGCTATAGACTGCTACTGCGCGGAATCTAACACACGTGGGTGGGGAAAATCTCTCCTTATATGCCCAGGTTGTCCACAGTTGTAACAAGTAAAATCAAAAGATGGTCTGCTGCCCGTCGAAGGCGCGACTCCCTGGCTATCCTGAAAATTATGAGATGGAGTTTCCAAGTAACTACCTGTAGAAGCGGGCATATCAGATTGAATTGGCTTGACTGCAAGCGTTGGCCTTCTGGCCCCTTGGAAAAAAAACCTTGAAAGTTACCCGAGTTCTTGGCCCTTTTTGCCCATGCCTTAGCTTGACCATCTCCCCTCACCCTCCTACTTTCTTAACATAGTCTGTTACCTCATTGAAGCTCCTCTATGTAGAAGTCATATAAACAGATAATACTTGCAACTCAGAATTTAACCCCTTTAAATAACCAGATTCTCTCTTCCTTAGTAGTCACCAATTGAGTAGCATATCTAGACAAAGCATGGAACTTGCCCTCATAAGCAGCCATAGTCATACCACCTTGCTCAAAAGTCATGAACTCATCCTTCTTGCGATCCGTCAAAGTCCTAGGCACATATTTCTCTAAGAACAGAGCATGAAACTGGGTCTAAGTAAGTGGAGGTAAAGTAGAAGATCTGCATTCCATATAAGCTCTCCACCAGTGTTTAGCCTCACCTTGAAGTTGAAAGGACACAAACTCAACCCCATGCTGATGGACAATTCCCAACCTATGAAGCCTTTCATAGCAATCTAAGATGAACTCATAAGCATCCTCACTCTCAGAACCAAGAAACACATGAGGCTTTAGCTTCAGAAACTTAGTCAGCATTTCATACTCATTACAGTCATAACAGAACCCAACAAAGGACGTAAGAAAGCATCATTACCTCTAGTCTCATCCACCATGGGCGTAGTGGTAGAAACATGAGGATTAGTAGGAGCTTGAGTTGCTTGAGCAGAATGAAGCACTCTAGGACCAACCAATCCCTTTAAGAACGACATTATCTGTTGAGCTGACACTAGATCCAAAGGAGGAACACCTGTAGTCCTAGCCTGCACCTCTTCCTCTTGTCCCACATCCTCAACATCTTCAACATCAACATTCTCCTCTTCAATCTCTTCATGATGCGCAAGAGGGTTCTTATTCATAAGAGCATTCTCAACAGGAGCTCCATTTCAAATAGGCGCTACTCTTCCACAACCTCTACCCCTACCTCAACCGCGACCTCTCGCTGCAGATTCCTCGATCGGAGCATTGACGGTAGCTACGAGCCTAACACCGATGAATCTAGTATTAACCATCTGCGGATAGAAAAGTGAAAGAGGTTAGATACCAATTTGAATCGACATATACCAATTGGAATCAAGTTATAGCACGAAAGGAGACAAAAGAAAAATAGAGATTTCCTAAAGTCCTATAGCCTCTCGAAGAAAAGTAAAGACATCCCCATACTGTTCCACGAGACTCTATTAGACAAGTTTTGGTACAACGAGATCAACGAACCTAGGCTCTGATACCAACTTTGTCACGACCCAGACCATCGTGATTGACACCCATACTAACTCTCCGGTGGGAGAACCACTACTATAACTCAAACCAAAACTAAGACATTTAAGTTACAGAAACAAGTTAAATACTAAGGAAATAAATAGAATTCCCATAAACTCTAACAAAAGTCTAACAATAATAAACTAACAATGCGGAAGTAATGCCTAGAACCTGAAAGTCAATGTACCAAAACATCTAAAGTTCAACAAGGCTAAACAAGAAGGGATAGAACCCCAATCTAATGAACTAATCAACTAATTAAAACATAGTCTAAGTCCGGAAATGATAGACATAGACGAAAGAGAACCTATGGCAGCTCGAAAGAATTGGCTCACCCTTGAATTCGAACGATCACTGATCTTCTAAGCGAGGCCTGTCTGTAGCCGCTTGAAGATGCCCTGTATTCAATAAAAATAAGAGCAAGTGCAGTATTAGTACACAACCGCAGTGTACTGGTAGGATCACACGGCTATCCCACTAAGTGCAACATACATAAGTCATCACAACAATATAATCACATGCATATATATCAACATATACAATATTATCAACATTTACGAACAACGAACAACTTCACATTTTATATCAAATCATTGGTCCTCTCATGGAACCTAAACCCAAATAGTAAGCATAGCGTAACGTGGTATCCGATCCCATAATTATGCCGGAACATGGCAACCGATCCCATAGTTATGTCAGAACGTGACAACCGATCCAAGTTAGTTATGCCGGAACGTGGCAACCGATCCATTCAACACACCATAATCACAATCATAAGTATATCATCAAGATTATACATTTAAGTCATGATTTCATGGTAATCATCATTCATCTATCTCATTTACAACAAGTGTGATCAATATTGTAACATTCATACATATACAAGTATCATAACGAAGTAAGAACAAACATACATCACACAATCATAGAATCACAACCATCACCTACCTTGAAACAAGCTTGAAACCCTAAGAAACTTGATCCTTCCCTTTCTGGATTCGTTTCGCTTGTTCTTGGTCTACAAATAATTAATATAATACGGGAATCAATAAATAATCACTAATTACCCAAATTACTAACAATTCTATGAACCCTAGATCAGACCCATGATCCCAATTAGGGTTGTTTCCACCATATGATCTATTACAAAACCCTCCCCCATCAATATTCACCCATTCTATTATGTTCTATGAATCGAAAAACGGATTCGGGGAGTGAAAAACTTACATTTAGCCTCAAGAATGGTGAAAAATGAGTAAGAGTTGCCTGGGGTTTGTTCCTTAGATCTAAAAGTTGAAAAGTGTATAATAAGGTCGTTTAGGGGTTTATTAACGACCTTAAGTCGCGTCGAGCCCGCCACAGCGACCCTCATTCCGCTGTAGCTACCCCACTAGAGCGGCCAAAACCCCCGCCAACGTGGCTTGCACGAACCAAAGAGCTATTTTGAGAAATTCAAAATCCCCATTTCACAACACACCTCTAACCAACGATGTTCAGAAAAATACCCCCAGTGCTAAGATCGATTCCGGGAGTTCTACTCACCCAAATTCAATTTTGTAAAGTCGTACGGATTCGTTAATGAATTATTTAACTACTCATACAATCAAAATCATAAATGATTCACCCGATTGTTACCAGATTTCCCTACACCTCAAAGACTCTGATTTCATCCCAATCTGGAGAAGGTTGGGAAAATCCAAATACTACGAAAATGTTTTTTGGCCCCAAATTTTCCCCTATTGGCTTTTCTATAACGACGGGAACAAGTCGTTACAAAATGTGTAAAATTTGTACATATTTTTTAATTTATAATATGTACATATGTAAGTACTGTGGTTAGATTTGAAAATACATTTAAGTAATATTGGATTTGTGGTTGATTGTATAAATATCTTGATTATAAAGGTATTGTTTATGTATAACTCTTTTTTTTGGCATATGTATAACTCTGTTAATATACAAATGTGTTGATTTATGTATATATATATATATATTATTTGTGGATATGAATATGTATAAACACATGTTAAATAATATATAGAATTTTGATAAATTATTATAATATTCAAAATCTCTAGAAGAATGTCTTCCTTATCTATTTTGGTTATCCATTCTGAAAAATAGGACGATCGAAATTGTTACATCGATTATTCTATAGATGGGATAGTCTTTAAAGAACAAGCATTATATTTTGAGTTTTATAACACATAAGAAAATTTAAAATCACTTGGTAAAATCTCGTTCACAAATGAAGAATGGTTCGAGTCTTAACTTAATTTTTTTTTGATTATTACAATATCTCCCTCTTGAGATCATTCATCCTCGAATGACGGCTTGACTAGGAATGGAAAGGGAGTTACTCTTCCTATCTCTCTCCCTTCTAAACTTGCCTATCAACATAGGCAGAACTGATTCACCAAGAGTTGGAAATCCCTAGAGTACATAATTTAAGAATGATGTTGTTTTGAACACAATCACACTCTCTCTGAAGTTATCTTGTCTGAAACAAAGGAAATCTGGGCATGAAGTAAGAAAAGGAATACTTTGCCTTGGGCAATACAACTGCTAGTTATCAAGTCTAGTAACACCTCTAAACCATGTTCTCCTTTATGAATACCACATCTCATAACTTGTACTAGTAACTCCTATAAGGATTTATGATTACTCTTACAAAATGCCTAAGTTAAACTGTCTGCTCTTAGTGTTGTAACAACCCAAAATTTTTTTTAAGCTAAGACTCGAACCATTCTTCGTTGTGAGTAAGATCTTACCAAGAAATTTAAATTTTCTTAAGTGCTAAGGTCACTAGATGTAGCACCTTAAGTTCCAAAATGAACTAAAGATAATTCATTCAAGTCATTCGTAAGTTCTTTTATGTTTTCAGTCAACTTCAAATGACCATAACTTTCAGTACAGGACGAGTTAGGTGACCCATAATATATCAAATGAAAGGTCTTGGAATCCTCTTTCCAACGCAAATGAGTTTGCTAAGTTTCGAGTTAGGATGAAGGAGATATGCCCATTTGAAGTAAGCTTGTCCAGTTAAGGACAATTACCCAAATTAATGAGGGGTATTTTAGTCTTTTCCTTACCATTTCAGCTTAAAACATTTTTAGTAATAATTTAGGGGTCTAAACTGATTTGGGTCAGTTTTCATAATCCTAAATTACCCTTAGGGTTTCAGAAGAGAGTTCAAGAAGAGAAAAGAGGAGAAACGGGAGAACAATCAACGTTTATTGCGAATCGAGGATTTGTTTCACCAAATCGAGGTACGTGAGCTCTCATAGTGTTGGGTTTGTTCAGATTTTAAATCCGTAATTTTGTTCTTGAGGTTGAATGACTTGAGTTATTGAAGAGTTTCTTGAAGTTTCAATCTTAAATCGTTATTGATGAGTTCTTGAGATGAATGTTAGGAGTTTGAGGGTTGTTTTTTAGTAGATTTTTGTGTACTTATGTTGGGTATTCGAATCTAAGTGAGTTAGGAAGAAACTATCCGATTCTAGGCGAATTAGGATAAAAAATCAAAGATGAAAATTCGTCGAAATATTCTGGGGAGGGGCTGGGGCAGCGCACCCTGGAAGTGCGCCAAGATTTAGTCTCTGGAGTTTAGGGGCTGGCACCCCGCACCAACAGTGCGCCAGGATCGCCTGCCCCCACTCTTTTTTCACCGTTTGTCCTGTTTGAGTACCTTTAAAGTGTACCTTCACTCCTTTATGATTCTAACTACTCTAAACTACATTTAATCATCACAAGATCCTTCATATAATGAATCATAACTCTTGAATTTATAATTCAAATACAAAAAGAGTTAAGAGTAGAGTTTAAGAAAGTTTTTGAGTTAAATTGTGAATCCTTTGCGATCAACTATCGATTTGAGGTAAGTTTTGAGGAAGTAAGTATGAGAATGAGAAGATTCATACGCATGAGCTCTATATTATTATTTAGACCCTTGAGTTGAGTCGTTCATGCCCATAAATTCCGCATGAACTCCACAAATTGAGTAACTTTAAGAGGAGTAGTATCTTCCAAATTTTAACTTCTTGAGCATTAAGTTCTAATCCTTTTGAGATTATATTCCTACTTATGGGACTACTACATGTTACCCATGAAGTCTTTGAGTTGAGTTATTAATGCCCATAATTCTGCATGAACCCTTTGAGTTAAACATTCTTAAGATGAGTAATATCATTGAGTCCTTGAGTTCTGGAGTTGTTTAGTTCCGAGTATTGAGTTCTATATATGGTTATTGAAACCCTTGAATCGAGTCGTTCAAGTCCATAATTCGGCGTGAACTCTATTTGGAGAAGTCTTTTACAATTATTTATAATTTATTTTAAGACTTGAGTACTTGAGTATGAGGATGAGGAGAATTGAGTTTCATTTTTACAAAACTGAATATATGGGAACTAAGTATTCCCAATAGTAAATGTTTTTACATTTGAAACGAGAGGAAACATCGATTTCCAAATGAGTTCATGAGGAGTTTTGAGTATAATCTCTTTTTAAGGAAAACCTTTTGAGTAATAATCTCAAATTTTGAGGATGAGGAAATGTTTTTTAAACATATGAGCATGAGCTATAGTACTGGGAGTAGTATTGAGCACCGATATGGGGGAGACTTCAGGAAACTCACAGACCTCATAAACCATGTATGCCAACGTGGGTAGAAAGAGTCATACTTTTTAGACGATTCCTTATTGATTTTTAAGCATAGCTTAGTGAATCTACTTAGTTGAGGATGTCTTATACTCCGACAAGGTATCAGATAGTTCTGGCAGCGTGGGCGAGACGCTGTATCATCACATAACTCATAGTGATAATTGTCGGCTAGAGAATTTCCCAAATAAGAGTTATTATTGTATTTTTTACATACAATTGAGTTATTATTGTATCATTACATACAATTGAGTTATTACCTACTATTTTAAAAAGTTTTCCATATATTGCATCTTTTATTGTTGCTTTATTTTTGAGTATCTTTAAGTTGAGTATCTTGGGTTGAGTATTTTGAGTTGAGTATCTTGAGTTGAGTATTTTGAGTTAAGTATCTTGAGTTGAGTATCTTTGAGTTGAGTATCTTACCTTTGAGTTGAGTATCTTATCTTTGAGCTGAGTATCTTATCCTTGAGTTGAGTATCTTATCATTAAGGGGAGTTTGCGTTGAGTTGAGTGAGTTTGAGAAGAGGCAAATATGTTTCTTTTCTATCAATTCAAGCTTATGTTTATGCTTTAGAATTCCCCTTACATGCTCGTACATTCCATGTACTGATGCTATTTGGCCTGCATCTTTTTATGATGTAGATATACGTATTCAGGGTCATTAATAGACACTTCGTTGATACCATTTGCAGTTCCAGTTAACTATGGTGAGCCTCCTTGCTTTCGGTAGGTCCCACTTTTACTTTTAGTTTGTTAGGATGTCATGGGTCTTGTCCCGATAATCCTTTTGTAATAGTAGAGGCTTCATAAATAGTCTAAAGGTCGAATAGTCTATCATTATTTCCTTTGTTGTTGTAATGTTTGAGGTTCATGAGACATTTAACTAATACTTTTAAAACTATTTTCAGACAATTATTGGAGTTGAGTTTAATTAAGTTTTTGAAGTTTTATTTTTGCATCATGAGTTTTCATTTAGCTTGTGTAAGTCTTTTGCTGAGTAATGAGCCATGCCAAGGGTTCACTTGGGAACCAACAATGATTCCCAGCCACGTTCGGATGTAGGCTCGGGGCGTGACAAACTTGGTATCAGAGCACAGAGTTCAAGTGTTCTAGTGTGTCTATAAAGATGTGTCAGTAGGGTCTTGTTTATGGTTGTGAGGGCCCCATTTCTATAAACAAGTGACTACAAACATTTAAGAAAAGTTTTCCTTCTTTCATACTCTAAATCGTGCAGTAGAACTGTGTCATAAGGAATTTATTCTAACTCGTGCGTTCTCATATCCATTCGACCACCCCTTATAGTAGAGGTGGTTGAAAAGCAAAGTCAGTTCTTTATCTATGAGTTGCTCTTAGCAAAGATCTTGAGGAAGTCATGAGACTGTAGATGGGCTTGAGACGAGCATGTGAGTGAGTTAATAACCAGTGAGATTTGAAAGAATGCATCTATATTCATGTGAATCGTGCGTTTGAACTAAAAGTGAGTTGTACTCTCTTCCCTAAGCCTTGTTTCAACTGAGATCTTCATGAGGAAGTATGTTTAGAGCTTGGGTAATATTTTCACCTGAAAAGGTAGCATGAGTTACGAGATCATGAGCAGTAGTAGTGAAAGTGACCAGAGTTAGAGGAAGTAGCAGAAGTTTAGTCATCTAAGAAAGGGAGATGTTGTTTTGGCAAGCTATGGTACTATAGTCAGGCATCTAGTAAGTTATTAATGAAGAGTTTTCCCTTATGGGTAGACTATGAAGTTATGAGTTGTGAAGATTCCATGATAGGAGGTAGAGTAAGAGTTGCAAGTTAGGATGAGTTAGAGTATGTTTTAGCTAGAAATGAGTTTATGATGAGGTGTAATTGTGTCGGTAATGACCAAATGTAAGTGTTGAAGAGAAGAGAATGAGTATTCATGAGGCCATAGATCTAAGCTAGACTTATGAATTTTGAAGGGGGAAACCCCATGGTATTCCGAGGATGGTAGAATTATTTGAGAGGTAATGCGTAGTAAGTGAGTAAATTGTACTTAAGTTGTGAAATGGAAGGTGAAGGTAATCTATAGGTAGGTAGACTGAGAGTTAAGGATTGACTACTTGTCATGAGGTCTTAGTGGATGAGTGTTTATTAATTTGTATCTGGTAGTTGTAAGTTAGTACAGTAGGCGAGCAATCATACTGATATTCGGGTTTAGTAATAAACATTAAGCTTGAATTTTAGATGAGTGTCATGATCAAAATAATGGAAACATGGGGTGATGATGTTAGTATTGAGAGTTGATTTGGTAGATTTGACATAGAGTAGGTGAGGAATTGAGATGTTTGCTCCAATGAATATGAGTAGTACTAGTGAGAGATCCTAATATTTAGATAAGGGCAGTGAGGTGTGGCTAAGTCAAAAGAGTAACAAGAGCATTAAGAAGTGTGCCGAGATGGTATGTTACCAAATTAGTTTTCAATTAAGTTAATAATTTTCTGTGTGCCTAGATAGCATAATTGAGTTGTCAATGTGGAATATGTAACACCCCGTATTCAAAACAGACAAGAATGCAGATTTTTAGAAGTTGCAGGTGCAACTTACGGTCACCATCCACGGACCGTAGGTCAGACCACGGCCCGTGCTGGTGGACCGTGGTTCACCACTGCAACCCCTCCCCAAACCAGCTTAGAAAATTGGCTAAGTCTCGACCCACGGACAGACCCACGGTCCGTAGATCAGACCACGGTCCGTGGTCTGTGTCCGTGGATCAAGACCTCTTTTACCAGCCTCTGACACAAACTACGGTCGACCAGCACGGACCGTCATTCGATCCACGGTCCGTAGGTCTGACCGTAGATCGAAGGATAGCAGCCAGTTAGCTGAAAATTCTGATGGGTCAACTTCAGATGGTCATAACTTTTAGCACAAAATGAATTATGTTTCCCATGACCTATGGTTAGATAGATAATTGAATTACCTTTCCAATGCCACCGAGTTTGCTAAATTCCGACCTCCGAGTAAAAAGTTATGCCCGTTTTAGTGAAGACCTGTCGGGCAGACTCGAACTACGGACCCAATCTACGGACCGTAGATTGACCTACGGCCCGTAGGTCCAAACCGTCGGTCACTCCGACAGCAGTTAATTCAGGGGTCTTTTGGTCTTTTCCTATTTCGTTTAACCCCTAAGATACGTCGTTTAGACCCTAAATCATGAGGTTTTAATTAGTTTAAACCTAGAAACATAACTAGAACTTACCTAAGTCAAATTCATTAATCAAAACTTAGAAAAATTAGAAGCAAGAAGGGAGAAAAAGGTCAAGAACCCTAGTTCAAGAACGCAGCAAGGTTCCATCAGTTCCAGCCCCGAAATCGAAAGATTTCTCCGTGGAATTCGTCACCAGGTATGTGGGATTTCACTAGTGGGTTACTTTCCCCCATTAGGTCCCTAGAATTCAGTCAGATTCTTGATTCCATGATTATGAACAGACCTAGGGTTTCTAGAATTTGAACAGATCATCATGAATTAGTTATTTAAATGTTCCAAATCAGATTATCATGTTATTGCTCAGTTTCTCGCATGAATTTCAGAACCCTAGCTATGTATTTCTTTAGTTCTTGAATTACACATGCTAGGTCAGATATTTCAGTATTCAGTTTTACATGCCTCAGTTTATGAATGCATCATTATCAGATTAATTGTTGCATTCTCAGTTTGCATGTTCAGTTCGAGCTATCCAGTATTTACAGAAATTCAGTCATAACCAGTTAACTACTTAATTCATTGGGAGTAGCATAATACCGAGTTGGACTAGGGTTTCAGCGTACCCATATAGTCCCAGAACTACGAGCCACGTAGGTGTAAGTCCCCTCTGTGGGCAACATCAGTTTAGTGATCACGCCAGCATGCCTCTATACCTCTGGCAGGGTATATTGGGTCCTCTCGATGGGGCGTATACATCGGACTCCACATTTAGCTCATGTGGTTTTATGTCGGTTATTAGTAGCTCCCACAGTTCAGTCAGACTCTATTGCATTGACCACATTTACAGTTTATTCAGTATTCAGTCAGCATGTTATAAATTGGTCATTGCATTCAGTTAGCTCAGTATTTCAGTATCTATATCATGTTCAGATTATATCATTGCTCAGTATGCTTTGTTCAGTTATATGTTATTTCAGCTTTACTCCATCCTGCATGCTCAGTACCTTTCAAGTACTGACGCATACGTGCGCTACATCTTCTCGTGATGTAGGTTCAGGTTCTCAGCATCCAGATCACGCTTAGATCGATTCCCGATCTTCAGTTCAGCAGAATCAGTTGGTGAGTCCTCATTCTTCGGGGACAATAGTCATGAGTTTTCTTTTCAGTATTTTTAGTCTTTAGTTTCAGTTTTGCTAGATCTAGTTGGGGCATGTCCCAACATTTCTAGTCAGTTTAGAGGCTTATTTCAGACATAGTTAGATTCAGCTTAGTATTTGAGTTTGATATTTCTTTTGTATTAAACTCTCAGATTCGCTACATTCAGTTATAGTATATGGGTATTCCCCATCTTTTCAGATTTATTTATGAATTAGCTTCCGCATCAGTTTATTATCTTTAGTATGCTCATGATCATGCCAGCAGGGTTAGCTTGGGATCACTTGTGGTCCTAGGTCCCGTGTCCGCGTCTTGGGGGTAGCTTGGGGCGTGACAGAATAGGTCCATAGCTTTCAAATGTGAGCTTTAGACCTAAGGGGGAGATGATAAGATGAGACATCAAGTAAAGTGTTGAGAATAAGATAGTAATGAGTTCAAAAGAGTATGTGAGATATCTTTCGAGAGGTCATTTTAATAGTGAAATGATGTTAAAATGAGACGGTTAATGATCTTATCGTAATAATGATGGTGTGATAATTCCATCTAAGGTTATAAATGAGAAGAATGAGGTTGTACTATGAGAAATAGTTAAATGAGAGCCCTTCGTTGGTTCCGAGTAGTAATGCGAGAAATTCTAGTTGGCATGGCAGAGATGATAAGAGGATGAAAACTTCTTAAGGAGCTGGTTAGTAGGAGTCTATGGAGTTGTTAGAGTACTAAGCTTGAATGTGGTGTTGTTAAACATTAGGTGGCTCTTTATATGAGCCCAGTATTGATTAAATGTGGTTGTAAAGAGTAATACTCTTGGGATGAGATTCCCTATTGAAGTATAGAACCCGAACCTTAGGTTTTTGGGTTAAGTTTGAGCATAGTAAGAGCATACAATTAGCTAAGACCTTGGTAAGAGAAGTCATGTACCCATGTAAGACCTATGAGTTGCAGCCAATGAGGTATGGTAATAAGGAAAAGAAGAGCATAGTTGAGGAGTGTTGCTAAGCTTAACAACTAGCAGTCGCATTACCCCAGTCATGGTATTCCTATTCTTACTTCATGCCTAGACTTCCTTTGTTTCAGATGAAGTTAGAGTGAGACTATGTTCACAACAACACCATTCTTGAGTTGGGTGCTATAGAAAGTCCCAACTTCTTGTATGAATCAGTTCAGCCAATGTTAGAAGGCAAGTTAATGAGTCAGAGGAGATGTTAAGAGTAACCTCATTCCATACCCAGTTCAATCGTCATTCGAGGACGGATAATCCCAAAGGGGAGATAATGTAACACCTCAGAAATTTTTTGAGCTAAAACTCGAACCATTCTTTGTTGTGAGTAAGATCTTACCGAGAAATATAAATTTTCTTAAGTTCTAAGGCCACTAGATGTAGCACCTTAAGTTCCAATAAGAACTAAAGAGAATTCATTCAAGTCATTCGTAAGTTCTTTTAAGTTTTTGGTCTACTTAAAATGACCATATCTTTTAGTACATGATGAGTTAGGTGGACCTTAAGAAATCAAATGAAAGGCGTTGAAATCCTGTTTCCAACGCCACCAAGTTTGCTAAGTTTCAAGTTTGGATGAGGGAGATATGCCCGTTTGAAGTTAGCTTGTCCAGTTATGGGAAGTTACTCGAATTAGTGAGGGGTATTTTGGTATTTTCCTTACCCCTTCAGCTTAAAATGTTTTTAGTAATACTTTAGGGGTCTAAACTGATTTGGGTAATATTTTGTAATCCTAAATTACGCTTAAGGTTTTAGAGGAGAGTTCAAGAAGAGAAAAGAGGAGAACGATCAAGGTTTATTGCGAATCAAGGATTTGTTTTGTCAAATCGAGGTATGTAAGACCTCATAGTGTTGGGTTCATTCACCCACATGCCAATCATGTGATTTTAAATCCGTATTTTGTTCTTGAGGTTGAATGACTTGAGTTCTTGAAGAGTTCTTTAAGTTTCGTTCTTAAATCGTTATTGATGAGTTTGATAAGTTCTTGAGATGAATGTTAGGAGTTTGAGGATTGTTTTGAGTAGATTTTCGTGTACTTATGTCGGGTATTCAAATCTAAGTGAGTTAGGAAGAAATCATCCGATTCTAGGCGAATTAGGGACAAATATCGAAGAAGAAAATTCATCGAAATATTCTGGGGAGGGGCTAGGGCGGCTTCCCAGCAGTGTGCCATGATTTAGTCTCTGAAGTTTAGGGGCTGGCGCCCAATGCCAGCAGTGCGCCAGGGTCGTCTGCCCCACTCTTTTTCCATCGTTTGTCCCGTTTGAGTCCCTTTAAAGTGTACCTTCACTCCTTTATGATGCTAAATACTCCAAACTACATTTAATCATCACGGATCCTTCATATCATGAATCATAACTCTTGAATTCGCAATTCAAATTCAAGAAAGAGTTAAGAGTAGATTTCAAGAAAGTCTTTGAGTTAAATTGTGAATCTGTTGAGATCAACTATTGATTTGAGCTAAGTTTTGAGGAAATAGGTATGAAAATGAGAAGAGTCGTACACATGAGTTCTATATTGATATTTAGACCCTTGAGTAGAGTCGTTCATGCCCATAAATTTTGCATAAACTCCATAAATTGAGTATCTTTAAGAGGAGTAGTATATTTGAAGTTCTAAGTTCTTGAGCATTGAGTTCCTAATCCTTTTGAGATTATATTCCTACTTATGGGACTACTACATATTACCCATGAAGTCCTTAAGTTGAGTTGTTCATGCCCATAATTCTGCCTGAACCCTATGAGTTGGGCATTTTTAAGATGAGTAGTATCATTGAGTCAACCCTATGAGTTGGGCATTTTTAAGATGAGTAGTATCATTGAGTCCTTGAATTCTGGAGTTGTTGAGTTTCAAGTATTGAGTTCTATATATGGTTATTGAAACCCTTGAATCGAGTCGTTCATGTCCATAATTTGGCATGAACTCTATTTTGAGAAGTCTTTTACAATTATTCATAATATATTTTAAGACTTGAGTACTTGAGTATGAGGATGAGGAGAGTTGGGTTTCATTTTTTTAAAAATGAATATATGGGAACTAAGTATTCCAAGAGTAAATGTTTTTACATTTGAAACGAGAGGAAATATCGATTTCCAAATGAGTTCATGAGGAGGTTTGAGTATAATCTCTTTTAAGGGAAACCTTTTGAGTAATAATATCAAAGTTTGATGATGAAGAAGTGTTTTTTAAACATATGAGCATGAGCTATATTATTGGGAGTAGTATTGAGCACCGATATGAGGGAGAGTTTATACAACTCACAACCCCCATAAACCATGTATGCCAACGTGGGTAGAAAGGGTCATACTTTTTAGATGATTCCTTATTGATTTTTAAGCATAGCTTAGTGGATCCACTTAGTTTAAGATGTATTATACTCCAGCAAGGAATAAGATAGTTCTGGCAGTGTGGGCGAGACGCTGTGTCATCACATAGCTCATAATGATGGTTGTTGGTTAGAGAATCTCCCAAATAAGAGTTATTATTGTATTTTTACATACAATTGAGTTATTATTGTATATTTACATACAATTGAGGTAGTACCTACTGTTTGAAAAAGCTTTCCATATATTGCATCTTTTATTGTTGCTTTATTTTGAGTATCTTTGAGTTGAGTATCTTGAGTTGAGTATTGTCACGACCCAAGGCTAGGCCCTAGATGCGACATGGCGTACTCAACCCCGAAGGGGTCTTATACAAGCCTCATAGCTCATTCATTGCATAGACAATAGAAATAGTACGTAATTTAAAACTTTTTATTTAAAACCATACGATTCAAAGCACTCAAAATACTCATTAAAAGCTTTCAAAAGGCACAACGGAAGTCTGAGTCTCACACAACCATCTTAGACACAATCTCCAAAACATAAGTAGGGACAAGGCCCTTTACAATCAAACAACTACTAAATGTCTATTACATGAAGAGATGAAACATAAGAGTTCTTGTCCTCGAATCCATGAGGACATACCAAGTCTTGGAAGAAATTCTATCCAAGCACTTCAAATCCCAGCTAGAATCAATCACTTGCCGGGACCTACACTTGTAGTAAAAATAAGAGAAATATGGGTTAGCACACAAAAATGTACCAAATATGATGACCATGCAAAAACATGCTTTAAAAGGGACATTTGGTTGGAAACAATGCATTATGCCACTTTTTAGAAATATCATGTACAATAGCATAAGAGACATACAATACAAGTATAATCATCATACAAGTCATATTATCACATTTGAACAATATGAACATGTAAACTATTACCTTTTCCTTAGATCTTCACTTCAAGTAACCCTCATGCTATACCTTATGCAATGTATGGATAGCGTCCCATACCACCATCCACTCCAAGGCACCACATTAAAGTCACCTAAAGTGAACTTACCATTCCTTCCTTTTCACCTTTACACAATATCCATACATAAGATACATAACATTTCATAAGGCATGACAAGGGAAAATAACTCATAATATAACCCAAGCATAGCATGCATTTCACATTAAGCATTTAAGAGTCAACATTCTTCAATTACTTTATTTAGAGGACCTTCATACATTAGTCATTAAGCCTTAGAGAACTCACTATGACCCTATCAAATCCTACTCGTGCAATGTCTATATGGCATCTAATACTACCACCTACACTTCATAGAACCTCTCAAGAAACCATAATGCACATCTCATATGATGGGAATAAGTGTTTAACTGACATAGACCATGCAAGCTAGACATGGAATCCGATGTCATATAGCCCCACACCATAAAAAGGTTTTCCACTTGCCTAAGGTAGAACGGTAACATTAGCTCGGATGGAATCCACTAGATAATATCCTATGTGGGCACATAGTTATGGGATAAGAAGATGTTCCTTGGAACTCTAACCTAATATTGGGAGAGTTTCCATCTAACCATATCCACTCGGTGCTTAGACTACATTCTCATAGATTATTTCATTCACATTACATTAGTGTACTAGAGAGGAATGCCATAGGCCTATCAATCCATGATACATCATTACCCAAGGAAGGAATGCTATAAGACTATAGATCCATGGTACATTCAAGGATAGCTTTAGAATCCTCATGAAAAGAATGCCATAAGCCTATTGATTCATAGTTCCTCATTACATGCTTATACTCATGAAAGGAATGCCATAAGCCTATCGATTCATGGTACATTGACTCACTAGGAAAAGAATGATATAAGCCTATTGATTCTAGAGTCTTCTTTACATTAGATCATTCATGAAAAGAATGCCTTAAGCCTATCAATTCATATCCATCAAGTAAAGACATATTCATTACTCATATATGAAAGGAATGCCATAGCCTATCGATTCATATTCATCAAGTCGAGACACATTCATTATACAAGAAAAGGATGCATGAGCCTACCAATTCTAGATTCAACATTCACCATAGAAATCCTTCACATTCTAGCATCATCATTCATGAGTGTCAAATTGAGAAGTAACCTTTCAATAATAACATATTTGCATGATATACACGATCATCATTCTATCATTGAAACCACATGCATATCCTTCACATCATAATCATACATAGTAATTAAACACCTCCACCTTTCAAGTGGATCAACATCTCTAACACAATTCTACTACAACAAGTAATTAGGCCAAACTTGCCCTTTCAAGGCCATAACCACAAATCCTCAATTCACCAACAATTCACCATAATTAGGCATAAATGGTGATACAATTCAATAACCCAAAGCAATTTAGACATATTCCAATCATAAGCTTTCATAATCAACAAACCCACTTTATAAAGGCACAATTTAGGAATTGAGAGAAATCATGGGTCCATGGAGTATTTTCATCATAAATCATCAATTAAACATCAATAAAATCATTATATGACATAGAAACCATTTTAAATTGTTTGAAGAAAGAACCCATGAGATTGAGTAAAACCCTAGGTTTTTCATGAACTTTAAAACTTTGAAACACTTCTTTGAAATTGAATCTAGGGTGAAATCTAACCCTAGATGAATGATCACCATACCTTTACTAAGATTCCCCAAGAAATTTGATGAAGAAACGCCTTGAATCCAAACCCTAACTGTCACTTCTTCTTCTTCCTTGAGTTAGAGAGAAATATTGAGAGAATAAGAACTTCTTTGGGTTTTAGAGGAATAAGGAGTTAATGAATTATTTTAGGACTTAAAACTATATATACTAGTGATATAAACCATTTAAAATCAACCCCACACTTTAATTAAATAAAATGAAATAACTTAAAAGCCCTTAATTTGGGCAGCCCCGTCAGGGACCACACCCACTGGTACGGGTCGTGAGGGGCACCACGGCTCCTAGTGGTGTCCATGGTCCCCTAGGCAGTGTGCGTCCCAACCTTGCCAAGCCCTCCAAGGCCTAAGGAAAGATCACAGAAGCTCCCACGATCCGTGGTTAAGGCCACGAGTCGTGGTGATGCTCGTGATCATGGACGCAGTAGCTTGGCCAAAGTGCCTTGCTTGCCTTGAGCATAAGTGAGCTTCACGGCCATTTTGATGGACTGTTTAGGGTACCACGGCTCGCAGAGGAGCCCGTGGTCTTTGAGGCAGTAGCCTCCTCAACTTTGCACAACCCTCATCAAGCTAAGGCAACCCCACGAGCCTTCCCATGGCCAGTGGCTATGACCACGAGTCGGGAAGTGGCTCGTTAAGGGGTGCTTTGGCTTGGCAACTTTCTAGGGCTTACTGCCTAGCCACCACGGGTCATGGTGACCACCACGGGTCGTGAAGACCCTCGTGGTCTAGGGAGGCAGTAACTAGGATAAGTTTTAGGTAGCCTAGGTTCCCAAACCATGGCCTACACCCAAAACCCTTAGCCTTGCCCTTAACTCTTGACGTTAACCCCCACGTTTAGGCTCTAGTTTAACCTATCATTTTTTGAGTCGTTACAAGTATTTTGAGTTGAGTATCTTTAGTTGAGTATTTTGAGTTGAGTATCTTTAGTTGAGTATCTTTGAGTTGAGTATCTTATATTTGAGTGGAGTATCTTATCTTTGAGTTGAGTATCTTATGCTTGAGTTGAGTATCCTATCCTTGAGGGGAGTTTGAGTTGAGTTGAGTGAGTTTGAGAAGAGGTAAGTATGTTTCTTTTCTATCAGTTCATGCTTATGTTTATGCTTTAGAATTCCCCTTACATGCTCGTACATTCCATGTACTGACGCCATTTGGCCTGCGTCATTTTATGATGCAAATACAGGTATTTAGGGTTATCAACATACACTTCTTTGATACCACTTGCAGTCCCAGTTAGCTATGGTGAGCCTCCTTACTTCCGGAAGTCCCACGTTTACTTTCAGTTTGTTTGGATGTCGTGGGTCTTGTTCCGATAATCCTTCTATAATAGTAGAAGCTTCATAGATAGTTTAAAGGTCGAGAAGTCTATCATTATTCCCTTTGTTGATGTAATGTTTGAGGTTCATGAGGCATTTAAGTAATACTTGTTAAATTATTTTCCGACAATTATTGGAGTTGAGTTTAAATTAAGTTTTTGAAGTTTTATTTTTGCATCATGAGTTTTCATTTTGCTTGAGTAAGTCTTCTGTTGAGTAATGAGCCAGGCCAATGGTTTGCTTGTGAACCAGTAATGGTTTTCGAGTGCCGGCCACATCCAAGGTGTAGGCTCGTGGCGTGACAAATCTATTCGTGCCTAATCTCTAAATCACAAGATGCTAAACATGAGATGCTTATACTTGTATAAATCACAAGATTCAGGTTTTATACCTCTATAGCGAATCTCATCCCATGAATACTTCTCTTTATAGTTGCCTTCAACCAATATTGAGCCCATATCAGGAAACACCTAATGCATCATGCATTTGTCCACGTGTTAACAACACCACATTCAAGCTTAGTACTCTAACCACTCCATGGACTCCTACTAACCAACTTCCTAAGAATTTCTCATTCTCTCATCATCTCTACCTTACCAACTGAAATTTTACACATTATTACCCGGAACCAACAAATGACTCTCATTTAACTATTATTCATAGTAAATCTTCACTCTATTCCTCCTCTACATTTTTAACATCAGATGGAATAAGAACATCATCGCTACCACAATAAGAAACATCAACCTTCTCCTTTTAGCATCACTCAACTACCAAAAAGAATCACTGGAAAACTTTAGGGTAAGAGATCAATGAGCTAAAGTCTTTGACCCTCATTCTAGAACTAAGCATATATGTGAATCTCTCTACAGTGTAAGAGCATAGGTCATGAACACAATCCTGATAGTAGAACATCAATACGATATTGGAATAACTGAACTTTGAGGGATACGCTAGAGTATGAATGGGTTGATATATCTATAGAACTCTTTCAGAAGACATCACTATCTCACCCTCAACAATTGACTTGATTTCTCATCTTATAATCTTCCCCTTAGGTCTAAAACTGACACTTGAAAGCTTTAGATCTATACCATCATCTCTATATTGGTCTACATTCCGTTTACTGAAATATTCGCAAAAGACTTATCTCATGCCTACTGAACTCAACATAAGCCAGTACTAAGACTCCTTCGAAGACCTCTTTCTCAGATGCTTCTATTAACCTCTTCTCATTGGCTTAGAAGGCCGCTTCATCTAACTCTTAAGGGAAAAAAATAATGCTTACATCAGCTTATTCCACATTGATATATCAAATAAACTATCTAGGCACACATGGAAAATCATTAACTTAATTGGAACCTCATCCGACTATATACGATCTCGGGTACACCCCTTAATGCTCTTGATAATCTAATGACTTAGCCTCACTCATTGATCTCATCTGAAAGTTAGGATCTCTCACTTGTACCACTCATATTCATTGCAACAAACATCTCAATTCCTCACCTACTCTATGTCAAGTTTACCAGATCAGATCTCAAGACTAACATCCTCACCCTCATGTTACCATTCTTTTGATCACGACGATCCTATCAAATTCAAGCTTAATGTTTATTGCTAAACACGAATATCAATATGATTGATCACTTACTAAACTAACTTACAATTACTAGATAAAAATAAAGAAACACCCGCCCTCTAAAACCTCATGACAAGTAGTCTGTCTTTATCTCTCAGTCTTCATACTTACAATTTACAATCACACTTCCTTTCACATCTTAAGTATTAGTTACCCACTCGCTATACATCATTGCCTAATTAGTTCTGTAACCATTTGAATATTAGCTCTCTCTCAAAATCATAAGCCTAGCTTAGATCTATCAGCTCACAAATAATCTATTCTTTTATTCAACATCAATACTTGGCCTTCACTAACACAATGTTACATTGACATAAGCTCTCTTCTGCTTAAAGTATACTCTAACTCATCCCGACTAGTAACTAATTCTCTACCTCTCATCATGAACTCTATACAACATTATTATTCCTTAGCTTACACATAAAGAAAAGGTTCTCATTAATGACTTACTGAGCACATGACTGCAACAAGATCAATTACTTCAACACTATCTCTCTTCCTTAGATTTCTATATCTCTAAATACATTCTTCTAACTCTTGGCACTTTTATTACTAGTGGCTCACAACTTCATAACTCATACTATCTTTCGGGTGAAAATTACTACCTTAGCATGATAGAACACACTCCTCTCATAAGGGTCTTATCTAACTACAGTTTAGAGAAGAGAGTCCGGGAGTACATCTCGCTTTAAGCTTGAACGCATGATTTATATGAATAGGAGTGTATTCTTTAGAAACTCAACACTTAAACTCGCTCACGCGCTTCTCTCAATCCCCTCTGCGGTCTCATGACATTCTCAAGATTCTTGCCGAGAGTAACTCATTGATAAGGATATGGCTTTGCTCTTCAGCCACCTTGAGTATGAGGAGTAGTCGAATGGATATGAGAAAAACACGAGTTAGAATAAATTTCTTATGACATAGTTTTACTGCACGATTTAGAGTATGAAAGTATGGAAACTTTTCTTAAATGTCTGTAGTCCCTCATTTATATAAGTGGGCCCTTCACAAATTCTACTGACATAGCTTCATAAACACTCTAGTACACTTACACTCTATGCTCTGATACCAAGTTTGTCACGACCCCAGTCTACACCCGGGACGTGGTCGGCACTCGAGAACCATTATTGGTCCCCAAGCGAACACTCATCCTGGCTGACTACAAGAAAAAGACTGACTCAAGCATACATAAGCTTAAAATTGAATTAAATTCATTGAACTCAAATGCTCAACTTTTTAAAAAGTCATGAACAATACTCTATAGATATACTCATAGTTTGTAAACAACTCAAAAGAAAGTAAATACTGAAAAACTCCTCAACTCTGTCTATATATGAAGTCTCTACTATTACAGAAAGATATGGGAACAAGACTTACGACATCTCAAAGCTACTAACTGTAGGGTAAAGGTGAAGTTCTCCGAAATATAAGAAGGCTCACCAAAGCTGACTGGAATGTCACATGACCTCAACGAAATGCCTATTGATGATCCTGAATATCTATATCTGCATCATGAAATAATGCACTCCAAATGGCGTCAGTACATTGAATGTACGAGCATGTATGGGTAACTTTGAAACATAAATATAAGCTTGAACTAATAAAAGGGAAGACATACTTACCTCGTCTCAACTCAATATGACTCAAGATGACTCAAGAATACTCCACTCAACTCAACTCAATATGAAATCAATGATAATAAGATGCAATATATACAACTTTGTAAACAATAGACAAGAACTCAAAATGTATAAAAAATACAATAATAAACGCTTTATTCTTATTTGGGAGATTGTCTAACCGTCAACCATACTATGAGCTACGTGATGATACAATGTCTCGCCCTCACTGCCAGAACTGTCCTATACTCTGCCAGGGTATAGAACATCCTTAACTAAGTGGATCCACTAAGCTCTGCCCGAAGGCATTTTGGATTCATCTAAAAAGTATGATCCTGTACCCATGTTGGCATACATGGTTTATGAGGAATGTGAGTTGTCTGAACTCATCCCCATATCGGTGCTAAATTCTACTCCCAATAATATATACCTCATGCTCATATGTTTAAAAACATAGCTCTTCCTCTGGTTTGAGATAATTGCTCAAACTACCCTCTTAAACGAGGTAACTGCTTTTGAAATATCGTTGAACTCATAACTCATTTAGAAGTCAAAGTTTCTCTTTTCTAAAAAATAATATTCTCTTTCTTCATGAAAAAATGAAACAATTAGGAAATACATAGTTCCCTTATACTCTTTCTCAAACTCCTCTTTACTTCCTCAAAACTCGGCGGCGTTGAAAAGAGGACTCAAAGATCTTCGATTTAAAAGTTCATGGGCCACCTAAAGCTTTATGTGCTAAAATATATGGTCATTTGAAGTTGACCCAAAACTTATGAAAACTAATAGGTGACTTGAACGAATTTCTGTTTAGTTCTTTTTGAAACTTTAGGTGTTATATCTAGTGACCTTAAAACCTAAGAAAATTTAAAATCACTCGGTAAAATCTTGTTCACAAATGAAGAATGGTTCGAGTCTTAACTTAAAATTTTTTGGGGTGTTACAAATACGAGAACCAACAACAAGAATATTATCTATTATGTACCTTATAAAATAAAAATTAATGTATAGAAAAATAGTTATAAAAAATAAAATGTAGTTATTGTATTCACATGTTCATATGACATCTAAAAAAATAATTTAAATACTTTAACTTTTAAATATTTATGTCATTAAACGTGGAATACAAGTGCAACGTACGTGTTCGAGAACTAGTATATATAAACTAGATCCTCTTGATGAAGTCATAGCTGCTTAATTAGTTTGAATGAAGAAGCTAAGCAAGATTAGTGTTGCTAAACGAGTGATGGGATGGGAAAAATCAGTAATATTGTATGTGTCTTATTTATAGCCCTCACTATCCATAAAATTGTTGTGCCATTAATTTTATTTGATATATACATTTATTAAAATTTATAGTTTGTTAAGCGTGATTTCGAAAGCAATTAATTACAGATTATTACATTATTGAATTGAGTCACATCCAAACTGTAAGAATATTTGACTATAAAAATTATTATAATATTTTCTTATAATCATATACAGGGTCCACATCAATGATAATATATGGTTTGGTTCACTTATGGTCAAGGAAAACAAATAAAAAACATTGGGTTGGGAATTATTGTTCCATTTTTTCTTTTAACTCAATAACAATTTGTATATCACAATTCAAGAATATTACTATTAATTAGGGTTTTACTCTATGAATAATTTGTATCAACTTTGATCAATATTTGAGCTTATTTTATTTCTCTAGTAATTGATTAAAAATTGGAAGCTCAAGAAAATAATTTAAAATACCTTTATGCTGCCCTTTAAAAGTGGAACTTTTTCTTTAATACTAATGTAGGAAATTGTAAAAGTAATTTTCCATAAATAAATAGTTTAAATAAAAATAGATAAAATAAAAGTGTTTTAAACATAGGAAATGTCTATGTTTTAGAGAAAATATAGGAACCCTAACTTTGGGACCAAGTCAATTTTCCCTATAAATAGAGGGTTCTCTTCATTGTAAAAGTATCCCTTCAAGAAAAATAATAAGTCTTCTCGCTTCTCCCAACTTTTATTCCTATTGTTTTATATAGTTTCATAATACGTTATCAGCATGAGTCTCTAACCTTTAAGACCCTATACCTTAAACGTATAAGGTATACATGATCTCTCAAACAGAGAGCACAACCCATATGAATTATAAGATCAGTGAATTATGGGTGTTATAATTTGAATCAATTATGTGGATGGACTTCTAGCATCTTAAATAAGTTCTTGTTACGTATTATCCCTACCGTGTTTTTCTTAAAATAATTTTCTGCCATCAGTTACTTAGTATGCAAGCATGTATATACTAATCATTATTTAGCACATTTATCTACTCACAAAAGAATGAAAAAACTTAAAGAAAACACTAGATTCATAAGATAACTGAATTATGGGGGCTATAATTTGAATCAAGTATGTCGATATTTAAAGTGAGTGCCATTAATTTCAAATTGAATTCTTTTTTAAAGTATATTGTTAAACTAAAAATTTGGGATCTTGTAGAAATTTTGTTTTTAGTACATGTTTTTTACCGTGGATCCGTGATAATCTTTCATCGCAACTTCTTTCTGTGTGGTGATAAAGGCTCTAGAGTGAATCTCAATGGAGGGTTACACGATGGATTCAAGTCTTGTCGCACGTGTCGCACGAAGAGGGTAAGACGATGGATTTATGTCCAATCTAACCAAGAGGATAAGTCATCGAATTAAAAGCGTTGGTGCACTATAATGATAAGATATTATATTCAAGTCCATCAATTTATGGCCTAAGACACTTTTATATGGGTAAGACATTGGATTTAAGTACCAATGCATTATATGAATGATATATTGACTATTAAAGCAAACAATGTGCTTTTGACGAAAATTAGTCATGAAACCTATTCCATTGAAATTACACCACATAAAGTGAATGTGGTGGCAGTGCATAATATGTCTGAAAGAAGACAAGTTATTGAATAATGCACATAAATGTGGAATGAGCTACTAAGTTATCATAATTTGTTATATATTCTTAGATGATTGTGTTTCATTCATGGAGAATGAGAACTTTTGATAAATGCTAAAAATACAGATCCATTTTATGAAGTAACTGAGGTGTATGTCCACCATGCTATGCATGGAAAAGGTCACGACCTTGTCATGGATGTGGTATCACCAAGAATGTCTGTGTGTAGACATGTGTTCTAGAAAAGTTCTCTACTATATCTTCTCGCTAGTATTGAACAAGAATTAGTGCAATTGAGACACATTCTATATTGAATCAAAAGTTTACTAATTCCAATACTTAGATTGTTGGGACATCTTGAGCCAATAATAATGAGATGAATTATTCAAAAATTCAAATGGACATCCATTAAAAAATCTAAAGATTCTTTTAAATGGTGAATTTTCGTGTATAACTTGTTATGAAGGCAAGTTAATTGTGAGACCATCATCAATGAAAGTTGGGATTGTGTCCCCTGCGTTCTTGGAATGTATACTTGGAGATATTTGTGGACATAGTCACCCACCTACTGAGCTATTTAGATATTTCAAGGTCCTGATAGATGTCTTCTATAGATTGTCTCATGTGTGCCTATTGTTATCTCGTAATTTGGTGTTTGCAAAATTGTTGGCACAAATCATATGATTATGGACATAGATTTCTGCTAATCATATTGAGCTCATTCACCTTCATAAATAATAATTGCCTATCAATTGTGATTGAATAAACCCAATACTGAAGTTAATGTGATAGTGGGAAATAAATCTTATCAATACAGATGTGCATTTTATCATGACAGGATTGTGACTCACCTCGCGAAGAGGTAGAGTAATTGAGATGATATAAATCTGAAATCTACTTCTAAAGTAGTAGAACTTTAAAATTTACTTCCAGAGTAATAAATCTAAAATTTTCTCATATAATAGTAAATACGAAATTTAATAAAGAAAAAGACATACATCATGGTAAACTTGGAGTTTACTAGTACAAATAATTCTATTAGTTGACATGAAAGAATTTGGTCATCCAAAAGATGTGAATATTAAATATTCAACATATATTGAAGAACTGAAATTTTTTCAAGAATTTTGTTTGTTGCTTGTTCTCATGATATAAGTTGATTGGATCAAATAATGTTGAGACTAAATCCTTAAATTTTGAAAGTATAAAAGGTGAATATGGGCCCATTCACCTGCCATGTGATTTGTTGAATTAGATACATATATAAGATAATCATATGTGTATTTATTGTCAACCTTCAATTTGACATTCACAAAATTATTTGTGCGTGAAAATTTAAGAGCACAACATTTAGAACATGTTATCAAGATAACTCATCGTGATAATATTGATAAATTTTCAAGCTGATGTGACATTAAATGTCTCAAATAAATAGTCAATCATTGCATATGAGAGTAAAGTTTCATAGTCTGAAATATAATGTATTACATACTAATGTAATTATATGCATAATACCAATATTGTATGATCAATATTTCTCTCAATTGGTTTATGGTCAGGGTCCAAATATTTTTCATCTCATAATTTATATGTGTAGTATATGATTAATGAATATACCATGATGCACAAAGATGGATTCTCTAAAATAAATTGAGATATATGTTAGTTTGTATAATATAAGGGGGAGATAAAAAGCAATGCACGAGTTGTAAATGCTCCTATTGAATGGCCCTTAAGGATAAAGTTTATGAAATGCATGAAGTATGATAGAATAATAAATTCTAAATAAAATAATCCTTGAAAAGAGGGAGGATCTGTCACAACCCAAAGTATACTCTAGGTGTAACATGGCGTATAAGACTCTGAGAGGCCGTATATTAGCCATTTAGCACACATCATACAAGATAATAGAAATAAATATTTCATATAAAACACTCTTATATCATAAAAGAGTTTAACAAAAGGGGATGTCTTACATAACTCTCAATAAGCCATCTACTATATCATTAGAAGTGATTGAGACGTAATACATACATCACATACAAAGTCTCCAATTAAGCAACAAATCCAAACCTAGTTCATTTAGAATAACTCCTAAATCTTGATTAATTGTAGGTGAGAAAACCATTCAACCTTATGAATCCTTTTATGAATAAACACTTTCCCAATCATGTGTTTAGTAGTATGTGAGAAATAGTTTTACAACAAACACAACAACATCGATGCTTTACTCTGAAAGCAACCTTAAATCATTTATATCAATTTACTAAAATAACATGTATATCTTCATTAATTTTTCTTTCATAAGTCATAAGCTTCATCATATTATCCTAGTCTAAAAGTCATAGATGATGGATGGGTTCATGTGAATTCAACTTAAAAACATATGATTACTTTAATTCATGCATAAATAGATATAAATCAATCAATTGCATCATAATTGAAAAGAACCCATGAAGATTGAATAAAACTCTAACTTTGATTGATAATCTAACTTGTAAAATTGGAGAGTTTTGGAACCCTATGGAGGAAACGACTCTATAGGTACTAACATACTTTAGCAATCAATGCTCACAATCAATGGTGAATTGGAGTTCTTCAAGTCAAACCCTAGATTTCTCATTCCTTAGCTCTTGAAAGGAAATTTGGGGGGGGGGGGATTTAGGAATTTATGAGAAAAAGGTTTAGAATGGATAGTTTTTAGGCTCAAAGGACTTATATAAGGCTTACGATTAGGATCAAAATGACCTAGTTTATGCATTAATCAATTAGGGAAAAGACTTAAAATTCCCTTTAAAAAAACTGCCAACCCTCTCTACAGTTTGAACCTACGACCCGTAGATCTTTCTACGGACCAAGCTGGTCAACCATAGAAATGCTCATCAACCCTAAATGTTAACCAACTTTTGATGGACATAGTCTACGGCTCGTAGACCCATCTACGGACCGTAGACACCCATTGTATGAACCCACCTTAGGCCTTAAAATTTCCCTAACTCTGGGAGCTACCTACGACATCTATTTACAACTCATAGATCTATTGGCGGACTATACTAGTTAATCTTAGAAAGGGTACTGGGACTTGATTTTAAAAAAAACTCTACCATGGTTCTAGGGTTCACTTCCTATGGCCCGTAGTGTAACGACCCAAAAAAAAGGAACTAGTGAAACTAGAGCCTCACATGTGAGTTTGGAGTTGAGAACTTGATGAAATGATGAGAAATGACAGTGACGTCCGGAAACTAGTCGTTTGAACTAGTAAGTTGTAAGGGTCTTGTCGTTGAAGTTCGGAGTGTTGTTTAAGGGCTTAAGGGGTTGATTAGCTAGTTGATTAATCACCTTTATAAGCTAGCAAGACCTTAAGCTAGGTCATGAAATCATTTAGAACCGAGACCCTCAAAACAGTCCCTTAAAAACAGTTTTTAGTTTTAAGTTAGGAGTGAGGGTCAACTTTAAATGGTCATATCTTTTAGCTCAAAATGAATTAGGTGTACCATTACCTATCCAATTAAAGGTATCCGAGTCCTCTTTCCAACGCCACCGAGTTTTCCCTTTTCCGATCTCGGAGTAAAAAGTTATGCCCAAAATAGTGAAGCACTGTCAGCAAGGACGAGGTTAGACGGGTTTAGTGGAAACTTTTAAGTGGGTCCTTATTTATTTTCCTAAGTTGAGCCCCTTTTATTATATGCCTTTCCTAGCAATTATAAAACCCTTCTAGACCAAATTCTTCCATTTTAAGTCACTCCAATTAGAATTAAAAAGAACTCACCTCCTCTCAAATACTTTTCTCTCTACAATCCTCCATTTTAAGAAGGTCAAGAACTTGGAGCTAGGGCTTGGATTGAAGGTGGTTTCTTCATCAATTTTCTTGGGGAATCTTAACAAAGGTATGGTGACCCTTGATCCTTGATTATCTTTCCTTCAAGGAGTCCATTCAAAAGGGTTTCAAAAGTCTTCAAAGAACAAAACTTCTATTTTCTATTCTAGGTATGGGTTCATGGGTAAAATGTTTTCAAAGTCATTATATTGGTGAATTGAAGTTCTATTTATGATTTTAAGATGATTTTTATATGAAACTTCTTCAAGAACCCATGTTTTCATTAAAAGCTTAGAATTTGCTAATGAAGTGGGTTTAATGCCTATGATTTAATGTTGATGAAATTGTGTTTAGATTGGATTGTATTGTTGATTTATATGGTTTTCTAGACCTATTTATGATGAATTGTTGGTATATGGATAATTGAGGATTGTGGCCTTATGGGCAAGTTATGGAAGAATTCTCTTGTGGTAAGAAAAATGGTTGGGACTTGAGTGTTGTTGATTATGGCTTTGGAGGATGGTAAGTTGGCTTAATCTCATATTATGGATAAAAAAAATTGTTCTTGCTTGGTTTGATCCACTTATGGTGGAGGTGTTTAATTATGGAATGTATTGTGACCATGGCCTTGAAGGCATAGTATGAGAAATATAAGTGTTACATGACATTTTTATGAATGGACATTTAATGGAGCTAATGTGATCATGTTATGAACGTAAATGTGTTATTATTGAAAGGATTTTTCTCAATTTGACACTCATGAATGTTGATGATAGAATATGAAGGATTCTCCAATTTATTGCATATCTCGAATTGGTAGAGCTTGTGCATCATTT
Source organism: Solanum verrucosum (assembly GCF_900185275.1). Classification (NCBI taxonomy): domain Eukaryota; kingdom Viridiplantae; phylum Streptophyta; class Magnoliopsida; order Solanales; family Solanaceae; genus Solanum; species Solanum verrucosum. The sequence continues at coordinate 2,377,047 of NW_026020215.1, forward strand.
CTTGTTTAAATGATTATATTATTGGTTGTTGAATCCTCGGATCGGTAGGCTAGTAGCGCCCTTCCACTCATGATAATAATGAACCTTGGAATCGGTAGGCTTATTGCACCCTTCCATTAATGATAGTAATGAACCTTGGAGTCGGTAGGCCTATGGCACCTTTCCATGAAGGTTAATGATGAGACTTGAATCGGTAGGCCCATGGCACCCTTTCAAGAGGAGTTAATGAGCTTTCCTAAATGAACCTTGAAACAGTAGGCTTAAAGCACTCTTTCACGTGTTAATGAATGTAATTTGGAGTTGGTAGGCCAATGGCACCTCTCATATGTTATAATGTCAAGGTAACGAACTATTCTATGGGAATGTAGGCTAAACACCGAGTGGATTTGGTTAGATGGAAAATCCCCCAATGGTTAGGCATGAGTTTCAATGATCGTCTACCTTATCCCATAAACTATGTGCCCGCATAGGTAGCTAGTGGATCCATTAAGCTATATATACCGGTCTTCCTTAGGCAAGTAGACCACCTCTTTACGGTGTGGGGACTTATGACACCGGATTCCATGACAAGCTCTCATGGTCTATGTCGGTTAAATGTTTACTTCCCATCATGTGAGATTTCATTATGGTTTCTTGATAGGCTCTACAAAGTGTAGGTAGTAGTATGGGATGCTACCTATACATTGCACGAGTAGGCTTGGAGAGGGTCATAGTGAGTTTCTCTAAATCCTAATGTATGTGACACAATTGTGGCCTAAATAAGGTTATTAAAGAATGTTGGCTCTCAAATGCTTAATATGAGATGCATGCTATACTTGGGTTATATTATGAGTTATTTTCCCTTGTCATGTCTTAATTAATGATATACCTCTTATGTATGAATATTGTGCAAAGGTGAAAGAAAGGAATGATAAGTTACTTTAAGTGACCTAAATGTGATGCCTTAGTATGGATGGTGGTATGGGACACCATCCATACATTGCACGAGGTATAACATAAAGGTTGCTTGAGGTGAAGGTCCAAGGTAAAGGTTTTCATGTTGATATTGTTTAAAGGTGATATTATGACTTACTTGATGTTTATGCTTGTCTTGTATGTCTTTTATGCAACTGTTCATGATACTTCAAAAAGTGGCATAATGCATGGTTTCTAGCCAAAATGTTCTTTTTAAAGCATGTTTTGCAAGGTCATCATACTTAGTACTTAATTGTGCTAATTCCATATTTCTCTATTTTCTACTAGTGTAGGTTCCGGAAAGTGAGCGGGTTCTATAGTAAGCTTGGAACTTGAAGTTCTTACTAGATCTTGTGGTATGTCCTCATATGTCGAGGACAAGACTTTTCTATTCTAATTTTATGATAAGGTTCTTGTAATAGACTTAATAGACTTCTTTTGATTGTAAAGGGCCGTGTCCCTACTTATGTTTTATGATTGTGTCTAAGATGGCCATGTGAGACTTAGACTTCCGCTGTGTGTTTTTAAAGTTGTTTTAATGAAGCTTGAATGTTTGGATGTAAATAAGTTTTTAATTCCGCACTATTATCATTATTGAATGCAATGAATGACTATGTGGCTTGTATAAGACCCCTTCGGGGTCGAATACGCCTTGTTACCACTTGGGGGTGCTCCCGGGTCGTGACACGTAGCTTGACCCGTAAAATAGTTCTCTGATAGATTTCTGCACTACCTTTTTTTTTTCCTTTCAACTTTCCAACTTCCGAGGTGTTATAGGATCAAAAATCAAAATGATCATGATAAGGAGGTAATGTGCTCTGGAAGAGCTTATGGCGTAACACTTCATGAAACCTCATGATAGGGATACATACTTGAAAATAATGAAGTGATAAGATCTCAATAAGTTATTTCCTATTGTGAACTGATACAAAATGATGACTTATTGAAGATATGTTTGATACAATATAGTGCAATATTTTAAAATATTATGAAGATGTCAATTCTACAGTCCATTAAAGCATGCGAACATAGAAATAAATATCAAGTGAAAAGTGGAATGATGCATCTTGGTAATGATAAAGTGGAATGATGCATCTTGGTAATGATAAAGCTTATTTGACTTGCAGTCTAGACACTAGAAGATGTCATACATTTAATATTGGGTGCTTGTCCTTGAAAAAATTGATATGAAAATATCTTAAAGATTCAAAATGCATGAAGCATAAGCAAGTTACAAAAAAACTTGTTTATAGTCCTCATATGGATTAAATCAATCAGGAAGCTTTTGTATTGTTATGCAAGTTAATAACTTGAATTGAAATTTTGAAGAGTTTTCAAAATATAATAAATTGTTTACTTAAAGAAATTGAAGTGAGGAACTTGAATAATTCTTTGATCCTGAAGGATGATTCATAAAAGGAGATAGTTTGAATCACATTTCACCAAAGCTTTTCTACACACATGAGATCCAAAAGAATGGTGATATCCATGTGCAATAGATTCGTTCCAATGATAATATGGCTAATTTTTCCACCAAGTCTCTACCAACTACTACTTTCTAGAAGATAGTGCACAAGCTTGTAACGCAAAGATTTAAGTCTTTGGATTGATGTTCTCATTACGGACAATTAGTACATGTTGTACTCTTTTTCCCTTACGAGGTTTTTCCCAGTGTTTTTACTTATATGTTTTTTAATGAGGTAACTTAGATGCGTATTATGTGTATGATTTTTCCTTCACTACAATTTTCTTTTTTAAAAGTTTTTTAGTAAGGTTTTAACGAGGCACGTCATCTACTAATCAGACATTCAAGGGGGAATGTTATATATATAGTGAATGTCTATCTTTTTGAAAAAAAATTAGGAACCTTAACTTTGGACCAAGTCAATTTTCCCCTATAAATATGTAACACCCCGAAATTTTTTAAGTTAAGACCCGAACCATTCTTCATTTGTGAATAAGATCGCACCGGTGATTCTTAAATTGCCCATATGTATAAAGGTCAATTATTTAGTATGGGAATGGTTTTGGATATCAATTAAGGTCACTAGAATCTCTTAGCACAAAGTTAAGTTGAAAGTTTCCTTACCAAAAAAGTTTGGATGTAAGAATCTACTTGGGTTAACTTCAAACGACCATATCTCTTAGAATATAAAGATTTACGTGGCACATAACCTATCAAATTAATGGTAATTGAATCTTCTTTCCAACACCACCAATTTTGCGTCAATCCGATTTTTGAGTAAAGACTTATGACCATTTTAGTAACCTGATACAGTGAAGTGATGAATTAGCCGACGGGAAATCATTAAAAAGGGTCGTTTTTGTCTTTTTATCTCTAAGAAAACCCTAAACGATTTTCTTGACTTATTAAAGGCCCAAAACAATCAGATTTTCATTTCTTAATCTCTTATTCTCTTCTCTCTCTCAAACCCTAAGGAAAAATCAAGGTAGAAGACTTACATTCAAGATTCTTCCAATCTTTTTCAAGATTCTTCTTCAAGGTAAGTCCTTCTCAAAGACTTTCATTCTTTCCAACTCAAATTCCTCCATACAATTATGAATCACTAATGATATTATAATAATTGCTCATAGAGATTTCATGAAACTAATTCAAGAATCCCAAGTAAGGTGTTCTTGATTGTTTTCCTTCAAGCTAGGGTTTCAAGGCTTCAAATCAAGTTCTTCTTTAAGATTCTTCAAGAACCTTGTTCTTTCAGGTATGTAGGGTATCATAGTGTTGGAATAGTTCATCCTCACACCCTACATCTACTTTCAAATCAGTAAAAGAGTAATCTAGGTTCTATCCCTAGATTTGAGTATTCTTGAGATGAGCTGATTTTGAATACTTGAGTTCCTATTTCTTTTTGAAATTCTATTCCTAATTATTGAATTGATATATGTTATGGATTAAGATTCTTGAGTTGATTCGTTCATGTCTATATTTCAATGTGAACCCTATGAATTGAGTATTCTTGAGATGAGTAGTGTCCATGAGTTCTTGCATTCTTGAGTTCCGAGTATTGAGTTTCCATATTGCTAGTAAGACCCTTGAATTGAGTCGTTCATGTTCACAATTTCGTATGAACCCTATGAATTGAGTTATAATTTTTTAGAATCTTTTTAGAGCCAACGTTTGAGTTTTAAACTGAGTTTTGAGAAAGTAAATATGAGTTTTGAGAAAGAGTTTTTAAAACATGATTAGTATGACAATCGAGTATGCCATTGTTTAAGCCGTATGGTGTCAAGATATACCAACAATGTTTATGTAGTATGAATAATTGATCATATCACAATATGATTTTGATATATTTTGAGAAAGAGTTTTCAAGTATGCATTGAGTAAGAGTATAAGGGAACTAAGTATTCCAAAAGCTATCAATGTTTACATTGATAAATGAAAAACTTTGATTTCTAAATGAGTTATGAGTTCAAAGATATTTCAAGAGCAGTTACCACTTTTAAGAGGATAGTTTGAGCAAGTATCTCAAACCAGAGGAAGAGTATGTTTTTGAACATTGAGCATAAAGTTATATTACTTATTTTAGAAGTATCAAGCACCAAATTGGGTTATAGTCTTTTATGATTTGGAAGTCCCATAGAACTACGTAGCCATATGATATCATTGACTCTTCATGTGACTCCTCAATGCATCTGAGAAGGCCAATTAGATGAATCCATAGTCACGATATCATCCTATACCTCGATAAAGTATAGGATGGCCCTAACAACATGAGGTGAACCGTTGTATCATTGCTAGGCTCATGGTAATGGTTGTCGGTTAGAGAAACTCCTCACAAGTAAAGTATATTATTTTCACCTTGCTTTCATTGTATATTTTATTGTAAAGCTTAAATGGTTTTCACTTCATGTTCATGTATTGATTCAGTTATTTGTTGTTCAACTATATTACATATTCGTACATTCAATGTACTAATGTCATTCGACCTACATCTTTTAATGATGCAGATACAAGTTCTTAGGATCTTCAACAAGAGTGTTGAGATCACTTCATCTGCTCATCATCTTTCGAGTGAGGTCTTCTTTCTTCCAGAGGACTCCAATTTTATGAGTTGTTAGTATTAGTAGCAGTTTGAGTAGTCGTGGGTCTTGTATCGACACTAGTCTGTACATAATAGATGCTTCATAGATATACAATTTTGGAGAGTCTTTAAGCTTCAGATGTTTTATTTAAAACTTATGTTTCATACTAAGTATATTAGCAAAGTTTTGAGATTCAATAAACTATTAATTTAGCATTTCTTTTAGTTTGATGGTTGTGTATGCATGAGTTAGTCTTCCGCTTGTTGCAGCCAGGATAAGGGTTCACTTGGGACAAAGAAAAGGCCCTCAAGTGCCGACCACGTCAAAGGAGTAGGCGCGGGGCGTGACAAAATAGAGCGTTCTCTTTTCTTTTTAAAAATCATTCCTTCAAGATAAATATTAATGAAATGACCCGATAGGTTATTTTTGTAATTTTTTTAAAAAATTATCATTTTACCTCTCCCGGTATGGGCCTCGTTTCATATTTCATGAGTTTTGAAATTGGTTTTGAGTTTTAAGTCAAAAGTTGTGAATTTTGGGAATTCTGGAATTTGAAAGGCTAAAAATGCTAAAAAGTTGTTTTTAGTGTTCTTTGGAGTTTCGAGTATCAGAATGTATTTTTATCTATTATATTAGGTCCTAAATATGGAAATTTGTCTAAGAGGGTTTTCGATTTGCGACTTGAAGTCTTTTCATGGATTTGAGATCCAAAGTTGGAAATTTGTGAACCTTTAGCCTTTCTATAGACTTTGGTCAACATTCGGGGTTCAAATGCTTGAATTAGAATTTTGAGAGTTCCATTGGATTAGGGGATTATGTTAGTCCTAGGTGAGGTCTTGGTTGAATTTTTAGGAGTCCCGAGTTTGATTTGGCCTTATTAGGCAGTATGTTCCTTTCTTGTGGCTTTTGCGAGATTCAGGTCAAGGATGCATCAAATTTGTGTTTTGATTATTTCATTGTGTCTGAAACATTAAGTATAGTCAAATTGTATGTATGGTTTGTTTGTACGAGATTCTGAACAAATTTCGAGGGTCATTTTGGAAATATTTTATGCCTTGTGTGGTTTTGGTGTTTAGCTCTTGTGTAGTGTATATTGTTCATTGTGATCGCGGGCCAACCCATGCAATTGTGATTTTTTGTATGTGTGGTGAATCACGACCGCGTGGTCGGCCCTCGGGATCATGTAGCTTTGTTTAAATTGGTCATCAGGAATGTAAAGCCCCATTTCTTGTGAATTTGCTTTTAATTAAGAAATAACCATTTTACAATTCCCCTTAGAGTCTTCACCCATAGTTGGTGTTTCTGAAATGGTTGGTGTGGTCCCCGATGAAATCGGGTGTGTATTTTGTGATTTGATTTCTCTTGAGTAGAGAATTCATGATAGGGTTGACAACGGTCAGCATTTTGAGTTTCGGCCAGATGAGAATTTTGCCAATTCCATCGCATCTAGAACGTCAAGATGGAGCTAGTAGGGTGGTTGGTAAAGTTTCCGAGGCCTTGGGTTGAGTTTTGGACATTCGGGTGAGAAGTTTAGTTTTAAGCCTTAAAAGTGGTTGGGATGGTAATTCTGTCATTTGACGTCTTTTAGAAAATCTCATGATTCCAACCCAACATGACATATCAATAAGCCCTACGAGGGTACACCATCCACAAATCAAAAATAAAACCATAATATCAAAATAAACCCATTGTCATGCCCCGAGCCTACACCCTGGAAGCGACTGGCACTCGAGAACCATTGTTGATCCTCAAACGAACTCTTGGCCCGACTCAATACTCAGTGGAAGACTTTCTCACAAATAGATGAACTCAAAAGAAAACTTTACTCATTGTCTTAAAAGAAATAACTCATAAATGTATTAAAACATTCATTGGCCAAAAGAAGGCAACTCAAGTCTTAAGCATTTAATAATGGAAATGAAAAGACTCCTCAAAACACTACTTTCTATGAAGCCTCTAACAACTATGATGGAAGTCGGGACAAGACCCACGACATCCTAAAATGATTGAAAGTAAATGTGGAACCCTCTGAAGCAAAGAGGCTCATCAAAGCAACTCTGGAACTGCAAGTGGTATCAACGGAGCGCCTGTTGATGACCCTGGTTACATGTATCTGCATCATGAAAGATGCAGGCCAAATGACGTCAGTACATGGAATGTACAAGAATGCAAGAGGAACTCTAAAGAAAAGACATAAACTTGAACTGATAAAAAGGAAGAACATACTCACCTCATCTCAACTCAACTCAAGGATACTTAAAGATACTCAAATATACTCAAACTTAAAAATACTCAACTCAGTTCAATATAAAAGCAACAATAAAGATGAATTATAAAGAAAGCCTTTTAAAATAGTAGATAATACTTAATGTAGTTAAAAATACAATAATACTCTTTTTCTCTTATTTGGGAGATTTTCTAACCGACAACCATCACTATGAGTTATGTGATGATACAACGTCTCCCCCACGCTGCCAAAACTGTCCTATAACTTGCCGGAGTATAGTACATCCTCAACTAAGTGGATCCACTAGCTATGCTTAAAAGCAATAAGGAATAATCTAAAAAGTATTACCCTTTACCAATGTTGGCATACATTGTTTATGAGGACTTTGAATTGTCTGAACTCGTCCCCATAACAGTGATCAATACTACTCCCAATAATATAACTTATGCTCATATGTTTAAAAACATTTCCTCATCCTCAACTTTGAGATTATTATTCAGAAGATTCTCTTCAAAGAGATAATGCTCAAAACTCCTCATGAACTCATATGGAAATCAAGGTTTCCCCTCATTTTAAATGTAAAAGTATTTACTCTTGGGAATAATTAGTTCACTTTCATTTATTTTGAAAAAATGAAACTCAAATCTCCTCTTCCTCATACTCAATTACTCAAGTATCAAAACAAAATTTAAAAGTATGCAAAAGACTTCTCAAAATGACTCAAGGACTCCCTCGAACTTTACTCTCAACTCAATCTTGAATTTGAAATGTCAATTCAAGAGTTATGATTAAGATATAGGATCTCTCAAATTAGATGAAGTTTAGATAGTTGATAAGAAGAAACGAGCGAAGACACAAACTGTAGGACACTGGCGTGACACGTATGGTGAATTAAGTTTTTGGTCACGAAATAATTTTTGAGACAGAGGACTCCGTATCCTATCCGCAATGCGTATATGGAGTGCTCGTCTGGGTACAAAATCTCTAAGGCGTCTCTGTGACGCGGACCTGGGCGCATAAGTTTGCCCAATCTTTTCTTCCTCTCCCAAACTCGATTCAATTCATACCCGCTCCAAATCTAAGGTCAAAATTCACGAATTCTCATAACCCATTACATTTTCAGCGAAACCCACACAAAGAACTAATCAAATAACTCAACTCATTCGCAACCCTTGCTTCAAGAACTCAAAACAAACTCCATTACCTATTTAAACTCAAGAAATACTCAAGAGCTCCATAATTCAACTTCAAGAACGAATTAATGGGTGCAAGTTTACATGATTGGCATGAGGGAAAACAAACTGAACACTATGAAAGCTTACATACCTCGAAGGAATCGAATCCTTGGCAAAACTCCTCAAAGATCGCAAGAACTCTTGAATGCTTGAAGTTTTTATTCCTTTTCTCCTCTTGAACTTTCCCCTAACCATCCAAACATTTTTAGACTTTAGCGTAAACTGATTTTAATCAGCTTTGACCCCTAATTTGGGTGTAAAAATGAGTGGACTAAGTGGGGTAAGGAAAAGACAAAAATACTCCTCTATAATTCAGATGAATTTCCTTAACTAGATAGGCTAAACTAAAACGCGGATATCTCCCTCATCCGAACTCAAAATTTAGCAAACTCGGTGGCGTTGGAAAGAGGACTCAAGGATATTTTATTTGGTATCTCATGGGCCACCTAACTCATATTGTTCTGAAAGTTATGGTCGTTTGAAGTTGACCATAAACTGACAATTGAGGTCTAACTTGCACAAATCCCAATTTAGTTCTTTCCAATCTAGTTCTTTCTAAACTTAGCTCTCTCTAAGACCGAGGACCGAGGTTATACAATATCTCCCCTTGGGAAAATTCATTCTCAAATGAGATCACTCTAATTAGAACTAAGGGTGGCAACATCTAACACCCAACTCAAACACCCAATATGCAATTTAGCATATCATATCATATCAATTTAAAGAGTGTTTTACAAAAATATTATGTGGGTCTAGAATTTCTCTTGAAGTAAAGAGATGTGAGTATCTCTCCTTCATATCCTCCTCAGCCTACGAAGTAGCTTCCTCAACAAATTGATTCCTCCATAAGACCTTGAGTGATGCTACCTCTTTGGTTTTAACTTGCAAACCTGACGATCAAGTATCTTAATGGGTATCTCCTCATAAGATAGGATTTCCTTAATGTGAAATGTGAAACACTGGATGGACTGCTGCTAACTCTCGTGGTGGCTCCAACTCATATGCTACATTGCTAATTCTCTTGGATATCTTGTAAGGACCAATATATCGGGGACTAAATTTCCCCTTCTTGCCAAACCTTATAACACCCTTCATGGGTGAAACCTTCAAATAAACCCAATCATCCACCTAAAACTCCAAGTCTCTTATCCTAACATATGTATAGGATTTCTGACGACTTTGCGTTGTTTTCAACCTCTCTTGAATGATCTTTACTTTCTCCATAGCTTGATGAGCTAAGTTTGGTCCTATCAACCCAACTTCACCAACCTCAAACCATCCAATAGGAGATCTACATCTTTTCCTATAAAGAGCCTCATAAGGAGTCATCTGAATGATAGAGTGATAGCTATTGTTGTAAGCAAACTCTATGAGAGGTAAGTGATCATCCCAATTGCCTTTGAAATGAATCACACAAGACCTCAACATATCCTCTAAAGTATGAATCATACGCTATGATTGACCATCAGTCTAAGGATGAAAAACGGTACTAAGGTTCACCTTTGAACCCAAACCTTTCTGGAAAGACTTCCAAAATTATGCGGTGAATTGTGCACCTCTATTTGAAATGATAGACACAAGAACTCCATAAAGTCTGAATACCTCTTGAATATATATCTGGCATAATCTTCTATTGAATAAGTAGTCTTTACCGGTAAGAAATGGGTTGATTTAGTCATCCGATCTACAATAACCCAAATCGAATCATAGTGACTGTGAGACAGTGACAAACCAGTAATGAAATCGATATTGATCATCTCCCACTTCCATTCTGGAATTTCTATATTCTGAGCCATACCACCGGGCCTTTGGTGTTCTACCTTGACTTTTTGGCAATTCGGGCACATAGCAACGAACTCTCCAATACTCCTCTTCATACTACTCCACGAATAGACTTATCTCAATTAACGATACATATTTTTGGAACCAGGATGGATTGAGTATCTGTAGCAATGAGCTTCCTCCATGATCCCTTATTGAAGTTCATCCACCCTAGGTACACACAATCTACCTTGATACCTCAATACCCCATCTCTCCCTTGTTCAAAATCCATCGCTTTCTACTTATGAACATTTTCCTTCAATACAAGCAAAACAAGGTCTTGGTCTTATTTCTCCTTCATTCAGATAATAGTGATGATTCAGCCCAATTCATCACCACTACTCCACCTTCATTGGAATCCAATAAATGGACTCCCTAGCGTGTAATTCTGTGCACATCTTTGGATAATTCCTTTTTGCCTTCTTCAATATGGGCAGTACTACCCATTTATAACCCGCTCAAAGCATCAACAACAACATTAGCTTTACCAAAGTGATAGAGAATGGTCATGTCATAATCCTTGAGCAAATCTAACCATCTCCTCTATCTGATATTAAGCTCATTCTGATTGAATACATATTGAAGACTCTTGTGATGGGTTAACACATGTACATCAACACCATAAAGATAGTGACGCCATATTTTCAAAGCAAATACCACAACAACCAACTCTAGAGCATGAGTCGAGTAATTCTTCTCATAAATCTTATGTTTTCTAGAGGCATAGGCAGTAAACTTACCATTCTGCATCAATACACAACCAATTCCAACTCTGAACACATCAAAATAAACAACGAAGGCTTGCATACCTTCTGGTAAGGTCAACACTAGGGCAGTAGTCAGCCTAGTTTTCAACTCATGAAACCTTTTCTCACAAGCTTCATACCATTGAAATTTAGCCATTTTCTGAGTCAACTTAGTCAACGGGGATGAGATAGATGAAAACCCCTTGAAAAACCTCCTATAATAACCAACCAATCCCAAAAAGCTCCTAATATCAATCAGAGATATAGGTCTGGGCTAGTTCTGCACTACCTCAATCTTCTGAGTGTCAACTCAGATCCCATCACCAAAAATAATGGGGCCTAAGATCGCCAAGGGACTGAAGCTAAAACTCACATTTAGAAAATTTAGCATACATCTCTCTTTCTTTGAGAGTTTGGAGAATTATTCTGAGATGACTAGCATGATCCTCCTCATTCTTCGAATAAATTAGAATGTCATCAATGAATACGATGACGAACATGTAAAGATATGGGTTAAATACTTTGTTCATAAGGTCCATGAACGTTGTAGGAACATTAGTCAAGATAAAAGACATAACTATAAACCCATAGTGACCATATCGAGTCCTGAACGCTGTCTTAGGGATGTAACTTTCTCCTAGTCTCAACTGATGATAGCCAGATCTAAGGTCTATCTTAGAAAAACAAGTGGAACCCTGAAGATGATCAAATAGATCATAACTTCTTGGAAGTGGATACTTATTCTTGATAGTAACCTTGTTCAATTGGCGGTAGTCAATAAACATCTTAAGAGAACCATCTTTCTTCCTCACAAACAAGACCGGAGCGCCCCAAGGTGAGACACTAGGTTGAATAATGCCCTTATCAAAGAGATCTTTCAACTACTCTTTTAACTCTTTCAACTCAGCTAGAGCCATTCTATATGGTGGAAAAGAGATAGGTAGAGTATTAGGAATAATATCTATACCAAAGTTTGTTTCTCTCTCAGGACAGACTTTGGGAAGATCATTTGGAAACTCACTCATAACTGGAATTGACTGAATAGGTGGTGTCTCAACACTAGAGCAATTAGCTCAGACTAAATGATACATGCACCCTTTAGAAACGAACTTTCTGGCCTTACGGTATGAAATAAAACGACCCTTAGGCACTGCTGAACTACTCCTCCACTCTATAACTAGCTCATTAGGAAACAATAACTTTACAACTTAAGTTCTACAATCAACTAAGCCATAGAAGGCATGAAACCAGTCCATACCAAGAATAACATCAAAGTCCACCATGTTTAACTCGACTAAGTCAGCCATGGCGTCATTGTGATTGACAGAAATGACACAATCACGATAAACTCTCTCAGCTAGAATAAACTCACTGATGATTCAGAGATTTTGACTTATTTAAGGCTTATTTTCATAGTTTTATTGTCCTCAATGCCTAATTTATGCTCTAAACTGATATTAAAATGTTGATTTGTAGCAATGAAGGCAAAAGAGCAAGGCAAGGACATAACCGGGCAAATAGGCGAGAAAAATCTAAAGAATTTGAAGAAGAGCAAATATGATGATTGCCAAGACCACTCGATGAACCTCCGAGTGGTCATTCAGCTCGCCAAATGTTCCAGAAGGCCAGCCTTGGGAAAAAGCCAACTCGGCGATGAAGGGTGCAACTCAGTCAAGCGCCAAACGAATCGGCGAAGGGGATTATGATAGCCTAAAATTACAGAAGAGGAATGATGAAGAGTCAATTCAAGAAGGCGATGGAAGAGGACACTCGACGATTGGTGACTTATTCCTTCAATATATCCTGAAGCTAAAAAACTGGAAGAGTATAAATGCAATTATTAAAAGATTTTTGAAGAGTTGTTTTTAGAGTTCTGGAGTTCCGAAAGTTGAGACACATTCTAACTCTGGGGTTTTGATCCAAACGCTGTTCTTAGTAGTTTTTGAGTAAAATTTTGAATTGGGTTTTGATTTTAAGTTGATTCCAAGTATTGTGAAGACTTGAATTTTGTTACACAACTGATGGAGAATATAATTGGTAATATTTTCTTGCTTTTTATAATGTGTGGCTTAAACCCCCATTCTTGGGGGTGTGATCATGTGATTAAATGTTCTAATTAGCTTATGGGTGTTAGTATTTATTGATTTAAATGTTGATTTAAAGTGGGTTTGATTGATAGCTGTGTTTTAATCCATGAATTGTAATTGCAAATGCAATTCTAACATAGTATTCTAGGCTTGCTTGAGAAAGAGGTTTTAGAATTAAGACTATCAATTGATGATTGTAGTGATTGGGTTATTGTTGATTCAGCTTGAGAAAGTGAATCTGAATTCGATCCTACCAATCTAGCTTGAGAAAGTAGATTAATTGAGGTTTTGGGCCGTTCATAATGTTATGATTGTCGAGGTTCGAGAGAACTTACCTGTATCGTAGTAGTTGATCGAGAGATGGCTATTACATTTAAAGCCCAGTCTACCCACTAAAATTCAATGTCTTTTAGTAAATTATAATCACACATATAGAGAAATTATCATTTAATAGATCACATCCCCGATAATCCTTCTCTAATTGATTACTCCCCTGTTTTTGCAGTTGTTAATTGTCACTCTAAACCCCCTATTTGACACTAGTTTCCAACCCCTTAAATTTTCTTTAATCATTTCGATAATTTTTACTTCTACAAACAACTAGAACACATCTTTTACTTCATAATTGAATTCCATTCTGAATCACTCTATGTGGGATCGACCCCAACTCTTTGTTGGGTTTATACTTGATTGCGACCGTCTACACTTAGAATTGGATGAAGTGTAGATGAGCATTCTAAAAAATGGCGTCGCTGCCAGGGAGTGGTGTTTAGAATTCTTTTAGTGAAGTTTGGTTGTGATTTTAATGTGTTGTAGTTGAATCAATTTACTTTTATTTGTTTATGGTTGCCTTTGAACATGTGACGAAATGAGTGTCAACGAAAGCAACACTAGTCAGCTTGGACACAATGACGACATCGACAACTTGAACGATGTCAATGAAGCTCAGTTGCGTAGTGTGGGTGCTATTTGGTTGCCTCTAGTAGTGGGAAATGTGGTTTTTCATGTGATTAGGACGATGTTGCAGGTGTTGCAAATGAAGGATTTGTTCGGAGATTTAGCTCATGAAGATCCCCATGACCACATTCGGAATTTTGTGGACATCTGTGGTCCATTTTATTTCAAGAACAACTCCTAGGAGTCAGTCCGATTTTGATTGTTTCCTTTTTCTCTGATGGGGGAGGCAACTAAGTGGTTAGCCGACCTACCAAGGGGACTCAATTACCTCTTGGGAAGGGCTTACTAAGGCGTTCTACATAAGATTTTTTCCTACCTCGAGGATGATGGCATTAAGAGATAATATTTAGGGTTTCAAACGATTGGATGGTGAACCAATCCACGAGACTTGGTTATGATTCCACAAGTTTCTACTCTAATGTCCAACTCATGGATTCCCGAACAACATCTTGTTATAACATTTCTATCGGAGTCTAGATTCATTCAACTAGGGTGTGGCTAATCAACTTGTCCAATGAGGAATTATGCACAAACCTTTTGAAATCGTATCCATTCTTCTTGATGGAATGACGAAGATCAACAATGCTTGGTACACTAGGGAAGATCAAGTGTCTCTTTTGACCTTTAAAAAGACAAAGGAACAAATTAAAAAGGACTACGAGCGGGATCAAAACATGGCCAAGATGCTGACCCAAATTGTTTTGTTGTCAAAACATGTCATGGGTAGTGGTTCTAAAGCTGTGAATACGGTTGGAGTTAGTGGGGTGAACCCCGATGATGCACACTTCGAGGCTTTATTTAATGAGAAAGTGCATTTTCTGGCAAATCAAAGAGGAGGGTTCTGTCCGAACTATCCAAGGCAGGGCGGGAACCAACGTTGGAATAGAGAGCGTGATGAAGGTTGGAGAGATCGTGATAGGGAATGGCGTGACTGTGGGACTAATTGGAAGGAGTGGGATGACGATAAGGATCGTTGTGTACCCCCGCATGAGCGCCAAAAGCCAAAGGAGCAAAGGTCTGATCCTTAAAATTTTCGCATGGAGGATATGCTTGCACGTATTCTCAACAAAGTGGAAGGGTTGGACAAAGTGCTAAAAGAAATGAAAGACGACATCTCATCCCTGAATCGGACGGTTACTTCTCACTCGGTGTCCATCAAAAAGTTGGAAATACAAATGGGATAAATCTCATCCCATTTAAAACCGAGGCAAAAAGAGGGTCTACAAAGTGATACCTTTATGAACCCAAAGAATGATTCTTGAATGAGTATCCACGTCATGCCACGACATTAAATAAGGCACTTCTTGGGAGGCAACCCAAGTTTTTGAGATTTTAATAATGTTTTTTGAATAACGAGTGTTGAATGTGAAGGTTGAAAATTCAAAATTTTTGGAAAAGAGCAATTAGATAAGGCCTAGCACCGATTGGTG
Organism: Solanum verrucosum; assembly: GCF_900185275.1. Classification (NCBI taxonomy): domain Eukaryota; kingdom Viridiplantae; phylum Streptophyta; class Magnoliopsida; order Solanales; family Solanaceae; genus Solanum; species Solanum verrucosum. The sequence goes on from NW_026020215.1 coordinate 2,392,549, forward strand.
AGCCCGATCTGGATCGCCATTTGGACCAACAAAATGGCTGGAGGTTTTGTAAATTTCGACGAACAAAAGAGCATTTTGGTGCATCGCTGAATGGTCAGCGAATAAGTGAGCGTTGTCGACTGGCGCGCGAACTGAATGGTCAAAAAGCCAAAATTGTTTTTAAATTAAAAAACTCCCTTCATTTCCTATTTTCCGACTTTTGCACTTTCACAACTCAATTTTAGATTTCTATTTTTATTGTTTTGCGTGGGATTAATTGCTTGGGGAAAGGAGTTTATTCTTTTCGCGTATTGATTTTCTAGCCTAGCATTCAATATTCTACTCTTGAGGTTGGTTTTCCAAACCCCGCCATTAAATTTTCATAGCCTCGAATGCATGATCGTTGTTCTATTATATTTTTTGTGTAATATTGGTTGCTTGTTTGGAATGATTGTTGTTAATTTGTGCCCATGAGTTCTCGATGTGCGTTTGTTGGCCTATATTTGTGAAAACCCACGTGTTTACATGATTAATAGTATGTGTTGTGCTGTTAAATTGTTGTGTCTAGTGTGGGTGAAGCCTGAGTAAACCCAAGTGTACTGATCGACTAATTTTGCAAATTGATAGAGTAGGTGACATCATTCTTAAGGGTAAAGATGTCGATTCGTCAATTTTGGACAAATCGGGGAAAGTCTGAGTACCCTGAAGTCATTAATATTATGGATCTCGACTTAATTTCATAGAATATGTCTTTAATTTTGTTTTCTAGGCTGCAGGTTAGAAATTGAAGGTTGGGGTCAAAATATGGCATAATGGACCGTTCGATGAGATGGATTGAGCTCGCCGAATGGTTTGGTGGTTTGCCCAAACGACCCCTGGATCGCCTTCTTATCCTTCAATATTGCTTACATGATTCTGTAACATTTGTCGATACGCCTGAGCTCGCCGAATGTATGTTAGATCACCCTTCTGCTCCTCGATTTTTGAAAAATATTCTGTAACATTCGGCGATCTACTTTGAGTTCGTCGAATGGTGTCAGCGATTCACATAAAGGCCCTGGATATCGCCAACCTATGCTGATTTCTGAAAGTTTTTAGTCTGGAATATTCGGTGAGCCCGACTTGGCTCACCGAATGACTCGGCGAGCTTTCGTGCATACTTTTCAAAGGTGATGATTTTTCGAACTGCTTCTAACGTATTCGACTTTGTTTTGCAGGTATGGCTAGACCAAAGGTACCAGGGAGAAATCAACCACCCCGTAAGCGTGCAAGGGGTATTGTTATCAATGAGGGTGCTACACCTTCCTGGGCTACATATGGCAAACTTCTCCCAACTGGGGGGAAATGAAAAGGGAAGGGGCCAGATGTGCCAAAACCAGTTAAGGAGAGTTTCGACAGTATGAGTGTCTATACCACCCACCTCACCACTTCAGAGTCCGATGGTGAGGGAAACTCAGGGGCTAGATCACCAAACTCCGTACCGAGGCAGAGGATGATCAGATCCTCCAGAATAGGAGAGCGGAGCTACACTCCATATCTTTACATGATCCAACTCGGATCCCGATGCCTCCTATGCCTCTTCCACCTCCAGCACATGTTGTATAGTAGGTACCATAGGTCCACCTAGTTCAGGCTCTTCCTCCCCGGTCATTGAACAGTCTGAAGGCCACGAGATTGAGGACTATTTTGGAGGAGAAGAGATTGTCTACGGATGGTGTATTTGACAGATAACCTGTAGTGTGGAACATAATCAAGTTCCACAAGTTCAAGATTTTTACAAATCCCCGAGGCTCCTACATTCCTTCTTAGGTTTAGGAGTTTTACACAGAATATGGGCGGCTGGTGCCTAAGGGGAAGAAAAAGGCCAACTTGTTGACAACGGTGGACCATGTGGTATGCGGGGCTGTAACATCTCGCACCTAGAAATGACTATAAAGAGTTTAAAATATGAAAATATTGATTTTTGGAAAGAATAAGGAAATTTGGAAATTTTGTCTAAGTTAAGAAAGTGAGTTTTGGCCATTTTCAAACGGCCATAACTCCTAGATCAGGATGAGTTAGGAGCAGCTCTTGATATGATTGGAAATCCCTTGGATAGATATTTCCAACTCCGCCGAGTTTGCACGATTTCGACATCATATGAGTGAGATATGCCTTTCGGAAGTTGGCTGTTGGATTGAGGAAAGTCCTAATCCGGATTTAGGGAAGGGCAAAGTAGTCTTTTCTCTATTTTATTTTCTAATTCGTTTTTAGGGATTTATTGGGGTAAAAACTTATTTTTGGTCAGATTAGAAAATTAAATTCATGCTTAGGGCTTGGAGAAAAGAGAAAAGAAGAAAGAAAGGGAAAAAAGCCAAGATTTTGCCAAGAACGTCAAGCGTTTGGAGTGGAATTTGTCGGGGGTGATCCCTATTAAGGTATGTGAGATCTTTTAGTGATAGGTTAGTTCACCCATACACCAACTTGTTTCAATTCAGCAAATTTGGAGTTGTTTGAATGTTAAGAAAGTGAAGTTCTTCAAGAACATTGTTGGATTCTTATTGGTTGATTGTTGAATGCCTAGTGTTGATTTGATTCGTGGTTCCAGGTTGTTTTTAGAGTTAAATCTATTGGGTATTGAGGGTACTAATGATCCTAAGTATTTGGGGAAAGAACCATGGAAGTTAGGAGGGTTTAGAGATGAAAAATGGAGAAGAAAAATCGTCAAAAACCTGAGGAAGGGGGTGGGGCGTCGCGCCAGCCAGCGCACCCTAAAAGGGGCTCTGAAGTTCACCCTTTGAGGTGACGCGCCAGCCAGAGTGCCCCAGCAACTCCTCTGAAGTTTGAGGGCTGGCTCCCCACGCCTCTCAGAGCGCCAGGGACGCCAGTTCTCCTCATTCGTTCCCCACCTTTTCGTACTTGTTCCTAAGCGATGTACCTATATTTTCTAGTTGATTCCAACACTCTAAGGTACATTTAAATATCATGAAATCATCCATAAATATGAGATCATGAACCTTGAATCCATAATCCAATTCAAGGAAAGTTAAGATCAAAGTCAAAGAAGTTAAGAGTCAAGTCTAGAAGTTAAGAAGCAAGTCAAAGCAAAGTTTCTTAAAATTTTCAAGAGTCTTTAACAAACGTGTTAACTTCGTTTTAAAGCTCAAGTTTCAAGTTAAGCAAAGAGCAAAGAGTTGAGTCTATTTCTCAAAAAGCTAGAAGGGAACTAAGTATTCCCAAAGAGTTTATAAATGTTTTCACATTTGAGAAAGAAAAGGGAACATCGATTCCAAGAGAGCTTTCAAGCTATGCTTTGAGTAATTATCTCAATTCAAAGAAAGAGTTTTGTTTTTACAAACATATGAACTAAGTATATTTTGGGAGTAGTATTGAGTACCGATATGGGGATGCGAGTTCATATTAACTCAAGTCCCCATAAACCATGTAGCCATCATGGGTAGTAAAGGATCATACTTTTTAGATGACTCCTTAAGATGCTTTTAGCATAAACTAGTGGATCCACTAAGTTAAGCGTTCTATATGATGGTAAAGTATAGGACAGTTCTGGCAGCGTGGGCAAGAAGTTGTATCACCACTTAGGCTCATAGTGGTGGTTGTCGGTTAGAGAATTTCCCACAAAAGTTATATTACTTTTATATATAAGTAAAGTTGATTTTGTTATTGCTTTATCTTAAACGAATCAAGTTGTTTACACTGTTTTACAAGCTTTATATATATATATATATATATATATATATATTGCATGTTTTCTTATTGCTTTATATTGAGTTCAGTTATTCAAGAGTTGTACAGAGCCAAGGTAAGTGTTTCTTCTTACTCTTTTCAAGCTTAAGTTGTTGTTTAGCATTCCAACTCGCATACTCGTACATTCAATGTACTGATGCCAGTTGGCCTGCATCATCTTATGATGTAGACACAGGTAACCAGGATCAGCATCCAGCGCCTCGTTGATCCAACTTGAGCATTCAGAGTCTGTTGGTGAGCCTCCTTGCATTCCGGAGGACCCCTTTTATTCGCTTTCTAGTTTAGTTCATTAGGATGTTGTGGGGTTTGTCCCAACATCCATCCCAATTGATTAGAGGCTTCATAGATAGTTAGTAGTTTAGTTGTCTTTACATTATCATTCAAATGTTGTTTAAAGACTGAGTTGCCATTTTGGCTAAACTATTATTTCTTAAGTATGCATGAGTTAATATTTTCTTATGTTTAAGTCTTCCGCTGAGTTAAGTAAGCCAGAACAAGGGTTCGCTTGAGGCCAGCAATGGTCTTTGAGTGCCATCCACGTCCAGGGTGTAGGCTCAGGGAGTGACAGGGGCAAGAAGGTGAAGTGCAACAACACCGAAATCAATGAGCTGCTAGGGTGCACAATGAATATAGTCCACCTCTTTGTGGATAAGATACAAAAGATGACCATCGATGACTTGAAGGGTGGGTTGGCTCCATTGATCTCTGATATCACACCACAATAGATTGATGGGGGTGTTCCGATTAAGAAGAAGGATTTGAACATAGCCGCCAGATTCTGGTTTGGGTTTATCAGCAGCACCCTGATGCCATCACAGAACGAGTCGATCTTCCGACACCCTAAGGCTGCATTTTTGGGTAGTATCATGGACTGGGATAGGCTAAATCTCAGCCTGATCATTGAGCAGGAGATGGCCATGAGGGCCAAGTAGAGTTAGACTTCTCTCCCGTTTCCAGTCCTGATTATGGAGCTGTGCATGCGTACCCGAGTGCCTTTGATTAAGAAGACGGATGTGAAAGTGACTCCCACTTCCTCTACTGATATCCAGAGGATAGAGGCTGACTATACGAGAGATGAGGCCAAGAGGAGAAGAGTTGGACCGGTGGATACTTCCCCGATTGTTGATGTAGAGATGTTGCCGACAGAGGCGGTCCTTCCTCCTCAGGCCGATGAGCCTACAGGTACCCCTAGCACCTCCACTTCTATTCCATCTAGTTCTACTGCTGCTCCCCCCTACAACTACTGCTGCTTCCTCTCGACCCTCGTTGACCCAGGCCATGTTGTATAAGATGGGCCACCTAGTCTACTCTACTAATGTTCGTGCCTCCCGGGTAGAGGTTGTTGTCCTCGAGATGATTGAGAGGGTCATTGCAACTGCTTTAGCTCCTATCTGGGCTGAATTAAGAGAACACTGGGAGTTGATCGACTCTCATGGATTTGCATTGTATGCCCTCACGGTGAGAGTGGAGGCTTGTGAGTAGGGTATGATGCAGTCTGAGGATGTGACGACTTTGAAGGCCGATATTATGAGATTGAGGCGCAATGTGGATGAGCTAAAATCCATAGATCTCTCGATGCTATTCGGCACAGTGAACCTCCTTGAGGTTCCAAGCATAAATCTCCTGGCTAGTTCTAAGATCCCTTTAGCTACTACGGCCGAAGATGTTACTAAGACTGATGTGGATGCTGAGTCAGAGGCCGAGACTGATGAGGATGAGTTGGGTGTTTGAGATGCAGCTGTATACGATGATCTAGAGAACCTCGAGGGGGCTATGGTACAGACAACTGTGGAGGCATTTTTGAGGGATACATCGATGGTGGGCTCTAGTGGAGCTAAGAATGATGTTAGTCGGGCATTGATGCCAGACTGAGGGAATCACTGACACTCAGAGTTCACCTCAGGCCTAGCTTGACAAGGGGATTTTGACTCTTTATCAGTTTTCTGTTAAGACATTTTTATTTATTTCACATTTGAGGCGAATTTCTTGTTTTGTTTGGAGGAGTGAGGTACATTTACACTTACCTCTTTCGGGGTGTTTAAAGGATTCTATTGTTGTTTTGGCATGTTTATGTGAATGATGAATTTTGTTGGTATATTGGTTTTTGATCCATTATTTTTAATGTTAATGTTGGTTTTGACCCCGAATTAAAAATTTTGTTACCTCTTGATGTTTGTGATTGTGGGGCTATTCTTTTGTAAATTTTAGTGTCGGTTGCAATCAATAACGATGACTTGAATAGAGCTCTTAATTGATCGACATGCGTGTGTGATTCTGATGAGGCAAATTTGAGTTGCATAAGTCATATGTGAACTCTTAGCATCTCATTGTGACTGGCCAGTTGTTGAAATGAGTCTTGTGATGATTGTTGCACGCTAGCTAAAATTGTGGATTCTTATTTGATGATTGTGTTGAATGCCATGTGTGGTGAGGTTGTCTTTAAATGAGTGCTTGATAATACCTAGAACTTGCCTTGTTTGTCCAATCGACTAATGTAGGCGAATGCTAGAGATGATCTCAGGAGCCATTTGTAGAAAGTGAACCAAAATTGCCATTATATCTCTTTGTGACCACCTTGTGAAAGTGTAAACCTCTCTTGGCACTGTTTGAGCCTATCCCTTTCTTTGGATGAAACTTGAACACATTTGGCCTCTTTCTTTCCTACCTAAAATCTTCATGGAGCATTGGTTATTTTGAATAGATAACTTAGGCCAAAATCCTAAGTTGGGGGTGTGGTGAAAAAGGAGGAAAGTCAAGAAGTTGAGAAATGCGCCCTTGAAGGATCATGTTGAAAAAGATGGAACCCCATTTATATTTAAAAAATAGTGAAAGAAGAAAAAGATTGAAAAAGAAAATAATTGTTGAAATAAAGTTTGTACAATGGGCAAAAGAAATGGGGTATCCAATGTGTCATGCTTAAAAGAACATAGGGTGGATTGTGAAAATCAAAAAGAGTGGAAGAGAAGGAGAAAAAAGTGAAATGTAGGCCATGCTTCATGAAGGTAGAAGTCACTAAGCCAAAATGATCATACATTTACCCTCAACCTCGTTACAAGCCTTGAAAGAACTTTGTGATCTTGATTAAGCTTAATATCATGTTGATTGGAAAATACGGGCAAGCCTATGGGGAACAATCATGCAAGTGTTTATCTTTGAGAGAGTGAGAGTTGCTTTTGATTCTGAAATTCTGAAAGTTTGATGAGCTTTGTGTGAGCATGGAATCATTCTTGATGTGAGGGCATTCAAATACTCTTGTTGAGCTTGAATTTGCATTTGAAGATAGCATTGTGAACTTGAATTCTATTTGATGATGGCTAGTCACAGTTTGAAACTTGTAGTGCACAATTGAACATTGCATGGGTAGATTGAGCCTCCTGTACATTATTGTTGAGTCTTGGGTAGCACTATTTATAGTCATCTCTTTTGAACTGATTGATCTTGTGTTTTTACTTGAGGACAAGCAAAAGTTTAAGTTGGGGGGTGTTGATGAGTCATGGATTTTGACTCATTTGCGGCTTTATTTTCATAGTTGTATTGTCCTCAATTCCTAATTTAAGCTCTAAACTAATGTTAAAGTGTTGATTTGCATAAATGAAGGAAAAAGAGCAAGGCAAGGACATTATCGGGCAAAAGGAAGCATAAAAGCTAAAGAATTTGAAGAAGAGCAAATTTGATGATCACCAAGACCACTCGGTGAACAGTCGAGTGGTCATTCAGCTCGCCAAATGTTCCAGAAGGCCAGCTTTAGGAAACAGCCAACCGGCGATGAAGGGTGCAACTCGGTGAAGCACCGAACGGATCGGCGAAGAGGATCCTGATCGCCTAAAATTACAGAAGATGAATGGTGAAGAGTCAATTCAAGAAGGCGATGGAAGAGGGCACTCGGAAAATCGCCGACCAAGTCAGCGATGGACGACTTATTCCACCAATTTGTCCTGAAGCTGAAAATCTAGAAGAGTATAAATGCAATTTTTAAAGGATTTTTGGAGAGTTTTTTTAGAGTTTTGGTGTTCTGAAAGTTGGGACACATTCTAACTCTGAGATTTTGATCCAAGCATTGTTCTTAGTAGATTTTGAGTAGAAATTTGAATTGGGTTTTGATTTTAAGTTGATTCCAAGCATTGTGAAGACTTGAATTTTGTTACCCTGATGATGGAGAATATAATTGGTAATATTTTCTATCTTTTTATAATGGTGGCTAAAACCCCATTCTTTGGGGTGTGATCATGTGATTAAATGTTCTAATTAGCTTATGGGTGTTAGTATTTATTGATTTAAATGTTTATTTGAAGTGAGTTTGATTGATAGTTGTGTTTTAATCCATGAATTGTAGTTGCAAACGCAATTCTAACTTAGTGTTCTAGGCTTGCTTGAGAAAGAGGTTTTATAATTAAGACTATCGATTGATGATTGCAGTGATTGGGTTATTGTTGATTCAGCTTGAGAAAGTGAACCTGAATTCGATCATACCAATCTAGCTTGAAAGAGTATATTAGTTGAGGTTTTCAGTTGTTCATATTGTTTTCCTCGTTGAGGTTCCAGAAAACTCGCCTGCATCCTGGTAGTTGATCCAGAGATTGTTATTACATTTAAAGCCTAGCCTACCCACTAAGATTCAACGTCTTTTAGTAAATTATAATCACCCATATAGCGAAATTAGTGTTTAATAGATCACATCCCCGATAGTACTTCTCTACTTGATTACTCCCCTATTTTTTTAGTTATTAATTGTCACTCTAACCCCCCCCCCACCCATTTGACACTAGTTGTCAACACCTTAAATTTACTTTAATCATTTCGATAATGTTTACTTCTACAAACGACTAGACCACACCTTTTACTTCATAACTGAATTCCATTTCGTATCACTTCCTGTGGGATCGACCCCAACTCTTCATTGGGTTTATAATCGATTGCGACCGCCTACATTTAGAATTAGATGAAGTGTAGTTGAACATTATCACTCTCCAACAGGTGTGGAAACACTAAAGGGCTTAAAAACTTGCTCGGAAAGGATATCAAATCTCATAGAAACATACGGAGTAGCAAAAGATAGACTCGTACCTGGATCAAGTAATTCATATACATTAAAAATAAAGACTTTGATCATACCAGTGACAACATAAGGTGAATTCTGTTGCTCTTGGCGACTAGTGATGGCATACAAACGGTTTGCTCCTCTGCCTGTCCCTGAAGTAGCTCCTCTAGGTGCAACTCTGTCTTGTGGAGCCGTTGAAGAAGATTGGGCTCTATTTCCCTATTACCACTTTCTTGCCTGTTCTTAGGGAACTCTCTCATGAAGTGAGATGCTTGACCACACTTGAAGCAACTAGTGGAGCCATCACGACACGCTCCTGGGTGGTTTCTACCACACTTAGCACATGTAGGAGTTCAGTTGGCCCTTCTACCACACTACTCTGAGATTGAGTAGGCATAGCTCTGAAATTCTGTGAATTCTGATTCTTGAACTCACCCTTATTCTTTGGTGCAGGAGCACTAGCATATGATGGAGCAGGTCCAGTTGGCCTTTTTTGAAAAGATGTCCGGTTTGCATTTACAGTCTTCTGCTGTCCGAACTCATTACCTTTAGTCTTAATATTCTTGTTCCGGAAGTCTTCTCTATCTCTCAGCTTATCTTCCTTAACCTATTGCACATGGATCATAAGCTTGACTATGTCCATATATCCGATTAACATAGCTGCCTTGCCCTCCTTACTTGACAAGCGAGACAACCCAGATACAAATAGACTCGTCCTCCTCCTCATGTCAGCAACCATCTCTGGAGCATAGCGGGATAATATAGTGAACTTGAAGTTGTACTCATGCACACTCATGGATTCCTCCTTCAAGTTTGGAAATTCTCTTACCTTCGCCTCCCTCAACTCATGGGGAAAGAAACACCCAAAGAATGCCTCTCCGAACACAGCCCAACTCACAATTGGTGCACCTTCAACTCTACTTTTCTTCCATTAGTTGTACCAGACTCTAGCAACACCCTTCAGCTGGTACGCATCTAGTTCTCACACGCTCAACATCTGGAACATGCATTACCTCAAACGCTTTCTGCAACATTTTCACAAAGATTTTTGGATACTTAGTGACACTTGAACCGGTAAAGTCTGGAGGATTCATCCTCAAGAACTCACAGATTCTGGATGTATCAGCCACATCCTCTTGAACCCCTCTCTACTGACCAGCTTAATTGGCCACCACTTGACTCAACATCCAGATAGCATCCCGGAACTCAGCATTAGTGACCTCTCCTTGGGGTTACACTTTAGGTGCATTGGGTACCCCTTGATCCTTGGGATCAACATTCCTCCTAGAAGGAAGACCTCGAACAACTCTTTGTGGAGTCATGATCTAAAAAGATACGCGCAAGAACGAATTAGAAAGAAACTTTTATAGAGTTCAACTCTATCACACGAAATAGTAAGAAGGAAGGGAATTGTTTCCTAAATGTTGCAGCCTCATAATTATAGATGTGGCACGCTTCACACCGATAACCATGACTCTACAGACACGACTCATAGACACACTAGGAATCTTGAACTCTGTGCTCTGATATCAAGTTTGTCATGCCCTAAGCCTACACGCTGGACGCGACTGGCACTCGAGAACAATTGTTGATCCCCAAGCGAACCTTTGTCCTGGCTCAATACTCAGCGGAAGACTTTCTCATAAATAGATGAACTCAAAAGCATAACTTTACTCATTTTCTTAAAAGAAATTACTCATAAATGTATTAAAACATTCACTGGCCAAAAAGAAGGCAACTCAAGTTTTAAGCATTTAACAATGGAAATGAAAAGACTCCTCAAAATACTACTATCTATGATGCCTCTAACAACTATGATGGAACTCGGGAAAAGACCCACGACATCCTAATATGACTGAAAGTAAATGTGGAACCCTCCGAAGCAAGGGACTCACCAAAGCAACTCTGGAATTGCAACTAATATCAATAGAGCGCCTGTTAATCACCCTGGTTACCTGTATCTGCATCATGAAAGATACATACCAAATGGCGTCAGTACATGGAATGTACGAGCATTCAAGGGGAACTCTAAAGCACATACATAAGCTTGAACTGATAAAAAGGAAAAACATACTCACCTCATCTCAACTCAAATCAAGGATACTCAAGGATATTCAAAGATAGTCAAAGATATTCAAAGATACTTAAACTCAAAAATACTCAACTCAATTCAATATAAAAGAAACAATAAAGATGCATTATAAAGAAAGACTTTTAAAACATTAGATAATACTCAATGTATTTAAAAATACAATAATACTCTTTTACTCTTTCTTGGGAGATTCTCTAATCGATAACCATCACTATGAGCTTTGTGATGATACAACGTCTCACCCATGCTGCCTGAAGTTTCCTATACCTTGCCGGAGTATAGGACATCCTCAACTAAGTGGATCCACTTGTTATGCTTAAAAGCACTAAGGAATCATCTAAAAAGTATGACCTTTTACCCATATTGGCATACATGGTGTATGAGGACTTTGAGTTGTCTGAACTCATCCCCATATCGGTGGTCAATGCTACTCCGAATAATATAACTTATGCTCATATGTTTAAGAACATTTCCTCATCCTCATCTTTGATATTATTACTCAACAGATTCTCTTAAAAGAGATACTGCTCAAAACTCCTCATGAACTCATTTGGAAATCAAGGTTTCCCGACATTTTAAATTTAAAAGTATTTACTATTGGGAATACTTAGTTCCCTTACATTCATTTTGAAAAATGAAACTCAAATTTCCTCATCCTCATACTCAAGTACTTAAGTCTTAAAACAATTTTTAAAAGTTTGCAAAAGACTTCTCAAAATGACTCAAGGACTCTCTCAAACTTTACTCTCAACTCAATCTTGAATTTGAAATGTGAATTCAAGAATTATGATTATGATTAGGATATATGACTCTCAATGATTAGATGAAGTTTAGATAGTTGATAATAAGAAACGAGCAAAGACATAAACAGGAGAACACTGGTGCGACGCAGATGGTGAATTAAATTTTTGGTCGCGAAATAATTTTTGATAGAGGACTATGTATCCTCTCCACAACGCGGAGAGGGAGTGCCCGTCTGGGTATTCAAAAATTTTGAGGCGCCTCTGCAACGCAGGCCTGGGCGCATAATTTTGCCCTATCTTTTCTTCCTCTCTCAAACTCGATTCAATTCATACCCACTTCAAATCTAAGGTCAAAATTCATGAATTCTCATAACCCAGAACCTTTTTCAGCGAAACCCTCACAAAGAACTAATTGAATAACTCAACTCATTTGCAAACCCTCGCCTCAAGAAGTCAAAACAAACTCCACTACCGACTTAAACTCAAGAAAATACTCAAGAACTCCATAATTCAACTTCAAGAACGAATTCATGGGTACAAGTCTACATAATTGGCGTGAGGATGAACAAACCCAACACTATGAAAGCTTACATACCTCAAAGGAATCGAATCCTTGGCGAAAATCGTTAAAGATCGGAAGAACTCTTGAACGCTTGAAGTTTTTCTCCCTTTTCTCCTCTTGAAATTTTTCCCTAACCTTCCAAACGTTTTTAGACGTTAGTGTAAACTGTAATTAATCAGCTTTGACCCCTAATTTGGGTGTAAAAATGTGTGGACTAAGTGGGGTAAGGAAAAGACCAAAATACCCCTCCATAATTCGGATGAATTTCCTTAACTGGATAGGCTGAACTCAAACGGGCTTATCTCCCTCATCAAAACTTGGAATTTAGCAAACTCGGAGTCGTTGGAAAGAGGACTCAAAGATCTTTCATTTGATATCTCATGTGCCACCTAACTCATCCTGTGATGAAAGTTGTTGCCGTTTGAAGTTGACCCTAAACTCACAATTGAAGTATAACTTGCACAAATCCCAATTTAGCTCTTTCCAATTTAGATCTTTCTAAAATTATCTCTCTCTAGGACCAAGGTGTTACACCCGCCAAGAGTAACATAAGATCCAAAACATAAATAAAGTAAACCCGTAAAGGGAGGCACCCCTAACTAAAAATGTAGTTGTGTCCTCACAACACTGCAATCGAAAGAGAATACAAGGGCTCCTTGGAACTATCTCACTCAGAATCAGAGGTATCGGGTCTGAAAGTACATCATCAACGTCATCACCGGACTCGCAGCACTTCTAGATCATATCCATCATCTTCTTCAGAAATTTGGTCTTCATCTTTTCATGCTCCTTCGTCTTCTCAGCCACCGCTTAAGCGTTGTGACTTTTCAAAGAGTTGTGACTTACAAATTGATAAAATATAAAACTTTACAGATCATTGAATGAAATACTAATGTAAGATGTCCGACAAAATGATGACGAAAGGGAAAAGCCCACAAAAAGAAGTAGGTACTTGCCAAATAATTGTCAGTTGTTCAAGAATTGAACAGTTGAAATAGTTCTTCTTTTGACATGTTGAAAGGAGGAAAAAACTATAAGGAAATTATAGTTTTGTGTCATTTTTTGGTGAAGATTGGAATTGACGAGGTTTCACAAAAATTAGGGATGAAATTTGTCATGAAGAAGAAGATACAACAATGGGTATGCTTTGTCTAGTTTTTATAGGTAGTTCCTGAAGAGGCACAAACGAAAGGATACAAAAGTCTAGAGGGATGCAAGAGTTGAAGAAATGGGCTTAAAGGTAAGATAACATTTGGGTAAAAAACCTAAAAGTACAAAGGATAACATAAAAGTAAATTCCTTAATTTTAAGGGTGCCATGTAGGCGGACCTAGAATTCTCTTTATATATATAAGATTTTTGTACATTACTATTAAAGAAGAAGAATAACATTTAAAGTTTGTCATAATTTGAACGTTGTTCAACTATATATATATATAAAATATATCTATATCTATCTTCTATATTTGTCTATCTATATCTATCTTCTATACTACCTTAAAAACATGAACTCCCTAACTTGAATGGTAAATTACTATAACAACCATACTTATAACACCCATCTATATCTATTTAAATAGCATATGTTCTCTTGAAAGGTTATGACTTTTTCGAGCGGTTGTATCTTTTGCGATTTGTTGTTATTTTTCTAAAGGGTTGTGACTTTTCCAAAAGTTAATGACTTTTACAAAAGAGTGTGACTTTTCAGATCATGAGTTGTGGCTTTCCTAAGAGTTGTGACTTTTTCAAAGGATTTTAACTTTTCTGAAGGATCATAACTTTTAAGATAAGGCACAATAATCACTTGTTCATACTACCCTTTGTTGGCTATAAATAGAAGGGTTTCCTCTCATTTTTCAACCACAAAAAATTTCTAATATTCTACTCTTCTTCTTCTTAAACTTCAAAATTTTGTGTGTGATTTATTATAGTTGAGTGAGTTTGAAGAGCAGTGGAATTTGAGGTACCACTATTCTAATTAAATCATTCTATCCTTAGAGGATGTATTCCAGAACTTCGAGTACTTGAGGAAAAAAATTGGTGATATAATATTTGTTTTTCTATTTTTACTTAATATATACAGTAGTATGTAATGCTCCAATATATGAAGCTAAGGTGAAGTAGTCTAGATTTTTTTTTCCGTAATAGTTTCTCCTGTGATGCAGATATATGCTTCTGAATATCTTTTTAAAAAATTATTGGAGTGAGAATTGTCATAAGTTATATTTTTTTATGATCAAAATGTAAGAATGACTTTACTTACAATGCTATTATGTGATTGAGATTGTCAGGAAGTTTGGTTCAAAATAATTCCTACTATATAAATATTTCTCTTTCGTTTTACTTATTTACTTTTTTTTCTTAAAATATTTAGGTATTTTAGTCGAAAGAAAATTCATATGGTTTATAATGACGGTGGGTTGAAATGTGTATTAGTTTAGTTTTTATTTTTTATTTAATTACTAATTTTTTTGAGATAAATATTTTTATTATATACAAATCTTTATATATAGATATTTATATTTGGATATGTATTTGTATTTAAATTAAAGTATTATATATATCAAGAAAGTATCATCAAGCTAACAAGATCTTCTTTAAGTTTTAAAGTGCAGAGTTGAATTACTATTTTGCCCCTACACCAAATTAAAAACTAATTAACTATCTAAATAAACAATAAAATTAATTAGAAGTCATATTTATTTAAGTAAATACAAAATGAATAAGAAATTCAGCTATTAATGTATTTCTTTAGTTATGGAAGTATAAGTTCTCTCAGTTATTATTAATTATTATAAATGTTATTCACACCAGTTTATATTTTTTAGAATTTCGTTAGTTATTACATTAACTATTTCTATCTTTCATCTTACCTTATATTAACTTTTTGCCCAATAACTTTTCACATTCTTATATCACCCCTATATACCTAATAACACGATGTTGTTATTGACCCTTGAAGAATCATGCCTTGTTGAATAAATTAAAAATCATATACAAGGATACAAACAATATCTTTGTTGGGTGTAAGGTAAACATGTGATTATATATATGATTTCACAGATTGAACATATTTTTTATGTTTAATTTTTAGTTTATCAATGAAGTTAAAGAGAAATGAAAAGTCAAATAACTATCTTTTATTTATGTAAACATTCAACCGACAAGTCAAATACGAGAACCAACAACAAGAACATTATCTATTATGCACCTTATAAAAAAAATTGATGTATAGAAAAATAGTTCTAAAAAATAAAATGCAGTTATTTTATTCACATATACGTATGACATCTAAAAAAATTAATCTAAATACTTTAACTTTTAAATATTTATACCATTAAACATGGAATACACGTGCAACACACATGTTCGAGAACTCGTATAGATATACAAGATCCTCTTGATGAATTCATAGCTGCTTAATTAGTTTGAATAAAGAAGCTAAGCAGGATTAGTGTTGTTAAACGAGTGATGGGATGGGAAAAATCAGTAATATTTTATGAGTCTGATTTATAGCTCTCACTATTCATAAGATTGTTGTGCCATTAATTTTATTTGATATATACATTTATTAAAATTTATAGTTTGTTAAATGTGATTATCACAGCAATTAATTACAGATTGTTACATTATTGAATTGAGTCACATCCAAACTGTAAGAATATTTTACTATAAAAATTATTATAATATTTTCTTATAATCATATATAGGTTCCACATCAATGGTAATATATGTTTTGGTTCACTTATGGTCAAGGAAAACAAATAAAAAACACTGGGTTGAGAATTATTGTTCAACTTTTTCTTTAAACTCAATAACAATTTGTATATCACAATTCAAAAATATTACTAGTAATTAGGGTTTTACTCTATGAATAATTTGTATCAACTTTGATCAATATTTGAGCTCATTTTATTTCTCTAGTAATTGATTAAAACTCTGAAGTTCAAGAAAATAATTTAAAATACTAAACTAGACCTACAAAGTTGAACCCCCTTTATGCTGCCCTTTAAAAGTGGAACTTCTTCTTTAATACTAATGTAGGTAAATGTAAAAGTAATTTTCCATAAATAAATAGTTTAAATAAAATGGATAAAATAAAAGGTGTTATAAGCATAGGGAATGTCTATGTTTTAGAGAAACTTTAGGAACCCTAACTTTGGGACCAAGTCAATTTTTCCTATAAATAAAGGGTTCTCGTCATTGTAAAATCATCCCTTCAAGAGAAATAATAAGTCTTCTCGCTTCTCTTGATTTTTATTCTTATTTTTTATATGGTTTAATAATATGTTATTAGCACGAGTCTCTAACCTTTAAAACCATATTCCTTAAACGTATAAGGTATACTTGATCTATCAAACAAAGAGCACAACCCATATGAATTATGAGGTATGGACTTCTAGCATCTTAAATAAGTGCTTGGTACGTATTATTCCTTCCGTGTTTTAAAATAATTTTCTGCCATCAGTTGCTTAATATGCAAGGATGTATATACTGATCATTATTTAACACATTTATCTACTAACAAAAAAATTGAAAAAAATTGGAAAAGAAACACTAGATTCATAAGATCATTGAATTATGGGTGTTATAATTTTCAATCAAGTATGTCGATATTCAAAGTGAGTGCCATTAATTTAAAATTGAATTCTTTGTTAAAGTATATTGTTAAACTACAATTTTGGGATCTTGTAGAAATTTTGTTTTTAGTACATGTTTTTTACCGTGGATCCGTGATAAATTTTCATCACAACTTCTTTCTTTGTGGTGAGAAAGGCTCTAGAGTGAATCTTAATGGAGGGTAACACGACGGATTCAAGTCATGTTGCACGAAGAGGGTAAGACAATGGATGTATATCCAATCTAACCAAGAAGATAAGTCATCGAATTAAAAGCTTCGGTGCACTATAATGATAAGATATTAGACTCAAGTCCCATCAATTTATAGCCTAAGAGACCTTTATATAGGTAAGACATTGGATTTAAGTACCAATGCACTGTATATTGCCTATTAAAGCAACAATGTGCTTTTGATGAAAATTAGTCATGAAACCTATTCCATTGAAATCACTTCATTCCATAAAGTGAATGTGGTAGCAGTGCATAATATATCTGAAAGAAGACAAGTTATTGAATCATGCTCATGAATGTTGAATAGGTACTAAGTTATCATAATTTGATATATATTCTTAGATGATTGTGTTTCATTCATGGAGAATGAGAAGTTTTTGTAACATCCCGCCTTAGAAAGAGTTGATTTTAGAAAGTGCTAACTTGGAATTACCTAAATCTGAAAATTTTCAAGTTATGCTTAAGTTGTGATTTTGGATCAACTTCAAACGACCATAACATTTAGTACAGGATGAGTAAGGTGGCCGATAAGATATCAAGTGAAAGGTCTTGAAGTTCTCTTTCTGATGCCACCGAGTTTGTTAATTTTCGAGTTCAGATGAGGGAGATATGCCCATATGCAATCTGTCTCTCCAGTGAAGGAAAGTTACTCGAATTAATGAAGGGTATTTTGGTCTTTTCCTTACCCCTTCAGATTAAACAGAAATTAGTAAATATTTTGGGGTCAAATTTGATTTGGGCCGGTTTTACAAATCCTAAATTAGGCTTAGGGTTTTAGGAGAGAGTTCAAGAAGAGGAAAATAGGAGAAAAGGAAGAACGATCGAGGTTTCTTGCGAAATCGAGGAATTGTTTTGCCAAATCGAGGTATGTAAGTTCTCATAGTGTTGGGTTCATTCACCCCCGCCAATAATGTTTTACATTATCAAATTCATCGATAAAGATTGAGAAATTTAAGTTCTTGATGAGTGTTCTTGAAGTGTTGCTCTCCATTCTTGAATTCTGATGTTTGGGTGAGTTCTTAAGGCGAGGATTATGTAAAGAGTTGAGTAAATTGATAATTCTTGGGTGGGTTTCGTTGAAATCATTCTAGGTTATAAGAATTTGAGAGTTTTTACCGTTGAAGATAAGGGGGTATGAGTTGAATCTAGTTTGGGAGAAAGAGAAAAAATCGGACAGAAATAGTGGCCCAGGTCCATATTGCGGACTTGCTCCCCCAGAGAATTATCTTTCTCTTCGCGTCGCGGAGAGAGTGCAGACTCCACTGTCTCAAAAATTATTTCGCAACCAAATAAATTACACCTTCTCCGCGTCGCGCCTTTGCTCCCCAAATAGCATCTTCGCTCGTTTCTTGTTTATAAACTATCCAGATCCCACTTATTCATTAAGAGGTCTTTCGTAACACAAATCATAACTCTTGGATTCATAATTCAAATGCAAGATAGAGTTAAAAGTCAAGTTTGAGAGTCTTTTGAGTCATTTTGAGAAGTCTTTTTACAAACTTTTAAAATTTGTTCTAAGACTTAAGTTTTTGAGTTTGAAGATGAGTAAAGTTGAGTTCATTTTCTTTAAAATGATACATGAGAACTAAGTATTCCAAAGAGTAAATGTTTTTACATTTAAGATGAGAGGAAATATAGATTTCCAAAAGAGTTCATGAGCAGTTTTGAGTACTATCTCTTTTAAGAGAAATGTTTTTGAGTAATAATCTCAAAGTTGAGGAAGAGGAAACGTTTTCTTTAAAACATATGAGCTAAGTTATATTTTGGAAGTAGTATTGAGCAGGGATATGGGGGAGAGTTCTAACAACTCACAACCCCCATAAACCATGTAGCCAACGTGGATATAAAGGGTCACAATGTTTAGATGATTCCTTATTGCTTTTTATCATAGACTAGTGGATCCACTTAGTGAGTAGGTTCTATACCCCGTCAAATATAGAACAGTTTTGGCAGCGTGGGCTAGATGTCGTATCATCACATAGCTCATGGTGATGGATGTTGGTTAGAGAATCTCCCATAGAGTTATTTTGTATTTTTATATCCAAACTGAGTTATTATTGTATTTTTCAATACATTGAGTTTCTATTTACTGTTTTAAAATTTTTTCTTTATAATGCATCCTTAATACTGTTTTATATTGAAATAAGTTGAGTAAGTTTGAGTATCTTTGAGGTTGAGTTGAGTTGAGACGAGGTAAATTGTTCCTTCAGTTCCAGTTCAAGCTTATGTCTTGTTTAAGATTTCCCCTTACATGCTCGTACATTCTATGTACTGACGCCATTTGGCCTGCATATTTTATGATGCAGATACAGGTAACCATGATCATCAACCAGTGCTTTGTTGATCCAATCGAGTTACAGAATTATTTGGTGATCCTCTTTGCTTCCGGAGGATCCCTTCTCTATGTTTTATCATTCCAGTTTTGTTAGGATGATCGGGGGTCTTGTCCCGACATTCCTCATAGTATTAGATGTTTCATAAATAGATAAACAGTAGTTTCATGAGTCTCTTTCATTTTCATTGTTTATGTTGAGACTTGAGTTACCTTTTGGCTAATTGAATGTTTATTTCTAAATATTCTGAGTTTAAGTATTTGAGACTTTTGAGTTCTTTTATTGATGATACTGTCTTCGCTCAGAGTTGAGCCAAAACAAGGGTTCGCTTGGGGCCAGCAATGGTTTTCGAGTGCCAATCGCGTCCAGGGAGTAGGCTCGAGGTGTGACAAACTTGGTATTAGAGCACAAACTTCAAGAGTCTTAGGTTGTCTATGAAGCCTAGTCTATAGAGTCCTAGTTATCGGTGTGGAGTGCGCCACATCTATTATTAAGAGGTTGCAACATTTAGAAAACTATCTCACTTCTTTCATACTTTTTTTGTGCGATCGAGTTTAATTCTATAAAGTTTATTTCTAATTCATGCTTGCATGTATTTTTCAGATCATGCCTCCATGAAGAGCTATTCGAGGTCGTCCTGCTAGGAGATATGTTAATCCTCAGGATCAAGGGTACCCAATGCACCTGGAGTGCAACCCCAAGGAGAGGTCACTAATGTTGAGTTCCGGGATGCTATCTGGATGTTGAGTCAAGTGGTGACCAACAAAGCTGGGCAACAAAGAGGGGTTCGACAGGATGTGGCTGATACATCCAGGATTTGTGAATTCTTAAGGATAAATCCTCCAGAATTCACCGGTTCACATGTCGTTGAGGATCCCAAAAACTTTGTGGAAGAGTTGCACAAAGTTTTTGAGGAGATGCATGTGTTAGATGCTAAGCGTGTGGAACTAGTTGTATTCCAACTAAAGGGTGTTGCTAGAGTGTGGTACGATCAATGGAAGAAGAGTAGAGTTGAAGGCGCACCAATTGTGAGTTGGGCAGTATTTGAAGAGGCCTTTATGGGGTGTTTCTTTCCCTATTAACTAAGAGAGGAAAAGGTAAGAGAATTCCTCACTCTTAAGCAAGAATCTATGAGTGTGCATGAGTATAGCCTCAAGTTCACTCAACTGTCCCGCTATGCTCCGGAGATGGTTGCTGATATGAGGAGTAGGATGAGCTTATTTGTATTTTTGTTGTCTCGTCTATCAAGCAAAGAGGGTAAGGCTGCGATGTTGATAGGGGACATGGACATAACAAGGATGATGATCTATGTGCAATAGGTTGAGGAAGATAAGATGAGAGATAGAGAAGAGTTGCGAAACAAGTAGGCTAAAACAACATGAAATGAGTCCGGGCAGCAGAAGAATAATGTGCACCGATCATCTTATCAACAAAAGCCAAATGGACCTACTCCACCATCTATTAATGCACCTTTACCAAGGAACAAATGTGAATTCAAGAATCATAGATCGCAAAATTTTAGAGCTAGACCTGCACATTCTCAAGGTAGTGTGGCACAATGAGGTAATGGGACTCCTGCATGTGCTAAGTGTGGTAGGAACCACCCATGAGTGTGTCGTGATGGCTCCATTGGTTTCTTCAAGTGTGGTCAGAATGGAAAATTCATGAAAGAGTGCCCTACGAATAGGCAGGGAATGGAAATGGGGGCAATAGAGCCCAATCTTCTTCAGCAACTCCACCAAACAGAGCTGCACCTAGAGGAGCTACTTCAGGGACATGCGGAGGATCAATAGTCTGTATGCTATTACCAGTCGCCAAGAGCAAGAGAATTCACCATATGTTGTTACTGGTATGGTCAAAGTCTTTAGTTTTGATGTATATGCTTTGCTAGATCCAGGAGTGAGTCTATCTTTTGTGACTCCTTATATTGCTATGAATTTTGATATTCTTCCTAAACAACTCTTGAGCCCTTCAGTGTTTCTACCCCTGTTGATGAGTCCATTCTATCTGAGAGAGTTTATCGTGATTGTACCATTTCTTTCAATCACAAGGACACCATGGCTGACTTAGTCGAGTTAGACATGGTAGATTTTGATGTTATTCTAGGTATGCCTCAGTTGATTGTAGAACTTGAATAGTTAAGTTCTAGTTTCCTAATGAGCCAGTTATATAGTGGAGGAGTAGTTCAAAAATGCCTAAGGGTTGTTTTATTTTGTACCTTAAGACGAGAAAGTTAGTTTCCAAGGGGTGCATCTAATATTTAGTCCCAGTTAATGACTCTAGTGTTGAGACACCATCTGTTCAGTCAGTTCCAATTGTGAGTGAGTTTCAAGAGGTCTTTCCAGATGATCCTCCCGGAGTCCCTCCTGAGAGAGAATTAGACTTCGGTATAGATATTCTTCGTGACACTCGTCATATCTCTATTCCACCATATAGAATGGATCCAGTTGAGTTGAAAGAGTTAAAAGAACAGTTAAAAGACCTTCTTGATAAAGGTTTCATTCGACCGAGTGTCTCACCATAGGGCGCTCCGATCTCTTTTGTGAAGAAGAAATATGGTTCTCTTAGGATGTGTATTGATTATCACCAACAAGGTTACCATAACAAATAAGTATTCCCTTCCGAGGATTTATGATATTTTTGATCAACTTCAGGGTGCCACTTATTTTTCTAAGCTAGACCTAAGATCAGGCTATCATCAATTAAGAGTAAGAGAAAGTGACATCCCTAAGATAACATTCAAGACAAGTTATGATCATTATGAGTTTCTAGTCATGTTATTTGGTTTGACTGATGCTCCTGCAACGTTCATGGATCTTATGAAGAGAGTATTTAAGCCATATCTTGATATGTTTGTTATCGTATTCATTGATGACATTCTAATTTATTCGAGGAATGATGAGGATCATGCTAGTATTCTCAGAGCAGTTCTCCAAACTCTTAAGGATAGAGAGTTGTATGCTAAGTTCTCTAAGTATGAGTTTTGGCGTGAGTCTTTGGCATTCTTAGGCCTCATTGTTTCTGGTGATGGGATTCGAGTTGACAATCAAAAGATTGAGGCAGTGCAAAACTGGCCTAGACCTACATCTACGATTGATATTAGGAGTTTCTTGGGATTGGATGGTTACTATAGGAGGTTTGTTGAGGGGTTTTCATCTATTTCATCCCCATTGACCAAGTTGACTCAGAAGACAACAAAGTTTCAATGGTATGAAGCTTGTGAGAAGAGCTTTCAGGAATTGAAAAGTAGGTTGACTACTGCCCCAGTGTTGACCTTACCGGAGGGTACAAAACGCTTTGTTGTGTATTGTGATGCGTCCAGATCTGAATTGGGTTGTGTATTGATACAGAATGGCAAAGTTTTAGCTTATGTCTCCAGACAACTTAAGATTCACGAGAGGAATTACCCAACCTATGATCTAGAGTTGACTGTTGTAGTATTTGCTTTGAAGATATGGCATCACTGTCTTTATGGTGTTCATGTAAATGTGTTAACCGATCAGAAGAGCCTTCAATATGTATTCAGTTAGAAAATCTCAGACAGAGGAGGTGGTTAGCGTTACTGAAGGATTATGACAAGAGTATTCTATACCACCAAGGTAAGGCTAATATTGTTGTTGATGCTTTGAGCAGGTTGTCTATGGGCAGTACTACCCATGTTGAGGAAGAAAAGAAAGAATTAGCCAAGGAAGTGCACAGACTTGCACGATTGGGAGTCCGATTAATGAATTCCAATAGGGAGGAGTGGTAGTGATAAATGTGGTTGAATCTTCACTAGTGTCCGAAGTGAAAGAGAAACAAGACCAAGACCATGTTTTGCTTGAATTGAAGGCAAATGTTCATAAGCAGAAAGTGATGGCTTTTGAACAAGGGGGAGATGGTATATTGAGGTATCAAGGTAAAGTGTGTGTGCCAAGGGTGGATGAACTTCAATCATGGAAGAAGCTCATAGCTCAAGATATTCTATCCATCCGGGTTCTACCAAGATGTATCGTGACTTGAGAGAAGTCTATTGGTAGAGTAGTATGAAGAAGTGTATTGCTGAGTTCGTTGCTAAGTGCCCGAATTGTCAACAAGTAAAAGTAGAGAACCAAAGGCCCGGTGGTATGGCACAAAATATAGAGATTCCATAATGGAACTAGGAGATGATCAATATGGATTTTATTACTGGGTTGTCGCGGTCTCGCAGGTAGCATGATTCTATTTTGCTGATTGTAGATCAGATGAATAAATTAGCCCACATTTTACATGCGCTTACATATTGATTTATAGCAAAGTATTAGCAAATCTTCCATGTCTCCATACATCTTATCTTGTTGAGAAAAATATAACCTATAAGAATCCATAATATCAGAAGTACAAGAATTGCAAGAACACTTATCACTACATATCTTTTCAGATGGCATCTCAAGAAGAGTTACAGAAATATGATAATAATAATAAAAAAACTAATTTAAAACTAATCCTAAAAAAACAAAAAAGGACTACAAGTCAAAATAAATACTAAAGACAATTTCTAAGCCACATTCCTCAGCAACAACGCCATTCTTGATAACGTCCAAATATACTTCTTGAAAAGAAATATAAACAGCCGTATGCAATATATTTACCCAACTATGAGTCGGGGTCGATCCCACAGAGAATATGGAAGAATATTGTCAATAGCAAATATTTAACTCAATAGTCGTTATTTAAAAAAAGGAGGGATTTAAACTGAAATAAAAATAAAAAGAATAAAATAGCTTTGAACTAAGTATTTATTTATATTCAGATTATTAGAAATAACTAGGAATGCGTTCCCCATGATTTCATAAAATAGCAAGAATATTGTACTAGTGATCTATTTCAATTTTTGGCATGCAAGGTTGGTAAGTTAGGTATCCCTAAGTGCTTGGTCCGCCAAATAGAGAATTTCACCCCGTACCTTGGTCCGGCTACGTGTGTATAATTTACTAACCATTATCTTTACCTCAGATTAGACATCACATCAATGTATGGCTTAGTTTTCACCCTCGCACCAATTGACATTAGACTATTAGATAGTATCACACTAAATCTCTGTTGTTAATTCTTTTCTTATTAACTACCTCCTTGGTCTGGAAAGTAGCAACAAAGTGAGTTCTAACGTGTGCACTCGTTAAAAAGACTTCTAAACGAAAGAATTACCAATACATGCATCAACATCATTCAAGAATCACTTTGTACATAAACTTACTTTAATAATTCATCGTGGTTCCCACAACCAGGGTTATGAAATTTAGCTACTCATTATCTCAAAAACACAATCAAAATTTATTAAAATAAATGTGTTTGTGTTAATCATAAAAATTTAACAACAATAGCTGAGCTATCTTTTATTAATCACGAATACAAATAAATAATAAAAGAGAAGAAAGAATAAACCACAATTCTCCGACCTCTACGGCGGCTCTTCCAAAGTTCCTAAGCTAGAAGAAAATTTATGTTGTGTATTGTTTTTTTTTTATTATGATAAAACAAATTACAAAAGTTGGAATAAACTTCCATACTAGTACAAGAAAGAGATAAAGAAATAGTAGTACCACAATCAATAGTTGTGTATTATTTCTTGGTTCTTGGCTCCCCAAAGAATAATTTTTGCATCCCCTATTTATAGATAGAGAAATCCTAAATAAAATAATTGAGTTCAAGATAAATTAGGAAAACAAAACCCAATTAAATTGGGTTTGCACTGTACGCGTGATTTCTCCAAATTGTTGGCGGCAGAGGGGAGCCGGTCAGCTGACACGTGCAGCATTAAGCCAATTCATTGAATTGGCGTTCAACTTTTAACCATATATAGGAATATATTATTTTAATAAATTTAATCTATTAAGCTGTCTGTTTGATTTCCTTCTTCAATCTTTCATTTTTAATTTGTTTTAGCTCCAAACTTCTTCGTTTTTCCACCAATTTAATCCTAAAAATAAAATAAACTATTTAGCACAATCCATAAAATTTATGCTTGAAAAATACAAATATAAATAATAAATGTGAGGAAAATAATGATTAAAAATATATATTTTTGGCCTCACATCATGTAACACCTCAGATAGAGGAAAGGCTAGAAAGTCAAGCGGGCAAGTCACAAGCCTAAAACTGGACCATGGGACCCTCTACGGAGCCCTAGACTTGCCGTGAAGGGGACCACAACCTTTTTTGGTGCTCGTGAAGTCGTTCCAGAACTTGCCCAAAAAGATTCCCCTCCCACGGACCCTTAGACGGCCTGTGGTGAGGATAATGGGTCGTACAAGTGGTCGTGAAGGGGGTCAAGTTAGTAGGGGTCCTCCCCTAGCCATTGGTCAAGGGCCATGGAAGTCAAAATGGCCCGTGAAGCCCCATACAGACCGTGAAGACGTCCGTGAAGAGGTTTCATTAGACTTAGAGTTTAGGGTCAACTTCAAACAATCATATATTTTAGCGTAAAATGAATTATGTCGTCCATGACCTATCAAATTAAAGGTCTATGAGTCCTCTTTCTAACGCCACCAAGTTTGCCTAATTCGAGCTCAGAGTAAAAAGTTATGCCCAAAATAGTGAAGCACTGTCCGGTAGAATTTCTTCACGACCCGTTTGACGGGCCGTGGTAGTATGGCGACCCGTTTTGGTCTCCATGATGCCAATTTGGCAGTTTCCAATCAGGGACTCTTAGGTCTTTTCCCCCAATTGTTTTAACTCAATATTATGTTGTTTTTCCTTCTATCCAATGCCCTATATAATGATTTTAAACCTCCAAACCACCCAAACTCAATTAATTCTCTTAAATTTCCAAAAGAAGATCAATCTCCTCCTCTCAAATATTTCTCTCTCTAGAAGTTGAAGAAGAAAGACGGGGTTTGAAGATCAGGGCTCCTAATCCTCCATTGTTTCCAAGCTTTTGGCATAAATGTATGATAGTTTTCATCCATGGAGCCCTTTCCTCCACGGAGTTCCAAATTCTCCAATTTTGTAAAGTTAGATTCCCCAATTAAGTTACGGTTTTCTTCAATTGCCACGGGTTCTCTTCAATGTTGATTTAATTGATTGTTTTATGACTTTTTATGCATCAATTGAAGTAATTGCATGTTTTTAAGTTGATTTCCCATGAACCCATGCATAACCCATGTTTTATAAGCTATGTTGATATAATATGGGTCTTGAATTATGAAAGATGAATTTATGAAAATATGCATGTCTTCTCTTTATGAAATGGATGTGAAGATGTTTTTACTTTGAAAATATGATGAAGTTTATGAATTATTGAAAATAATGCATGTTCATGAGTGTTTAAGCCATATCTCGACATATTTGTAATTGTATTCATTGATGATATATTGATTTATTCGAGAAGTGATGAGGATCATGCTAGTTATCTCAGAATAGTCCTCCAAACTCCCGAGGATAGAGAGTTGTATGCTAAATTTTCTAAGTGTGAGTTTTGGATTGAGTTTATGGCATTCTTAGGCCACATTGTATCTGGAGAAGGGATTCGAGTCGACAATCAAAAGATTGAAGTAGTGCAAATTGGTCCAAACCCACATCTCCAACTGATATTAGGAGTTTCTTAGATTGGCTGGTTACTATAGGAGGTTCATCGAGGGATTTTCATCTATTTCATCCCCATTGACAAAGTTGACTAAGAAAGCAGTTAAGTTTCAATGGTATGAAGCTTGTGAGAAAAGTTTTCAGGAATTGAAAGCCCGATTATCTACTACCCAGTGTTGACCCTCCCAGAGGGTACAAAAGTCTTTGTGGTGTATTGTGATGCGTCCAGAGTTGGACTAGGTTGTGTATTGATGAAAAATGGTAAGGTTATAGCATATGCCTCCAGACAGCTCAAGCTTCGTGAGAAGAATTACCCAACTCATGATCTAGAGTTGGCAGCGGTAGTATTTGACTTGAAAATATGGTGTCACTATTTCTATGGTGTTCATGTAGATGTTTTAACCGATCACAAGAGTCTCCAATATGTTTTCAATCAGAAAGAGCTTAATCTCAGACATAGGTGGTGTTTTGAATTGTTTAAAGATTACGACATAAGTATCCTCTATCACCCAGGTAAGGCTAATGTTGTTGCTGATGCTTTGAGAGGGTTGTCTATGCGAAGCACCACTCATGTTGAAGAAGGCAAGAAATAATTGGCAAAAGATGTCCACATACTTGCACTTTTGGGAGTCCGTTTGTTAGATTCCAGTGAAGGTGGGGTGGTGATGATGAATGGGGCTGAATCATCACTAGTGTCGGAAGTGAAGGAGAAGCAAGACCAAGACCCTCTTTTGCTTGAACTAACGACAAATGTTCATAAGAAGAAGGTGATGACTTTTGAACAAGAGGGAGATGGTGTGTTAAGGTATCAAGGTAGATTGTGTGTGCCGAAGGTGGATGAGCTTCAATAGAGGATCATGGAAAAAGGTCATAGTTTGAGATATTTAATTCATCCCCGTTCCACAAAGATGTACAATGACTTGAGAGAAGTCTATTAGTGGAGTAGTATGAAGAGGTGTATTGCAGATTTCGTTACCAAGTGCCCAAATTTCCAACAAGTCAAGGTAGAGCACAAAAGGCCTGGTGGTGTGGCTCAAAATATAGCTCTTCCAGATAGGAAGTGGGAGATGATCAATATGGATTTCATCATTGGCTTGCCATGATCGCAGACAACATGATTCGATTTAGGTGATTGTAGATTGGATGACTAAATATGCCCATTTCTTGTCGGTGAAGACTACCAATTCAGCAGAAGATTATGCTAGATTGTACATTCAAGAGATAGTATGACTTCATGGAGTTCCTATGTCCATTATTTCATATAGAGGTGCGCAATTCACCGCTCAATTCTAGAAGTCTTTTCAGAAAGGTTTGGGTTCGAAGGTAAATCTTAGTACCACTTTCCATACTCAAACTTATGGTCAAGCAAAGCGCACAATTAAGACCCTAGAGGATATGTTGAGGGCCTGTGTCATACACTTCAAAGGTAATTGGGATGATCACTTGCCTATCATAGAGTTTGCTTGGAATAATAGTTATAACTCAGTATCCAAATGGCTCCTTATGAGGCTCTTTATGGGAGAAGGTGTAGATATCCTATTGGTTGGTTTGAGGTTGGTGAAGCTGAGTTAATAGGGTCAGACTTGGTTCATCAATCCATGGAGAAAGTAAAGATCATTCAGGAAAGGCTGAAAACATCACAAAGTCGTCAAAATTCTTATATAGATGTTAGGAGGAGAGACTCAGAATATGAGGTTGATGATTGGGTCTACTTGAAGGTTTCACCCATGAAGGGTGTTATGAGATTTGGTGAGAAGCGGAAACTTTGTACCCGGTACATTGGTCTTTACCGGTTATCCAAGAGAATTGACAATATAGCTTATGAGTTGGAGCTACTGTCAGAGTCAGTAGCAGTCCATCTGGTATTCCACATTTCTATGTTGAAGAAGTGTAATGGGCGATCCTTCACTTATTGTACCTACTGAAAGTATTAGTATCAAGGACAACTTATCTTATGAGGAAGTGCCCGTTCAGATTCTGGATCATCAAGTTTGCAAGCAGAGAACCAAGGAGGTTGCATCAGTCAAGGTCTTATGGAAGAATCAATTTATTGAGGAAGCTACTTGGGAGAATGAGGAGGATATGAATAAGAGATACCCACATCTCTTTCCTTCCGGATAAATTCCAAAATAAGGTAATAATTTTCTGTCAAGTATCACTTAAGTTTCCACATTAAGTTTATGTTGATTGTTTGTAGGGTGCTTGGGTTGGGGTTGTTAAATGCTTCCCACCCATGTCTGTTTAGTGTGATCTCATTCAAAGACGAATGTTTTCAGGGGGAGATATAGTAACCCCTCAGACTTAGATCATTTTTTAGTCTTGGATCAACTTCAAACTAACATATCTTTTAGCACATAAAGAGTTAGGTATCCCATGAGATATCAAAGTGAAGTTCTTTGAGTCCTCTTTCCAATGGCGCAAAGTTTGCTAAATTTTGAGCTCCGAGTAAAATGTTATGGTTATTTGAGTGGAGCCTCTCTAGCTAAGGCTTTTCATCCGTTTAAGGGAAGGGGTGTTTTGGTCTATTCCTTACCCCACTAGGCCTAAAACGTTTTTCCACACCCAAATTGAGGGCCTAATCAGACACTAAGTTATTTTCCACATTCCTAAATTCCAAGAGTTTGAGATAAGGGTTTCAAGAAGAGGAAAAAAGAGTTTTCAAGCGTTCATTCAAGGGTTAAAGAATTTTGCCAAGAACGAGGGTTCTTTCGAGGTATGTAAGCATCTCATAGTGTTGGGTTTGTTCGCCCTCACGCTAATCATGTAATTTCATTAATAAATTCATCCATGCGATTGCTTATATTGAGATTCTTGCGATGTTCTTGAGTTTTAACCCCATTCTTTAACAATGGAGGTTTTGAGTTCTTAAGGTGAGGGTCTTGCGAATGAGTGGTGTTTCTTGATAGATTTTGGGTAGAATTTTGATAATTTCATGTTCGGTTTGTTAATCAAAAGAAGTTTGGAGGAAATAATTCGATTCTAGATGAGTTAGGACCTGAAAAACTGAAGAAAAATTCGTCAGATAAGCACGGGTGTGGGGCGGCACTCCGCCACTACGCCAGAACTATTGTCCAGTAGTTTGGGGTCTGGCGCGGCATACCACTCAGTGCGCCCCAAACAATGTCTAATAGTTTTGGGGTTGGCGCCCTGATCCACTCAGTGCACCAGGGTCGCCAGGTCCCTTACTCTTCCGTCCTTTTTTCTGTGTATGTTCCCTCGAATCGTACTTGCATTATCTTCTTGATATTCACTCATTAAGTATTCATTAATCCTTGAGAGATCCTACATGTCTTAATTCACATTTTGAATTAAAGTAAAGTTAAGAGGAAAGTTCAAGAGATCCTTTTGAGTCAAACGTGAGAACCCTTTTGAAATTAACTAAAGATTTGAACTAAGTCTTCAGTAAATGGGTATGAGAATGAGGAGAGCTGAGTTTTATCTTTCAAAATGAGTGTAAGGTGTAATACCCGTAACTTAAAATACATTTGCGACTCGTAAACACCAATGCATATATGTGATATCAGGGAAGGTATATCATTGAAAATGGTTAAGCATACCATACAACCCTTATATTTAGTCATTTGAAGAGTTAAACAACAGTTTTAGGTCAAAGAGATCATTAAAGAAAAGATTAAAGTTTAAAGGTTCATTGTGGAGGAATACAACAAATGATGTGATTTCTCGTCTGACTTGGAACGAGCATATCTCCTAATATATAACGAGTTAGAGGGCCTACAACCTATCCAATTGAAGGTATTTGAGTCTAGTTTCAAGAAAAACAAACCGCTTGTTAAAACAATATCTAAGTGAAAAGTTATGTTTATTCTACGACAGACGTGTGCACTGCCCAATCACTGCGGGACATGTGGCACTTTGGAGAAAGTCGGCCAAACTTGTTGTTTTTATATTAGAAGTTTGGGATATACTTTCTCATATACTCACGAACGTGTAAGGACTAGTTTCAAGTTATTTCTTCAGATTTTTATCATCTTCAAACTACCAAAGCTTAAGGTAAGTTGGTTTCTTCAAGAATCAAGTGTCTTCCTCTCAATAGACCTATAGATATACTTAGCTAAATATTTTCTTGAAGGAAAAAGTATTGTTCTTGGAGAATAAAAAATGGCAGGGGTGCTTTTTTTTTATATATAGGTA
Source organism: Solanum verrucosum (assembly GCF_900185275.1). NCBI lineage: Eukaryota > Viridiplantae > Streptophyta > Magnoliopsida > Solanales > Solanaceae > Solanum > Solanum verrucosum. Next base: position 2,423,584 of record NW_026020215.1, read on the forward strand.
TGAATCCTATTCTATCTTCATAAATAGAATTCCAAGGATGCTTTAAGTATAATTTACAGGTACGACTCACTGGACAGTGATAGGAAGCCGTGATTCCATGTTTTACCCATTGTATTTGATGTTTTGGTGATGAGGGAGTTTGTAGAAGGTTGTGTTGCCTGTTGTTTTGACCAAATGAGGGGTCAATGGTATTGTATTGAGGATGTAAGCTGGTTACATTAAAACGGAAGGCGAGGTACAGATAACGCAACTATTATAGGTCTTGAAAGTTTGTCGCACAACAAGTGTTTGATGAAATTCCTAAGTCGCTAAGAATATGTTGTAGCTTGTTATATGAGCTCCTATTATTTTAATTTATGGCATTAGTTCTCTACCAACTTAAACTATGAGCTTATAAAGGAATTTGACATCGTTAACAAGGAACCGGTGGGATGGTGATCGGAGGCCATGAGTTTTACTTTTATGTTAAGTGTGGATGATTATGGGGGCTGGTTCCCTATGGTTAAAGGATGAGGAGTAATACTGAACATGTAAATAATTCATAAGCCTACTTGGAAAGTATAGAAAGAGAAGGGTGTGGTGATACACCACTCATCTATGGTAATTGTTGAGATTGTTGCTCGCGAACCATTATTGTGTTTTTGGCATTGTTGTGACTCTTGATTAGTTTCTTATACTATACTTTTTTATGATTTTATGTTATAGATAAAGTTGTCAGCAAAGGAGTTTGATGACGTAAGATAGTAAGTCCCGAATTAATGTATGTAAAGCTAAAGCCTCTTTTTCCCTTAAGGCACGACCTAAACTCGCATGTTCTTTTGATAAATGTCACTATAGATTCTATGATACTTGAAAGAAAGTTATCCTATTTTATAAACCCTCTCATGTTGAGTCCTAAACCTATAGAGTTATAGTACTCTTCAAGGAAGCAATATGTTTCACACAACTACATTTGTATATAGTTAGAACTCTTAGAAGTTAGAGGTGTACATGTTGCATAAATTTAAAGAAAGCGGCCAACCACGGACTATTCCTAAGTGCATAGGTCACAAAATATATGATTCTCAAGCTAAAGAATGTAATCACAAATCGTATCATGATCTATGTGATTAATAAATTAATTATTATAAATAAATGCAAGTAGTCTACTCTGCAGCATAGGGTGGCTATATTTTTGGCCACTACGTGCGACGGTACTCTGTGCACATAATTCAGATATAATCAGTTGCAATTTTCCCGTTGTGGATTCACCTGACTGATACAAGCCTGGGGGCAGACCATATAGGAGCCCTGGGGGAGTACCTTCATAGACCTCGTTACCAGACTATAAGATTTTACGTGTGGTCGTGACAGTGGGCTGCAAATGCCATACAGGGTTCACTAATCGTCGTCTGTAGGCCATCATATGATTCCATGACAGTTAGCTTTACAAAGAGAAAATAAGCGATGTAATGAAGTAAATATATCACTTAGGAAAATTATAGGTATTATATATATAAATGACTAAGCCATGAAACGTTCAATGAAGACCATTGAGGTTGGTCACAATTATAGTTACAGATTATGTCTCCTACGTACAGATGCTCAGATTTGCCTAACATGATATTCGATGTCTATTTGTTATTCAGTTTGCTTTACATACCAGTAGATATTTTGTATGTACTGACGTCCCTATTATTTTGGCGTTTCATTTGTATCACTACAAGCTCAGGTACTCAGGACAACAAGCATTTTCAATAGACTAAAGATTTCTAGTTTAGCAGTTGGTAAGCTCCACCTTTACCTGGAGCTATCAGATATTTAGAGCCTATATTTTGCTACTTATGTACATATATCATAATGGGTATGTCGGGGCCCTGTCCCGACTAGTTATCAGATTCTTAGAGGCATACTCTTTAGAGGCTTCAGAGACTTCGTCTTGCTTCCGTTGTAAAGTAGCCCAACGGGCCCTTTTGCTATCTATGTTTTAGTATGTGTCTTCATATAGGTTCCGCTGCTTATGAATCTTTATCTTTGGCATGAGATTAGTAAGATATTTAGCAGGTGCTTTTGTATATCCTTGATGTCTGCCCCTTTCTAGTTAGGGGATGACAAACTTGGTATCAGAGCCCAAGGTTCAAGTGTCCCAGGGAGTCTATGAAGCCGTGTCTAGTAGTACCTTTCTTATAAATGTGTTGCGCACCATATTTATAATTTAGGCATTACATGGGCATTTAGGAATTGGACCTTCTTTTATTGCGATACAGCTAAGTCATAGAAAGTTAATTCTGAGTCAAACTCTTTTTTCATTTGTGATTCAGATCATGTCTAGTACGGACAAGGATAAAGAAGGCTCGAGGTCCATTGCTAGTACTACTCAAGAGGCATGCATTTTAGAGCAGTCCCAACTAGTAGGTGATCAGACAAGTGGTCAGCAGAGCTTGCCATGTCCTATGCTTCCAGGTCCTCAGATTCCCATGACAGAAGGAGCTACAGGAGTTCCTACAACTCCAGTAGTACCAACGGTAGTTCATTTACCGCCTGTACCACCATCAGGTTCCTCAGAGCAAGATTTTATAGGGGAAATACAGTTACTCACTCAATTGGTAGTTGCTCAGGTCCAAAGACAAAATGCAGCAATACCTAGTACGGTTTAGGAAGAGGCAATTAGATCTAGAGTACGTGATTTCCTCCATATGAATCCCCCAGTATTCACAGGATCTAGGGTGACAGAGGACCCACAACGGTTTATAGATGAGATCAACATAATTCTTAGGGTCATGCATATCTCTGAGACTAAGGTAGTTGAATTAGCTTCATATCAGCTGGAAAGATGTCACCATTGCTTGGTATGAGATGTGGGTGGACTCTAGGGGACAAAATGCTCCTCCAGCAGTTTGGAAGGAGTTATCTAAGGCCTTTATAGAGCACTTTCTTCCACTAGAGCTTAGGGAATTGAGGGTTGATGAATTTTTAAACTTTCGATAGAATAACCTTAGTAGCGTCAGGGAGTATTGCATGTGATTCACTCAGTTGTCTAGATTTGCTCCTGAGATGGTTAGCACCCAAAATGCAAGGATGCATCGCTTCATTGGTGAACTTGGGGATCATTTGATTGGCTCTTGCATCGTTACTGCATTAAATCGGGATATGGATATTGCAAGACTTATGGCACATGCTCAGCAAACAAAAGACTGCATATAAAATTGTAAGGCTGAGAGAGATAGGAAACAAAATAAGAGGGCTAGGAGTGCTGAAATATTTCAGGGAGATGCTAAAGCTTACTCCAGTAGAGGTCCTCCTAGACAGGCTCAATCACTAGACCACTCAACTGCTAGTGCCCCAGCTCAGTCATCGATACCCAGGCAGGAGCAAACTCAGACCTCGAGGTCACCTAATCCCCACTATCAGAGAGGTGCTAGTCGAGGACTACCGCCTCGACCTACTTGCAGGCACTGTGGTTGATCTCACTTCGGATAGCATCGATATGGATCTACCGCTTGCTATGGGTGTGGAGTTGAGGGTCATAAGATGCATGTCTGATGCTTCGAGTAGAGGGTAAATGTGATAGGCCATAATATACTGGCTCTGTAGGAGCATCCTCAGCATCAATGCCTTCTTCATCACGTGGCCCTCAACCACCAGCATGGAGAGGTACAGGCAGGGGTAGAGGATCTGGTTTTGGAGCTGGCCCAAATCGGATGTATGCACTAGCAGGTCGTCAGGATTCAGAGGCATCCCCAGATGTGGTTACATGTACCTTATCTATTTTCTCTTATGATGTATATGCATTGATAGACCCAGGGGCTACCCTATCATATGTTACTCCATTTGTTGCTAAGAAATTTGGAGTAGAGCCAGAGTTATTACATGAGCCATTTGCAGTATAGACTCCGGTAGGAGACTCTGTTATAGCTAGAAGGATAAATTACAGGTGCCTAGTAACAATATGTGGCCGTGACACATTGACAAATTTGATAGAGCTAGAAATGGTTGATTTTGATGTCATTATGGGGATGGGTTGGTTGTCATCTTGTTATGCAACAGTTGATTGCCGAGCCAAAGTTGCTCGATTCCATTTCCCAGGCGAACCAGTCCTAGAGTGGAAGGGTAATGCTATGATGCCTAGAGGAATGTTTATTTCCTATCTTAAGGCACAAAAGTTTATAGACAAAGGGTGTTGATATCACCTTGTCCATGTAAGAGACCTTCAAGCTGAGAAACAGACGGCGACTCTTCACTTTGTGCCCGTTGTGAATGAATATCCAGATGTGTTTCCTGACGAATGTTCTGGACTACCTCCAATTAGAGAGATTAATTTTGGTATTGGCGTAGAACCCAGTACCCAGCCTATATCCATTCTGCCTTATAAAATGGCGCTAGCAAAATTGAAAGAGCTAAAGAAGCAGCTGAAAGATTTGCTTGACAAAGGTTTCATTCGCCCTAGCATATCCCCTTGGGGTGCTCCAGTACTATTTGTACGCAAGAAGGATGGAACGATGCGGATGTGTATAGATTACAGACAGCTTAATAAGATAAAGAACAAATATCCCCTTCCAAGGATAGATGATCTATTTGATCAATTGCAAGGGGCTAAGTGCGTTCCAAAGATTGACTTGTGATCCGGATTTCATCAGTTGAAGATTCGAGAAGTAGATATTTCCAAAACTGCCTTCCGAACGAGATATGGACACTTTGAGTTCCTTGTCATGTCACCTGGACTAACAAATGCTCCAGCAGCCTTTATGGATATAATGAATAGGGTTTTCAAACCCTTTCTTGATATGTATGTGATTGTATTTATAAATGACATCTTTATATATTCACGTGATGCCAGAGAACATGAAAATCACTTGAGAGCTGTCCTACAAACACTCAGAGAGCACCAACTATATGCCAAGTTCTCAAAATGTGAATTCTGGATGAACTCGGTGGCTTTTCTTGGCCATGTTGTCTCTAGTGAAGGCATTAGAGTAGACTCCCAAAAAATTGAGGCTGTAAAGAGTTGGCCTCGACCTACTACTCCAACGGAGGTGCGTAGTTTCTTGGGACTTACTGGATATTATCGCAGGTTTGTAGAGGGATTCTCCTCTATTTCTGCACCATTGACCAAGTTGACGCAAAAGGCTGTGAAGTTCCAGTGGTTCGATGCGTGTGAGAAAAGCTTCCAAGAGCTGAAAGATAGGTTGACTAAGGCGCCAATATTGGCCTTACTAAAGGGTACAAAAGGGTATATAGTTTATTGTGATGCTTCAGGCGTTGGCCTAGGGTGCGTCTTAATGCAGCAAGGGAAGGTGATAGCATACGCTTCTCGACAATTGAAGAAACATGAACAAAACTACCCCACTCACAATTTGGAGCTTGCTGCAGTGGTATTTGCGCTTAAGATTTGGCGACACTATTTGTATGGGGTACATGTTGATTTTTTTACAGATCATAAGAGTCTCCAATATCTTTTCAAGCAAAAAGATTTGAATATCAGGCAGAGAAGGTGGCAAGAGTTGTTGAAGGACTATGATGTGAACATCCTCTACCACCCAGGTAAAGCTAACGTGGTAGCAGATGCTCTTAGTCAACTATCTATGGGAAGTCTAGTACATTTACCATGTGTACAACAGGAAGTAGTACGAGATGTTCACAAATTAGCCAACGTGGGAGTTCGACTTCTTGAAGCAGAAGATAGAGGTGTAGTCGTGCAGAATACTGCCGAATCATCAATAGTGGCATTGGTGAAACAGAAACAGTATGACGATCCAATATTCCTATAGTATCGAGAAGGGATTCGTGAGCACCAAATTACTGCATTCAATTTAGCAGAAGATGGCACCTTGAGATGTCAAGGCAGACTGTGTGTTCCAAATATACATGGGTTAAGGCAAAAAATCATAGATGAAGAGCATTGTTCCCGATACTCAATTCATCCAGGCTCCACAAAGATGTATCATGACCTTAAGGAGGTCTACTGGTGGAATGACATGAAAAGGAATATTGGGGAATACATGGCACAATGCTCCAATTGCCAACAATTTAAAGCAGAACATCAGAGGCACCCGGTGGCCTAACTCAGACTATGGACATTACAATATGGAAATGGGAGGCTATTAATATGGATTTCATTACTGGTTTGCCTTTCTCTTTTAAGAGCCATGATTCCATTTGGGTGACCATTAATCGGTTGACGAAATTAGCCCACTTCTTGCCAGTTAAATCCAACAGCACAGCCGAAGAATATGCCAAGCTATATGTAATGGAAGTTGTTCGCTTGCATGGGACTCCACTAACTATTATTTCATATTGGGGTGCCTAATTTAAGGCACATTTCTGGAGATCATTCCAGAAGATTTTGGGCACACAGGTGAACCTTAGCACTGCATTTCACCCACAAACAGACGACCAAGCTGAACGCACTATCAAACACTCAAAATATGTTAAGAGCATGTGTTTTAGACTTTAAAGGTAATTGGGATGATCATATGCCCTTGATAGAATTTGCCTACAATAATAGATATCATTCAAGCATTGTCATGGCTCCATTTGAAGCCCTCTATGGGCATCGGTGCAGATCGCCTATTGGTTGGTTTGAAGTAGGTGAAACTCAAATATTAGGACCAGACCTTGTTCACCAAGCCGTTGAAAAAGTAAAGTTGATAAAAGAACGACTGAAATTGGCTCAGAGCCGCCAAAAATCATATGCAGACGTACGCCGTAGAGACATAGAGTTCCAAGTTGATGATTGGGTATTCTTGAAGGTAACCCCTATGAAGGGTGTTATGAGATTTGGGAGGAAAGGTAAGTTGAGCCCTAGGTATATTGTGCCATATAAAGTTATACGTAGAGTTGGCCAGGTAGCCTATGAGGTGGATTTGCCTTGAGAGTTAGTTGCAGTACACCCGGTCTTCCATGTGTCAATGTTACGCAAATGCTTGGGAGATCCTACACAGGTTATTCCCATAGAAGGTATGGAATTCTCAGAACACTTATCTTATGAGGAAGTCCTAGTGGCAATATTGGACCGACAGGTCAGGAAGTTGAGGACAAAAGACGTGGCATCAGTCAAGGTACTTTGGAGAAGTCAGAATATAGAAGAAGCCACATGGGAAGCAGAGGCTGACATGAGGGCCAAGTATCCCCACTTATTTCAGTAGCCACACAAAGGTTCTTAAAGTCATAACTACTCTCATTTGAGTATCTGTTTTGCCTGTACTTTGTAGTACTACTTTATTATATATTATATGTTCGGGTACTTAATACAGACACCACATGTTCCTCAGAGTTGAAACATCCACAGTATAACGTATATTATATTAGTTAGTGTAGTTTCAATTCGTATAAGGCCAAGTAGAGCCTAGTGAATATCCGTTGCATATTATTATGTGGTGATGCTCTGTGAAGCATTGTGTGTGTATTTTTGTTGGATGACAGGTTTTGGATAGGCATATTTACAAAGGAAACTATGCCAAAAAAATTTTAAATTCATTCGAGGACGAATGATCCAAAGTGGGGGATAATGTAATATCCCGTAACTTAAAATACATTTGTGACTCGTAAACACCAATGCATAGATGTGATATCGGGGGAGGTATATCATTGAAAATGGTTAAGCATACCATACAACCCTTATATTTAGTCATTTGAAGGGTTAAACAAAAGTTTTAGGTCAAAGAGATCATTAAAGAAAAGATTAAAGTTTAAAGGTTCATTGTGGAGGAATACTACAAATGATCTCATTTCTCATCCGACTTTGAACGAGCATATCTCCTAATATATAACGAGTTAGAGGGCCTACAACCTATCCAATTGAAGGTATTTGAGTCTAGTTTCCATTAAAACAAACCGCTCGTTAAAACGATATCAGAGTAAAAAGTTATGTTTATTCTACGACAGACGTGCGCACTACCCAATCACTGCGGGACATGTGGCACTTTAGAGAAAGTCGGTCAAACTTGTTGTTTTTATATTAGAAGTTTGGGATATACTTTCTCATATACTCAAGAACGTGTATGGACTGGTTTCAAGTTATTTCTTCAGGTTTTTCTCATCTTCAATCCACCAAAGCTTAAGGTAAGTTGGTTTCTTCAAGAATCAAGTGTCTTCCTCTCCATAGACAAATAAATATACTTAGCTAAATATTTTATTGAAGGAAAAAGTATTGTTCTTAGAGAATGAAGAAGGGCAGGGGGTGCTTTTCTTTGATATATAGGTATGAATCCTCTTCGATCTTCATAAAGAGTATTCCAAGGATGCTTTAAGTATAATTTGCGGGTAGGACTCACGGGACGGTGATAGGAAGCCATGAGTCCATGTTTTACCCATTGTATTTGATGTTTTGGTGATGAGGGAGTTTGTAGAAGGTTGTGTTGCCTGTTGTTTTGACCAAATGAGGGGTCAATGGTATTGTATTATGGAAGTAAGTTGGTTACATTAAAATGGAAGGCGAGGTATAGACAACGCAACTATTATAGTTCTTTAAAGTTTGTCGCTCAGCAAGTGTTTATGAAATTCCTAAGTCGCTAAGAATATGTTGTAGCTGGTTATATGAGCTCCTATTATTTTAATTTATGGCATTAGTTCTCTACCAACTTAAACTATGAGCTTATAAAGGAATTTAACATCGTTAACAAGGAACTGGTGGGATGGTGATCGGAGGCCATGAGTTTTACTTTTATGTTAAGTGTGGATGATTAAGGGGGCTGGTTCTTTATGGTTAAAGGATGAGGAGTAATACTGAACATGTAAATAAGTCATAAGCCTACTTGGAAAGTAGATAAAGAGAAGGGTATGATGATACACCACTCATCTATGGTAATTGTTAAGATTGTCGCTCGTGAACCATTATTGTGTTTTTGGCATTGTTGTGACTCTTGATTAGTTTCTTATACTATCCTTTTATGATTTTATGTTATAGATAAAGTTGTCAGCAAAGGAGTTTGACGATGTAAGATAGTAAGTCCCAAATTAATGTATGTAAAGCTAAAGACTCTTTTGCCCTTAAGGCACGACCTAAACTCGCATGTTCTTCCGATAAATGTAACTATAGATTCTATGATACTTGAAAGAAAGTTATCCTATTTTATAAACCCTCTCATGTTGAGTCCTAAACCTATAGAGTTATAATACTCTTCAAGGAAGCAATATGTTTCACACAACTACCTTTGTCTACAGTTGGAACTCTTAAAAGTTATTGGTGTACATGTTGCATAAATTTAAAGAAAGCAGCCAGCCTCAGACTGTTCGTAAGTGTATAGGTCACAGGATATATGATTCTCAAGCTAAAAAATGTAATCACGAATTGTATCACGAGCTATGTGATTAATGAATTAATTATTATAAATAATTGCAAGTAGTTGAGACTATAGACTACTCTGCAGCGTAGGGTGGGTATATTTAGGGCCACTACGTGCGACGCTACTCTGTGCACAGAATTCAGATATAGTCAGTTGAAATTTTCTCGTGTGGATTCACCTGACTGATACAGATCTGCGGGCATACCATACAGGAGCCCTGGGGGGCGTATCGTGATAGACCTCGTTACCAAACTATGAGATTTCACGTGTGGTCGTGACAGTGGGCTACAGATGCCATATAGGGTTCACTAATTGCCGTCAGTAGGCCATCATGTGATTCCTTGACAGTTAGCTTTACAAAGAGCAAATAAGTGGTATAATGAAGTAAGGATATCACTTAGGCAAATTATAGGTATTATATATATATATAAATGACTAAGCCATGAAACGTTCGATGAGGACCCTTGAGGTTGGTCACAATTCCAGTTACGGATTATGTCTCCTGCATACACATGCTCAGATTTTCCTATCATGATATTTGATGTCTACTTGTTATTCAGTTTGCTTTACATATCGGTACATGTTTTGTATGTAATGACGTCCCTATTATTTTGGCGTTTCATTTGAATCACTACAAGCTCAGGTACTCAGGACAACAAGCATTTTCAGTAGACTAGAGATTTCCAGTTTAGCAGTTGGTAAGCTCCACCTCTACCTGGAGCTATCAGATATTTAGAGCCTATATTTTGCTACTTATGTACATATATCAGAATGGATATGTCAGGGCCTGTCCCGACTAGTTATCAAATTCTCAGAGGCATACTCTTTAGAGGCTTCATAGACTTAGTCTTGTTTCCGTTGTAAAGTAGCCCAACGGGCCCTTTTGTTATCTATATTTTAGTATGTGTCTTCATATAGGTTCTGCTACTTATGAATCTTCATCTTTGGCATGATATTAGTAAGATATTTAGCAGGTGCTTGTGTTTATCCTTGATGTTTGCCCTTTTCTAGTTAGGGGTGTGCCGTAAGGGAACAAAGTATTCCCAAGTATGTACTCCCTCCGTCCCATTTTATGTGGCACCATTTCCTTTTTGGTCAGTCCCACAAAGAATGTCACATTTCCTTATATGGTAAGTATTTAAAGATACAATTCCTCTTTTACCCTTGTTGGTCCCACTTAATCTTAAAATAATACTCTAATACATTTATGAGGAGAGAGAAAAGTGAGTCTACATTTTAAAGGGCAATTTGGTAAACATTTCAAAGTCTTCATTTATTTCTTAAACTCTGTGCCCGGTCAAATGTTGCCACATAAAATGGGACGGAGGGAGTAATACTTTTGCATTAAAAAGAGAGAAACATCGATTTCTGAATAAGTTTACAAGTTCAGAGAAGTTTCAGAGTATTACCTCTTTTAAGGAGATCTTTTGAGTAATTACATCAAATTGAGAAAGACTTATGTTTTAAACATTAGAGTATGAGTTATATATTATTGGGAGTAGTATTTATCAGTGATATGGGGATGAGTTCAGACAACTCAAAGTCCTCATAAACCATGTATGCCAACATGGGTAAAAGGTCATACTTTTCAGATGATTCCCTATTGCTTTTAAGCATAGCTTAGTGGATCCACTTAGTTGAGGTGTTTTATACCCCAGCAAGGTATAGGACAGTTCTGACAACGTGGGTGAGACGTTATATCATCATGTAGCTCATAGTGATGGTTGTCAGTTAGAGAATCTATCAAATAAGAGTAAAGAGTATGTTATTGTATTTTTATACATATTGAGTTGATATCTACTATTTTAAAAGCTTTATATATTGCATCTTTTATTGTTGTATTCATATTGGAGTTGAGTTGAGGTGAGTATTGTCTTCCCAAGTTAACAATTTATCTATATGTATGTTTCAGTTCCCCTTACATTCTCGTATATTCAATGTAATGATGTCATTCGATCTGCATCTTTTTATGATGTAGATACAGGTGTTCAGGGTAATCAATGGGCGCTCCATTGATACCATTTGTATTCCAGCTAGCTTTGGTGAGCCTCCTTGCTTTCCGGAGGACTTCACATTATTATTTTTGCTTTGTTAAGTTATTGAGGGTCTTGTCCCAACATCTTTCGTAGTATTTAAAGGCTTCATAGACAGTAGTAGTTGAGGAGTCTTTTCACATTCCCTTATGTTGATAAAGTTTTGAGACTTGAGTTTCCTTCTTATGGCTATTCGAATATTTCCAGGCATTCATTGAGTTAATTTAATATTAAGACCTTATGAGTTGATGTTTGCATTTGAATTTCCTATTTTACTTGATTAAGTCTTCCGCTAAGTAGTCATCCAGGACAAGGGTTTGGTTGGGGACCAGCAATGGTTCTTGAGTGCCGATCACGTCCAGAGTGTAGGCTCGGGGCGTGACATAATTAAATCACCTTGAGGAAAATGGAGTAGTGAAACTCTTATTAGTTATTTGTTACTTGCTTGTCTTCATCTGAACTTTTTTCGCTTGTATTTTTGTTGCATCACTAGTCCGGCCCTCTGATGAAAAAAGGAAAAACTAGGCTTTCAACATAGATTTTTGCATCTTTTAGGGTAGGATCAAAGTTAATAACTTTTGGACTAAATGAGTCATCCTTTGGTTATCTTTGTGCAAATCCAACCAAAATTCACCTTTATTTGACATGAAATAAGATAGTTCATGATGCATAAATGGATTATCAACATGATTGATGGTAAACATCCTTGCCCAAGATTTTTAACTATGTATTTCATCATAACCCAAATAGATACATGCATTCCCTTGTTATTATAAAAGATAAAAAGATTCCTACCCAACACTTCTAGCCGTGAAACAATATCTCCTTTCATGTGGGAAAATAATATATCCTCCCCCGTAGAAGGGCTTCTCTACCTTTCCCCATTTCTCATAAGCCAAATCAATAGAAACGATGTTCCAATTACCAACATTTATGGTCGTATATTCAAAAGCAGCAGTAGTAGAAGCCCAATGAAGTTTCCCGTTCACAAACTTACCCCAAACATTATAAAATAACACACTTGGAGGACACCTGTTATCAACATTTCTCCAAGAATTACTCATTAGATTATGTGTTTTGACCTCAACTGGAATTGAACACATATTAAATAGAAAGACTACTACTTTATGATCATCATGAAACTCATCATATATAAAAACATATAGGATACATCAATTAGTCCAGTTTTAAAACTAGGCAATGTCCTGCACTTTCTAATCGATGGATTCCATAGAAATACGCCTTCTTTCTCACCAGCATGACAAGTTAGAAAAATCAATCCATTCACTGAACCTAAAATATGAAAAAATTAATAAGGTTTATTTACAAGAATATTCAAGTAAGATGTTTCTGTAATAAAATCATTAAATAAAGATCTAAGAGAACAATCCATAAGACATATTTTTCGAGGCCCCAAAAACCCTCACCATAAGCCTATGGTAGGTGTTTTCCTAGAACTAGTTGCTAAACTGATATGAGACTTGATAAATCTAGGTCTAGTTATTAAATCGAGCCATTGCACAAGGGATTTCACATGAAGCCTTAAGTATATTTCAATGATGAAATTTGATGGAAGGTTAGCAATTGTCGAACTCGAGTCTTGCATTGAAATTGATGAAAATCGAGAATGGTTTTTGAGTTTGGTATGCTGAATGGAGGGTTCATCTCCCTCAGATTCCATTTGGAATGTAATTTTTTTATAGTTCCAGTTTTCCATGGAAGAGAATGACTGCCTACTATGATATTAAAAAAGTCTCTCCCTTTATAGTAGAAAACCTAGCACTTATTTTTCTCTAATTCATTAACTCTAACGCAACAATTCTATTCTTTTTTTCGTTAACCACACTCTCTAAAAAAATTAGAGAAGTCAATATGGGCCAGTTCAATCCATCTCGTGAATTGATAGGTTTGAGCTAACATTTTTAGATCCATTATTTTAGAAAACATTTTTTAGTTTGTCCTGAATAAGCTTGTTGTGACCCGCCAAAATTTAAAAGTCCTTGTGGATATTGAAAGCTCTAGAGAGTAACAAGACAGAGTTGCTCGGATAGTTAGCACCCTCTCACTTCCAACCTTAAGGTTCTACTTTTTAGTTTGAGTCACCAAGGTAGCAAAAAGGTGGGAGCTCTTGGAAGGAGGGGTAAAAAAAGATTATATATATATAGCAAGATCCGATCCGAGGATCTTTGATGTCTACTTTAATATCATATTGAAACACAGATGATATAATTAAAAAAAATAGAAAATAAAATTCTTAATTTTTTGATTCAAAGTGAATTCGTAGTCGCTTTTGTAGCTTTTTTTTTTTAAAAAAAAAAAAAACTCCGCAAATACCGAACTTCAATATTGATGGTACTGGATAGATCTTAAATAGATTGATCCCTTCAATTCATTTATTTTAGCATATTCACTGAGAAACTTCAATATTGCAAACACTGATTTTCACACAAATTTTCCAAACGAACTATATGTTCAACCATTCAATTATTATTTTGTTTTCTAGTTTCAACTTTAAATACCACTTCTATTCCATATTAATTGAATTTGTGAAGAAATGCACACTTATTAAGAAAAATATTCAAGGACATATATAATTTAAACTATACTTTTCACTATTGTCTTTTGTGAAAAAATAAATATAACCAGTACAACAACAAAAAAAATTTAGCGGCAATAAATATACATATTAACAAAGAGTGGTAAAGTTTTTACCGACATTAGTTATTTGTCATTACATCCAATGTCGTTATAGGCTTTAGAGACATTTACAAAGAGGGTTAATTGCCGCTAAAAATACACATTTAGTAGCAATTAAGCTATTACTCTTAATTAGTTGTCACTAAAGATTATTTTTCAATTCATGTTGTAAACTTTGTAAGTAGTGTAATTTATCTCCTAGAAAATATCAAATTTATTAAAGGAAAGGGTAAATATGAAAAACATTTCAAACATCCATCTTGAACTTTGAACAATTCAATTATTTTGAACAATAAAAAGAACCCCAAAAATTCAGTTAATACTCCCTCTGTCCCTATTTACTTGTCCATTGTTGACTTGACATACCTATTAAGAAAATAATAATTGACATAGTAGGTTTATCATTTTATCCCTATTAATTGATAGAATTCCAAAATTAATTTACTAATTAAAGAAATTCTATCTTTTTCAAAAATAAGAACTCTCTAGATAAATTAAAGATAAAATAGATAAAAATATCATATTTTCTTGATACGTCAAAAATAATAACTAAAAAGTCAAAATTAGACCATTAAAAAGGGAAAGAAGGGAGTGGGAGTATGAAAAAGAGGAAGTACATATTTTTTGACTTGGAACTACAAAGTCATAATTAGAAATGATAATTTCCCAAGTGTGGACTTTCTTATTTCTTTTGGGTCGGTCAATAATATGAAGAGTAAATTAATCCATCTGTTCATGTATTATATTTTTTGAAAGTCAATTTTACTAATTTTTAAAAATAAATTAGATTATATTAATTTGATATTTTAAATAAAAATTTAAAATATTTAAAAATTAAACGAAAAGTACTATAAATTCTATTTTTTTGCATATTAATATGATAAAAAAAATATATTGTCAAATATTAATTAAAATTATTATCGTTTGATTCTAAAAATTAAAATTATGACAGTTAAAAGTGAATAAAAATAGCAGGAATTATCAATTATTGGGCGAGCTGCAGTTTCTAGTGAGCACACAAAAAATAAAGGAGAGATTCTGGTGAAGTTTGAACATGTGCTTCATAATCACTACACACTTCTAGGAGTTTCATTAATTATTATATTATATTATAGAAGAATAGATAAAGCAATTTCCTATAGATGCTGTTTGTTGGTGGGTGAGACCCCTAGCCTTTCTGTAACCTTAATTCTCGACACTTTTGATATTTGCCTTGTTTTTTTTAATGGGAGAAGGTTAAAAATGTTCTTAATATATTATAAATAGTTTTAAGAAATGACTCCATCGATAAAAGTTTTTGAGAGTCGTCAATCTGTTATTTTTGGTATATCTTAATTAGGTAGAGTTTTTTATTCGTATGTTTGACTTGTTCCTACATGACCTGATCAATTCGATCAGACACTCACCATCTTCAAATTTTTGACAACACGAAAAAATCATTGTTCAACTCTTTGACAACATAAAAAAACCAAAAGCTCTACCCTCCCTCTCTATCCATCCAAGGGATGGAAGGGCAGAGGCCTTTTTTCGAACAAGCAATCGAAGTTGAGTTTGAAATATCTTTTTCTTTTAATCTATTAAATCAAATTTATCCCTTCTTTTATTATTGAACAAAAAATGTTAACTTATTAAAAATGGTGCAAAATTATTTTTCCTTCTACCTAGTAGATTAAAAATATCCTTTTAACATATTTTTACTCAAAAAATATTTCTAACTCTAATTGTATATGTCAATAATTAATTTTTATATTGTACTTTGACAAATTATTTAGTTTCATTTTTATTTGCAAATAATTTTTTTTGAAAAGTTCTTCACTGTTTGTCTAAATGTCTATCTTAGCTAATAAAAATATTTAAATTAACATACATTATACAAAAATCTAAGTGGCTTTAAAAGAATAAAATTATAAATTAATGGAAAAAAGATAAATACCTAAAATGTTAATAGTAATAAGATAATTAAAAGCTGACACTTGGCTGAATTTTCTTTAAAGAATAGATTGATAATATAAATATATTATATTTATAAATTTTAATAAGATATTTTAAATATGCGTAAAGTGTGAGAATATTAACTAATATTTAATAGTTGATAAATACTTTTTTTTAAAGTAGAATGAGGGTAAATTTGAACAATTTGTAATAGACTGAGGACACTTTTAATCCAATAAATAACAAAAGGATATTTTAAAATTATTTCTAATATATTGAGAACATTTTTAACCCAATAAATGAAACAAACACATTTAAAACCATTTCTAATATATGGGAAGGAGAAAGGTGTAGATAGATGCGAGTTAAATTTGTGTAATTAAGCCGCAAGTTTAATCGATAAATCAAAGAATATAAAATCATCGTGCTTCAATATATATATATAAATAAATGTTGGAGGCAATAAATAAATCATAACATGATTATAGGCACATTTTTTTTAGATCATACATTTTATTATCCTTGTCATGATAACTTATACCTATCTTTTTCCTTTGTCAATTGTTCAACCAATTCATATGTTTTCCACACGTAATTATAATTCAATTTCTCAATAGGTAACTTCACTCATCACATAAATTTATAAGTTGTTTCGTCTAATATTTTAAACATACAAAATCTTTCAAATTGTTGATATTCTCTCGCATTATATTATTAGTATATTTGCAAAGCATGACATTGAATAGTACTTTTTTTTTAGACTAACTAAAAAAATAAGATATTTTTGTATTTAGTAATAACTTAATTTTAAAATATTTATTTTATTCTTAATGAAATGATTTACGGTTCATATCAATGTGTATGACTTGTTTTAGACCATAAATTTCAATTTTTTTTTAATTTAATTTTTTTTTTTTTTTATGTCAAGTCAAATTAACTTATATAAAAAATTTGTATTTAGAGTTGGGGAAGGTTGTCAGTAGGGGACCTGAATTGACAATTGGTTATGCTCTTCACACTTGAGACAGTACTGAATAAGTAGGCAGTCTATCTCTTATAGACTATACTCATAATTCAGCCACAATATTTCCCTTTTTCCCTTCCTATCATATCTTTTCAATACTCTATTTGACCCTCACAAAACTAAACTTATCCCCATTTTTTGCCTCCACAATGCCCAAAATTATACTCTTCCTCTTCCTCTTCATCTTACTTGCTTCATCACTACCACTCTTACAAGGTCACATTTATTCATTCATTCATTTATTATTTTCATTCAAATACTTTGCTATAACTTTTCATTTCAATTATACCCGCAGGTTCAAGAATTCAACCATTAATTCCTCATTCTCAAAGGGTTTATCAGGGTTCGATGCACTACTACGAGGTACGATATTGAAATTAAGACATATTCTGCTACTCTTCTTTTTATAGTTCAATTTGTGAATTCAATTGTATTGTGTTTTTTGAATTGGTGAAAAAGAATACGAGAAGATTGATGATAGGATCAGTGGCTCCAACTTGCACTTACAATGAATGCAGAGGATGCAAGTACAAATGCAGAGCAGAGCAAGTTCCAGTTGAAGGGAATGACCCAATGAATAGTCCTTACCACTACAAATGTGTTTGTCACCGCTAATTCTATTCGTGTCTCACACACCAGCACCCTAACAAGATTTGAAATTTTCGTCTTCTTTTTCTGGTTTCGGTGCCTTGAATTTTTGTCTTCTATATAGTGTAATAATGTTGAATTTCATTGAATCATTATTCCTTTTTTCTTCAAATGGAAAAGAGATTTTTGCATGTTCTTTTTTTCACTTCTATATTTGTATATATACTATGTATGTATTTGTTACTGTACCTGATATGCAGATTCCTTTGGCCTCAGAAAAGGCTGAAGCAACTGATATTTCTCTCTTTTTCTTTAAAGAGGCGACCGAAACTACTAGCCTATCCAATTTTACCTAACTTATAAATTTAAAATTCTAATTTCGCATTTTTGGTTTTTGGGCATGGAGTAAGGGAACAACTAAATAGAAATTAACAAAATAATTATTATACTAATATGAAACTTAAATGTGATGTACCAAAAGTGAGGGATAAGGGGAACCGTAGAAGAGTAGAAACAACTGCAAGTGGCACATGCAAGTGTGGTCCCAATAAATTCTAATCTGGTTTGGAATAGGTCACATGAGGTAATATTTGTAACCAATTGCAAATTGGAGAGGAAAATATAATGTTCTTATTAACCTCAATTCCAGTAACTATGATGGTACATTTCAGCATTCAAAGCCAATTTGGTACAATCATATTCATAATAATCACTTGTTTATTTATTAACTCAACTCATTTGATCTAAGTAATCAATGGTTTATACCTAATCAATTCAATCTAAATTGCTTCTTTGATATCACAAGGTAATTCCTCAAGAAGAGAACTCATTCTCAAATTATAGAAATTGAGAATATTTTAGTACAGTATTTTGTTACTAGGAGTCGTTTGATAGAGTGTATAAGAATAATACTAAATAAAGTGTATTAGCAATGCATGTATTAGTTATGCTTGTATTAATTATACATAGATTATTTTTAGAGAAAAGACATAAAATCACCATTGAAGTTGTCTCAAATTTTAAAAAAGACATCTTAACTATGCGGATGTCATATTACTCCCACAAAAGTAATAAATATCGTTGTAAATAGACCATTTTGACTCATTTTCTCACCAACCCAAGAATTCTAATAGGAAAGTGATGCACACCCCTTTTTAATGAATTAATTTAAATATTAATAAAGTGCAAACCCAAAACTGAAATATTGACACATCTTTGCCTTTAAAGGACGCTCTCGCTGCTTTCAATTTATGGGTTTCTTCAGAACCTTTTCAATTGATGATTTCAGTTTCTTGGGATATGATTTACCTCCGGATGTTGAAGTAAACTTTCACTTTTTGGAATTGTCCATTTTTGCCGTCATTGTTATGAAGAGTTGAGCTTCTTTAGTTCTGCGGATTGGGGTTTTGCTAGGATTTCAATTGTGGCCCTTTTTCATAATGAAATAATGCTCCAGACTCACCATCTCATGGAACTAAATTTTAATAAATACTAGAAGCTTTAAAAAATGAGAAAAAAATATAAGATATTTTTGCTTTGACAACTAAATTTGCATAGAAAGTAAGTCTTCATGTTTGCATCACATCACACACAACATCGAACCATTCTCGTCATTACAAATATGATTCAAGATTTGTATTTGACATTATAAGAATGTTTTCCTCAAAATCTAATCACAAAAGATAACTTGATTTCTCAATTTTTAAAGAAATTAAGAAGAAATTTAACCTTGACGACTGAAAATTACAAGAAGTTAAAAAGTTCTTATCATTTTGGACTGGTTTCATTCAAGAAAGAAGATGATTGTTTTTTAGTTTAAACCTTCAACCATGGGATCTTTTTAAAAGAATTGTGGAAGATGGAGTATTTAAAGAAGAAGTAATTAAATAATAGAGAAGGAAATGACACGTGGCGCTTTTTAATTCGTTTTTGGAAAAAAATTCACATCCACGCGCGCCATTTGCGTGAATGCAAACATAGGGAGAAAACGGGTCAAAATGTACTCTTTACAACGATACTTAATACTTTTGTGGGGTAATAGGATGCCCACATAGTTAATGTGTCTTTTTGAAAATTCAGGAAAACTTCAAATGTCACTTTATGTCCTTTCTCTTATTTTTTTCAATTGTTTGGTTTCATGCATTAAAAATATCATGTATTGCATAAAAATCTCTTTTTTAACAAAGATACCCTCCACTATTATGGTGGAAAAGATGTAAAAAAGATTTTGAGGGACAGTTGAGTCTTTAATCATACTAATGCATGCATTAAATCCATTGCATTGCTAATACCTAGAAATCCATGGTATTAGTAATATACACCTTAGGACTCGTTTGGTAGGCGGTATTAAATAGAATAGTCCATGGATTAAAATTTAGTCCATCTAATACATTGTTTGGTTACTTTATTTTATTTAATTCGTGGATTGCTATACACCATATGTGGTCTTATTTTATCCTTAGGAAATGGAGGGATAACTAATCCAAGGTTTGTTAAACCTTGGATAAGACCCCTAAATGAAAAAACTATCCCTTTATTCATTTTCCTAAATTTCTTTTGTAATTTGATTTTCTTTTTATTTATATTGAAATAATCATCAATGTTCTTTTTAATTCTCCAAATTTGCGTAGTGTAATTTAATGATTTCACTAATGTTTTTTTCTCCTTTTTTTCATTCAATGTAGTTCGTCGATTAACCAGTTAAACTATTTTATTTTTAATAAGCTTTAACTATTGAACAATGTGAGTAGTCTGAAATCTATGCCAAGTTTAAGATATATATATTTGACCAACAAAAAACTAGAAATACATCATGCCATCAAGGATCTCCTTAGAGGTACATCATATTATATATATATATATATATATATATAAAACTTAACTAGTTAAATGAAATAAAAAATCCTACAAAAAAAAGATTATTGTCCGGCGGTTATCTACCTTGACTCAGTTACATGAAATAAACAATCTCATAATAACACAAGGGTATAATAAGAAAGAATTTTTTTGTAGAGTTTTAAATCAAACACAAGATTAAGTGGGAAGCAATCAACCAAACACTTGAAAAAAAATTCATGCACTACTAATCTCTGCATTACTAATCCCTGCGTTACTAGTCCCTGCATTACTAATCCCTGCATTATCAATGTTTGTACCAAACGAGTGTATAAGTAATGCAAACATTAGCTATGCATATATTAGAAAAGAGTACCAAACAAGGTACTAATAATAAATAAGTACAACATGCATTATTCTTCCTAATACACTCTATCAAACGATTCCTTAGTGAACTTAACGTAGCGTAAATTTGAATTAATTCCATTAATAAATTTCAAATATCAATAAATTTTAATTTTAAAAGAGGAAAATAATTTTACATGACAAGGCTTAGGATGGAGCAGGACATGTTCAACTTTCAAATCCATGATGTATCTTTCAATCGTGTCAACAAAGAAAGAACATTATCGCTAGATTCCTTTTTATTCCTCAAAATTTCCACAGTATGGTCAAGCCTTAGCCATCCAAAATTCACCATTTGAATGAAATGATTTTTTAATTATGACATGCCATTTGGTCATAAATATTTTTAAACACATTTTGGAAATCTTTTTAGAAAATAGTGTTTTAAGTCATATAATTTATCATTTCAAAGGCCAATTTGGGAATTTAAAGTTTCATTGCGATTGTACTCCATGAATTCTTCTTGTCAATAATTACACACTTAAATGCTCACAATTGACTTAGAAATTGTTATTATCGAAGCGCATATATAATCAAATCGTACATGTTTTCAAAAAATAAAATCATGGCTGGGGTGGTTGTATTTTGCTCCGATATTTGAATTTTTAAATCAGTTTCTTCCCCAATTTTAAGCTTTCTCGGATATATATGTTTTGGGTAGTTTTTAGATTATCCAAAACATATATATTATCTAAAAACACCATCATTTATAGTTTTGGAATAAATTTAAGTCCTAGTTTGTTGTACATAATTTATACAATTGTATACATGTTTTATATAATTTTTATCCAAGCTTTGTCTTCAAAGTCAGTAATAGTAGTTTCAGTATAAATCAATGGTATTTTCCTTTTGTTTTATTTATTATTATTTTTTCAATTTATACTAATTGTGTTCGTTGTCATGGCTTTTTACGCAACATGTTCATTACTTCCTCCGTTCAACAATAGTTGTCCACTATACTATTTTGGGATTGTAAAAATAATTATTATTTATGGCCCAAGTTTACTTGTGACCCAAGTAATACATAAATAATATTTAATGAAGAATAAATTTCGTCCGTACATTGGCTACTTGATGGACGTACCAGATTAAGTGTTAACCTCTATAAATTGGTCCTCCCTCCACCCAATAGGGTTACCACATATTCTCTACATTAATTTCATCGTTGACGACTGTGGTAACGTAAGGTTAGGGCAAGGAGGTAGAAACAAATTTACAACTAACTCTTCCGCTCCTCTCTGTGATGATGTCTTCCGTATCAGGTATGTGCCCCTAACGATCTCTATGTAAGATTATTGTATTCAAGATCCTGATATGTATTAAGTATTTAATCTAACATGTGGTATCAGAGTCTGGATTTGTAACACCCCGGAAATTCTATGACTTAAGTTAGAGCCTCACCTTATAAATAATGACTTAAAAATAGTCAAAATGATGTTTATAAACCTAAAGTAATGTAATTGACTTGGTTTGGAAGATTAAAAGTCTAAATGTCAAGAAACGACCACGATGTACGGAAACTAGAGAAGAATGTGTTCTAGTGTGTCCTTAGGTTTTGGGCAGCTTTGGGAGTGTCGTATGATGGTATAATCTGGTGAAAAGGTTTAAAATAGGTAAATATATGTTCCTAGGGTCAAAACGTTTGAATACGACGCCTCGGGGCCACCCTAAGGGGCCCCGAGGAGGACCCCAGCCTTAGCCAAGCAAGCTGCCAAGGCAGCTTGCAGATTGCACTTGGATGGAATAGCTGCGCGTTGCGCACTTGCTCCCCCAAGGAGAAAAAATCCAGTTCGTGATGCGGACTCTACTGTCTCGAAATTTAATTCCAAATATTTTCAGGGAACAGCTCCGCGTTGCGGACTTGTTTTGCGACGAAAATGCAGAAATTCAGAAATCTATTTTTACTTCATTAAAGAGTCCATTTAAGTGAGGGGTATTTAGGGTACTTTAGGGGACATGTATATAATGATTTTAAAGTTAATTTACCTTACTTTTATCACTCAAACACAAAACCTCAAAGATCTAAACCTAAAGTTCCTCCTTCTCTCTACTCTCTCTCTCTCTTCTGAAGAACTCCATTGAAGAAGATTGGAACTTGAAGAAGAAGACCAACTCCCCAAGGTTTCAACTCGGATTTTCGTGGTTAATTCATCTATAAGGTATGGTTGCTTATCACTCTTGGGATTCCTTTCCCCAAGAGGCCCCTTCAAGATGAATTTCAAAATCTCTAATTTCTAGGTTTCAATCCAAAAACATGGGTCTTCTTTCTAAAGTGAAATTGATGTTATAAACTGACTTTGATTGATGTTATATGAACAATTATGGATGAATTTATGTTGTATTGGTGGTTTCTTGAAGAATTCCCCATGAGACCCATGTTTCTCCTGCTTTTCCTAATTCTAACCCTAGTTTGTGTTGGATATTGATTGAAGGCTATGAATTGAATGTGATGTAATGTAATTCATGTTTGTATGATAATTCTACCCTAGGTTATGTATAACTTCTATGAAATTAGGGTTGAGTCTTTGAATGAAGCCTTGAAGGCTATGAAGGGAATATGTCAATTGCTTATACTGATGTTGATGATGTTATTACTTCATGAATTACCTTGTATTGTGTATTGGTTATGAATTGCTTGGTAATTGAAGTATGGATGTCCCACGAAGGTCAAGAAGGTATGAAGGTTGGTTCTTCTTTGAACTCAAGTATGAAAGGTGAATTACTTAGATTGTAATGATACTATACCTAATGTGTTATTGTGGTGTTGATGACCTAGTTTCCTCATCCTTAACCCTCTACACTTGAATTAGCTATGAAGTATGTATGTATATTATGGTATGATTGCTAAATGATTGAAAGGTAGTTCTCATGATTGTAGTGTAATGTAAAGTGAAAGGTTTACTCACTTGCTAAGTGTTTCTAAAGTGAAAGGATTGTTACTCACTTATGAACACATATGAGCTATTATGATAAGATGTCTACATAAGAGTCTAGTAAAGGCTAATGTGAACTTATGTGATGACTAAAGATGATTACAAAAGGGAATCAGATGCTTAGCATCGAAAGGGCATGTAAATGAGATGGGGGTCTCACGTTTAGTAAGTCCGGCTCCCCACATGGGTTTCCTCACGTTTAGCAAGTCCGGATTACCTACGGTATGTGTTGTCTCATGAGATGGAAACCCCCACGTTTAGTAAATTAGGGTTTCTAGAAGCAATCTCCCTGACCCTTAACTATGTGCCCACATAGGACTCTAGCTTAGTGGATCCACCTAGATAGCTATGTACGAATGGTTACACCTTAGGCAAGTGTTAACCCTCTCTTTTCGGTGTGGGAGTAGAACACCGGATTCCATGTAGCTCTCATGGTCTATGTCAGTTATTGCAATATTTCCCTAATGTAGAAGTAAATGAAGGTATGAAAGGTGTGAACTCTTACTAGGGCTCTCTTGAGGGTTTCTACGTAGTGTAAGGGAGGGTATGGGACTTCTCTTGCACATTGCACTTGTGGAATCCTAAGAGATGATTGTAGTAGTGTTCTCTTATGATTTTGATGATTATGACTTATGTATGTTGAAGCTATGTTATGTATGATCATTATGAATATGGTAAGTTATGATGAAATATGATCTTATGAATGTATGCATGAAGTAGGTTGCTTAATGTGATACTTGGTTTTGAATAAGGTTATGAGGTTCTATTCTTTGCATTGCACTAGTATTGCTTGGGCTATCTACATGTTGGGATGATATTATGTTGGTTTGGACTATGATACTTAATTATGTGCATATTGGATTTACTTGGCAAAAAGCATGTTTTAAATAAAATGTCCTTTTATGCATGTTTCAATGGTTTTTATGCATAGTAGCCATACTTAGTACGTGTGTTGTACTAACCCATGTTTTCTCCCTTTTCCCAAACATTTAGGTTCGGGCCGTTGAGGATTCAAGCTTACTTCTCAAGACACTTGGAGTTGCTTCCCCAAGTTGGTGAGTCCTCAAGTCCGAGGACAAGACCCTATGATCTAGCTTCTATGTTTAGTTCTTTGCTTATGTTGAAAGACATTGTTGTACTTCCTATTTTCAAGACTTCTTATTGATGTAAGGGCTAAGTCCCATTTTCGATACTTCTATGTCTAGATGGTGCATTGTGACGAAGTTAGATTCTATTTTTTCATATAAGAAGTGAAGTTGAACTTCCAAAGTAAAAGTTTTAAATTTTCCGTGATTTTATTCTATGATACATGTTATGATGAATGCTAAGGGCTTGTATAAGACCTCTTCGAGGTCGAATACGCTGGTAACGACTAGGGGGTGCTCTCGGGTCGTTACATGATTGTTTGAGCAGATAATCTTCATAAATTATATAACCGCATCAGGTTGGTAAAGTAATGAAGAGTAGTTACTGTCCATCACCCCTAAATAAATAAATAATTATGTTTTGTTTTAGATTGCACTAATTCTGAAAATCTTAATCTTCCCATAATGTAATAATTATGTTTTGTTTTAGGTTGTGCAATAAATTAAAGTGGTCGTTGTACTAAGCAATAAATAATATGTGTGTACTTAATGCAATATAGTTTGTTAGTCACCAAAGTGGCCAAACTAGAGAAATTAACATCTACACATATAATATTTAGGATCACTTAATGCATGTATTATGTTTCTATAGTTCGTTAGTCACCAAAGTGACCAAACTAAAATGTATAAAATTATTCACATGCATAAAAAAATTTATGATATTATGTGTGCATTTGTATTCATATAGCTTGTTAGTCACCAAAGTGGCCAAACTAGTATGGTTAAGAAAAATATGCATTCATAAAATTGTCATTTATCTATGAAGGTTAATTAAATGCCTATATTGAAAAATAAATAGATAAATTGACTTTCACTATTGCTAGAACTTAAGAATTTACCCAAAGGTGAATATATCATTATACGAATAGTGAAAATTATGAAGTAAATTAATATTTTTAGTCAAACATATATTGTATATCCAAAGATGTCGTATATGTTTGATTAAAAATATTCAATTACCTATTAAAGATAAAAATGACATTTATATTATGATAATGTGTCGTAGTATATACCCAAAGGAGAATTACGATATGATTTTATCGCTTTACTAAATTCACATTAATTTCTAATTTGTGAGCATATATATCGATTTTGCAGTTATTCCTTTTCATCATATGCTTCGTCTGTTACTGTGTTTAATGGATTGAACTTTTCTGAATGACATGAACAAGTCCAGTTCTACTTATGTGTGATAGATCTCGACTTGGCTCTGATGAATGACAAACCTACTGCCATTACTGATAAGAGCAGTGAGGATGAGAAGTATTTTCATAAATCACGGGAGCGCTCTAACAGATTAAGTCGTATGTTTATGCGAATGAATATTGCTAACAACATTAAGAGTACTATTCCACAAACAGAAAGTATTAGGGAATACCTGAAGTTTGTGGAAGAACATTTTTGTCACGTCTCGAGTCTACACCCTAGACGTGGCTGGTGATAAATGCTTAGCTATACTTCATCCAATACGAAGTGTAGGCGATCGCAATTAAGTATAAACCCAACAAAGTGTTGGGGTCAATCCCACATGGAGTGGCACAATAGAGAATTCAATTACGAAGTTATAAATGTGTTCTAATCAATTATAGGAATAGAAATTATCGAAACAAGTAGATTAAATCGTAAGGGTTTACAAAAAGTGTCAAATATGGGGGGTTTAAGTGTGTCAATTAACAACTACGAAAACAGGGGAGTAATCAAGTAGAAAGGGATACTTGGGAATATGATCGATTAATTTAGAATTTCGCTATACGAGTGTTTACTAATCACCAAAAGTCACTAAATCTCAGTGGGTAGGCTAGACTTTGGATGTAATAGCCATATCTCGATCAACAATCACGAATCCAATGAGTCTCTCGAACCTCAACAAGCATCATACTATGAACAATCCAAAACCTCAATTTATCTACTCTCTCGAGCTAGATAGGTAGGATCCATTAAGATTTACTCTCTCAAGCTGAACCCATAACAACCCAATCACTATAATCATCAATTGATAACCTTAATTCTAAAACATCTTTCTCAAGTAAGCATAAAATATTAGACTAGAACTGCATTTGCAACTATAATTCATGAGTTAAAACTCAATTATCAATCAAACACACTTCAAAGAAGCAATTAAATTAGTAATTACTAACACCCATAAGCTAATTAAGACAATTAATCACATAATCACACCCCCAAGAATGAAGGTTTTAGCCACACATCATAAAAAGTAAGAAACTAATACCAACTACGTTCTCCATAAGTTGGGTAGTAATATCCAAATCTTTACAATGCTCCAATTTAGCTTCGAATCCAAAATCCACTTGAAAATCTAATAGAAAACTCCTAAAAATCAAGAAAAGCAGTGTTTCTATCGAAAGCTCATAGTCTCACAATGGCAAGATTGCACTGTTTTATAAAAAAATAAAAATAAAAAATGACTTTGTTTTCGAAAAATCGACTTAACTTATATTTTGAAGAAAACTCAATTTTCAAAAGAGAGTCGCCACTTAATTTTTGAAAGAAATTAATAAAACTTAAAATTTTCAAAAGATTTAAAACAAATTAAAATCAATTGAAATAAAAAGGGGTTCGCGGTTCAATTTACATTTCGAGAAGATATTAGGCCCTCGGAATGTCCGCTAACTTGCGGTTGACCAACGATTTGACTAAACATTTGACTAATTTTAGAAAATTAATTAAGTAATAAAAATCCATTTTTTATTTAAAGGAAAATAAACTAAAGGTTTTTTTAAAAAAGTAATTAATTCATATGTTGCAAGACAACTAAAATAAAATAAAACTAAGTAATAAAAAAATAATATAAATATTTTAATTTGAGAATAAAAGAAGAAATGACTATCTTTTGGGAATTAATTAAGTTAAACCAAAATCAAATAAAATGTTAGTCAATACAATAAGTCAATAACAAATAAATAGACAATATAACGGAAGAAATATTGAACTTGGGCCATCTTGCCCAAATTCCCAAATCTAATGGGCCCAAATTTATTTTCGTGTCCTAAGTCTAAAAGTGATTCGACAAACAATGGGCCTTCCCCATTACACCTGCTGGACCTATTGTTGAAATTTCCTTGGGCCTTTAGGCCCATTTCTGCCTTTGAAAATCTACTGTAATTTCAATTGGGGATTTGGCCCAATTTGCTCACATTGATGTATATGGACTGTATTTTGGGACAATTTATAGTGTCTATCGACAGTGTATACTAGTGTATACAAGCTTCACTCATGTATATCAACCTTGCAACCTATATTCCGAATTTTCTCAACCTGTATTGATATTTTCACCATGTATACTAATGTATACTTTTGTACACAACAGGTATATCGGTGTATATAGACTAAATCTTAGCCTGTTTTTGGCTTTTCGGAACCTATAATTTCAGTTTCCAATCCTTGTAAGAAATTTTCGATTCACTGAAACATCGATGGGGCTGACTCTAAGGAATTCAACTCGACGTTATGCAAGAGATGAGTCCCACCTGGACTCGAGTTGACGTCACATGAATCAAAATAAAATTAAATCAGAGAATGAATTAACATAATTATCAATTAGATTAAATGGAGGGAAAAACATAAATATTTATTATGAATTAAATTGCTGCCAGCATCAAGAGTTTAAAGAAAAGATAAAATTTATCAAGAAACAATGTATAAAAAAGCAAATAACTACACTGTTCCTACATGAATTAAAATTTAACTAAGTAAAACAAAGGATGTGCTACCTAAGACTTGGCATGAGAGGTTCAAAATACATCATATAATAAGCCAAATGTAGTGATAAAAAAAAACCATATGAGGGTAAAAGAAAATGACATTTTAAGAGTTCTTTCCAATAGCTCAACCAACAACCAAAATGAGAGCAAATAACAACAATTTGTTCTCTTAACAGAACACTCAGATTTCAAAGCATTTCAAAGAGGCCTTACATGAACAAAATAAGAATCGATCATTGTGCTATCACACATATATTAAATCAATTAGAACTTAAATAGTTAAGGCTCAAAACGTGCTAAACAACGTATTACACCATGGCGAGCATAATGAAAGGCAGAAACTAAAAAAAAAATTCAACCCATGAGCTTAAACACATAGTCAACTAAAAAGAAATCGCATACAATAGTCCATAAAGAGATTGAATCTAAACTAAATAATTAACAATATAGATTCGAAATCAAAGGCAATGGCGCTAAGTGAAGACGAGATCATAATCATTTCCATGAAACTAAAGCAAGCTTAAAACAATTTCCTTTTTGTTCATAGAAAAACATTGATCAGACTTGGATGAAACAAACAAATCACGATAACATTCCATCACCAAACATTTCAGAAATTCAACAAAACAAGTTATAAAATAACACAAAGACAATCATTAAGCTGGTTTTGA
This sequence comes from Solanum verrucosum, assembly GCF_900185275.1. Taxonomy (NCBI): domain Eukaryota; kingdom Viridiplantae; phylum Streptophyta; class Magnoliopsida; order Solanales; family Solanaceae; genus Solanum; species Solanum verrucosum. The sequence continues at coordinate 2,452,832 of NW_026020215.1, forward strand.
TGTTAAAAATTGAAACACCATTAAGAATACTTAAATAAAGACCCAGAACAGGAGAGAACTAAATAAACCATAATTTAGAAGAGAATTCACCTCTTTTCGGACAGCGACTGAAACTCGAGTTGCCGGAGACAACTCCACCACCACCACCAACGAATTCTAATGAAGAAGCTTCGATGAGAGCTTCAGAAAAAGAAACTAGAACTCAGAGCTTCCCTTATCAAGTCTGTGTATTCTTTATATACTATTTTTCTTAGAGGTAAAATCCGAAGCAAATAAAGAAAAACCAACCCCTTCTCTGTTTTCTACCTATTAGTAAGAGAAAAATCTACCCTTCTATTTCCCAGCTCTATGTAACTATCTCCAACCTTTTCCGCTTTTTTTTCCTAACCTTTTTCCAACCTCTAGAATGATAGTAAAAATGGAGGTTATATAGAGGGAGATTAGAGTTGATTTAAGAGGGGAAAACAGGTAGAATTTGGATGAGAATTTCAAATTCGAAATTCAAACAACCTTGAGGATAAGGTTGCCAACTCGAATCGTACGAATTTAAACGGAAAGATGAGGAGAGCCATCTAATTTGGAGAGCAAGGATGAACTCGGAAGGAGATCGCTCCATCTGGATATTCTCCAATGTTTTTGTACGAATGGATAAGGAAGAGGACGAGGGTCACATGATTTGGGTCGGGTTCGCATCTGGTGCGCGATTCTAGGTTTCATTCTGGATTGGGTTCTGCTCGGTTGAGTTTTTGCGTGAAGAAGAAGAAGAAACGATGTACAGGGTCGGGGTCTATTTGGTGTATTGTTGTTGTTGTCGTGTAATGTTGTTGATGGGTTTTGGGTAGCGTTGTTGTATTGTATTTAGTGGGTTGGGTTATGGTATTGGAATTAGTGGGTTGGAAGAATTGGAAATGGGTCCAAGTGAATTGCAATTGGTCCATTGAATTGTGAATATAACCAAATTAAAATTACTTAGCAAATTCGACTAAGATCTAATGAAGATGCCTTATTAGAAACTAATTAACAAGCTTCTTAATTTTAACGAAATAAAATAGTCGACTCAAATATAAGATAATTAAGCTAATTAACTCAAAATCATAATTATAATTGAAACTAAACTAATAAAATATTTAGCTTTTAAAAAGAAATAAAAATATTTTGAGATGATTTTCAAACATTTATAAAATATATTAATTATATACAAAACTATATAAAACATATATACTTCATTAAAATTATAAAAATAATAAATTTAACTAAAAATAACTTGAAAAATATTTTGAACTTTATAAAAACTAACTATCTCAAATCGTTTGAAATTTAAGAACCTTGATGATTGATTTATATTGTGGAGGTCCAATATTGGGTGTCAACATGCACAACACTCTCTTTTCTCTTTTTGAAAATCAAATTATACGTTCCCAGATTTTGGCCTTTGGGGTCACTCGACGAAGTTAGTCGAGCATCACCGACCAAGTCGACGATTCGCCAATTGCTCTTCTCCATCGCTGTTTTGCCTTAACTCTTCATCCTTCAGACCCTGTAACTTTAGGCGATCTAATTCTTTGTCGCCGAAGGTCCAATTTCATCGCCAAGTTGGCTTTTCCCAGGGCTGGCAGTCTGGACCATTTGGCGAGCTGAAGTGCCACTCGGCGAGTCGCCGAGTGGCTTTAGCGATTGTCAGCTTTCATTATCTTAAGCCATTTTCATCTTTTTCGTTTCTTTTTGCCCGATAATGTCCTTGCCTTGCTCTTTTGCCTTTATATCTGCAAATTAGCATTTAAACATCAGTTTAGAGCACAAAATAGTCATCTAGGACACTAATCTTACGAATAAACAACCCTAAATGAGTCAAAATCTCAGATTCATCAACAACCCCAACTTAAACTTTTACTTGTCCTCAAGTAAAACACAAGATCAATCAGTTCAATAAGGATGTTTACAAACAGTGCTACTCAAGACTCAACACGAATGCACACAAGAGGTTCAAACTACTCATGTAATGTTCAATTGTGCACTCTATGTTTCAAACTGTGACTAACCACCATCAAATATAACTCAAACTCACAATGCTTGCTTCAAATGCAAGTTCAAGCTCAACAAAAACATTCAAATGCCCTCACACCAAGAATGATTCCATGCTCACAGAAAACTCCTCAATAATTTAGAATTTTGGAATCAAATACAACTCTCACACTCCCAAAGATAAACACATGCACGACTCTACCCATAGGCTTGCCCTTATTTTCCAATCAACCTTATTTTCAGCTCACTCAAGATCACAAAGTTCTTTCAAGGCTTGTAACGGGGTTGAGTATAAATGTATGGTTATTTTGGTTTAGTGACTTCTACCTTGATAAAGTATGGCCTGCATTTCACTTATTCTCCTTCTCTTTCACACTATATGATATTCACAATTCAGCCTATGTTCGTTTAAGCATGACTCATTGGATATCCCATTTCTTTTGCTCCTTTCACAAGCTTTATTTCACAAATTCTTCTATTTTTCAATCTTTTCCTATTTTCACATTTTTGTTGTTTTTTTTTTTTTACATGGAGGGGTTCCATCTTTTTTCAACATGATCCTTCAAAGACAGATTTTTCAAACTTCTTGATTTTCCTTTCTTTTCACTACACCCCCAATTTAGGCCTAAGTTGGATATTCAAACAAACCATTACTTCATGAAGGTTGTAGGTGTTGAGACAAAGAGGCCAAAGTTTTTCAAGTTTCTTCCAAAGAAAAGGATAGGCTCAAATGGTGCCAAACTAGGTTTACACTCTCACAAGGTGGTCACAAAGAGGTAAATGATCAATTGGTCCACTCTTCACAAATTTTGCCTAAGATCATCTCTATCATTCACTTACATTATTCAATTGAACTAACAAGGAAAGTTCTAGGTGTTACCAAGCACATATTTCAAGAAAATCTCACCACACATGGCATTCAACACAATCATCAAACAAGACTCTACAATTTTCAGCTAGCATGCAACGATCATCACAAGAGATCAACTTCAATAACCAACTAGTCACAATGAGATGCTAGGAGTTCACATATGACTTCTATAAATCAATTTGCCTAATCGGAGCCGTACACTCATATCGTTCAATCGATAGCACTATTCAAGTCATCGGTATTGCTCACAACTGACACTTAAAATTGCAAGAGAACAACCACATTTACACACATCAAGAGGTGGCAATTTTTAAAATCGGTTCAAAACCAACATTCCAATAGTTTGCATTTCAAAATAAAGGACCAACACAATAGATAAAAACAAATATATATCAACCAAATCCAACATTCAAAAACAATCACACAAAACACAGAATATCCAAAAAACAACCCAAAAGAAGCAGGTATGGAAATACCTCACCCTGCCAAACTAAACTAGCGATTGTCCTCAAATGCGCAAAAATAACAAAAATAGTCTAAATAATAACAGAAAGAGAGTCACATGAATCATCCTGCCAGGCTAAGCCTGGGTGAACTCTGTATTTAGTGACTCCATCTGTCGGGGGATCAGTGCCCGGTGCAACATAATCCTTGACTCCAGCGGTGCCCACCATCGAGGTATCTCTCAAAGAAGCCTCTACAACTGATTAGATCTTAGCCCCCTCAAGATCCTCTAAATCTTTATACACAGCTGCATCACGAGTACCCAACGCCTCCTCAATTGTCTCAACCTCAAACTCAACAATTGCCTCATCCATAGCAACATCTCTGGTCGTAGTAGTCAGAGGAATCTCAGAATTGGCCGGGAAATTTACAATCGGAGCCTCGGGGATCTCTACCATACTGAATAACATAGATAGATCAATGGACTTCAACTAATCCATATCTTTCCTCAGCCCAACAATATTAGCCTTCAAGGTCATCACAACATTAGAATCACCCCGACTCTGCTCACAAGCATCTACCCTCACAGTAAGGGCATCCAGTGCTAATATGTGGATATCTATCAATCCCCCGTGTTCTCTCAAATTAGCACTAATCCGGGGCAAGGCAGCAACAATAGCCCACTCAATCAACCCAGGAACAACGACTTCTACCCGGGAGGCACGCACATATGCAGACTGAGCCATATGGCCCATCTTGAACAATGGCCTGGGTGATAGGGGTCGGGAAGAAGTAGCAACAACAACAATAGTAGTAGGAAGGGGAATAATAGATGAACCAGGAGAGGTAGAAGTAGAGGTACTAGGAATACATGTAGGCTCACTAGCTTGAGGGGGAAGTATTGCCTCTGTCGGTAACATCTCAACATTAATTACCAGGGACGTATCCGTCGATGCAGCTCTCCTCCGATCTACCTCATCCCTCATATACTCATCCTCTATCCACCAGATGTTAGTAGATGAAGTGGAAGTCACTTCCATATCCATCTTTGCAACCACCGAAACACGGGCCCGCCTGCACAACTCAGTAATCAAAACATGAAAGTGGAGAGAGGCTTGACTCTGCTTGGCCCTCATGGCCATCTCCTGCTCGATGAGTAGACCTAAATTGATTCTCTTCCTATCCAAGATGCAACCCAAACATGCAGTTTTCGTGTGCCGAGTATTGATTCTTTCTACAGAGACATAATGGTGCTGCTAATTAACCTAAACAGTATCTGGCAGCCACGTTCAGTTCCTTCTGCTCAATGGGAACACTAGCCTCAATCCACCTCGTCGTGGTGTCCGAAATCAGTTGTGCCAACCAACCCTTCAAGTCATTGAAGGTCTTCTTTTGAATTAGGTCGATGTAGTAGTGAGTCATGTCCATCATATAGACTATCACCTTATTGATCTCGGTGCAGCTGTATTTGTTTTTCTTTCCCCGCACTACTACATAGTCAACTGGCTTGAAAGCGTTGACCTTTTACTTTCCCTTTGGAACCAGCTCCCCGTATGATGAGTAGAACTCCTGGACCCAAGTAGGAATGTAAGGGTCTCGGGGCTTCGTGAATAGCTCGAACTTGTGGAACTTTATGGTGTTCCACACCTTCGGGTACCGGTTTACAACACCGTCAGTAGACAAATGTTTTTTCTCAAGAATGGTCCTTAAACCCTTGGCTTTTAATCTGTTTAGAGATCGGGGTGGAGGAGCCTGAATTGGTGGAGGAACCTTCCCTATTACCTGAGCCGGACGTGGAGGAGGCGTAGGAGGTACCGAGATCCGAGCTAGATCATGCATTGCCTTAGGAGCGTAGTTTCTCTATCCTAGCCAGGAGAAGTTGGTCATCTTTTGGCTCAGATGCAGAGGCCAGAGAACTATCACCTGAGAGGTAGTGAGGTGAGTGGAATAGATTCCCTTATTGTCGGAGCTCCCCTCCGCTGGTGTGGGTTGTACGAGACCCTTCCTTTTACCTTTCCACCATGTTGGAGGAAGTTTAACCGGTGCTTTTCGAGAGGGTGCAACCCCCTCGTTGATCACAATACCTCTAGCCCGCTTTCGGGGTGGTTGATTTCTTCTGGCAACTTTTGGTCTAGCCATTTCTGCAAAACAAAACTAAATACATTAGATACAATTCAAAAATTTCAAAGTTATAAAACTGTGCAGGAAAACTCGCCGAACCCATTCGGTGAGCCATGTCGCGCTCGCCAAATGTTACAAAACAAAAATTTCCAAGATTAGCACAGGTTGGTGATGTCCAGGGCTTTTCGGTGAATTGCCGAACCCATTCGGCGAACTAGAATTAGCTCACCAAATGTTACAAAATAATTTTAGAACATTGGGGAGCAGAAAGGCGATCAGAAGGGCATTCAACGAGTCACTGAGTGAACTCGGCGAGCATAAGCGTATCGCCGAATGTTACAGAACAAAAATCACAAAAATGAAGGATAAAAAGGCGATCAAGGGGTCTTTAGGCAAACCGTTGAACCACTCGATGAGCTCTACCCAGCTCGCCGAATAGTCCAACTTGCCAGATTTTTACCCCGACCTTCAATTTTTCACCTGCGGCCCATGAAAACAAAATTAAACCATTATTCTATGCAATTGAGCCCAGAACCATACTACCCATGACCTCAGAGTAGTCAAACTTCCCCCGATTTGGCAAACTTGGCCAATTGACATCTTTTACCCTTAAGAATGACGTCAACTGCTCTATCATTTGGCAAAATCAAACAATAGGCACAATTCGGTGTTACTCAGGCTTCACCCACACTAGAACAAACAAAAGAACAACACAACCCTTCATTTTGATCATTCAACACATGACATTTCATAAATAAATGCAAATATAGGATCTTCGGATCATATAAGCACACATTAACAACCATCATTCAAATAATTACTACTACATATATAAATCAGCAGGGTAACAATCATGCATTTGCAATTACCAAAATTTAAAGTGCGGGGTTCAGATAACCAACCTTGAATGCAAATGTTTGAAATGCTAGGCTAGCAAATTACCAAAGTTTCTCCCCGAGGAATTGATCCAACACACAAAGTAAAAAAATGCGAAGAATATAATCTAAAGTGCGGTTGTTAAAGTGTAGAAGTCAAAAAGTATGAAATGAGGGAGAATTTTGAATTTAAAATGGTTCAGTCCCTTTGTGACCTTCTATTTCATGCGCTGATCGGCGAGGTCACTTATGTCACCGAACCTATTCATCGATGCGCCGAATGGTACTTTGGTCCGTCGAGTTTTACAGAACCTCTAGCTAGCTAGTTCAAATGGTGATCTAGATCAGGCTCACCGACCTGTACGGCGAGTCACCGACTGGTACCTGGGCTTGCCTACTACTCCTTTTCCCAAATATTAAACTTTCAACCTGCACATTCAACACCCGTTATTCAAATAACATTATTAAATACTTAAGAACTTGGGTTTCCTCCCAAGAAGCTCTTTATTTAATGTCGTGGAATGATAAGTATACTCATTCAAGATTCATTCTTGGGATTGACCATAGTGTCACTCAGTAATCTCCTTTTTGGCCTTGGATTCAAATGAGTCGAGATTTGACCCATTTGTGTCTCCAGCTGCTTAATGGACACCGAGTGAGAAGTAACCATCTGATTCTAAGTCGAGATGTCTTCCTTCATTTCTTTGAGTACTTTATCCGACCTTCTTTTTTTATAAACACTCAACTACACTTCATCCAATACGAAGTGTAGGCGGTCACAATCTACTATAAACCCAACAAAGAGTTGGGTGTTGATCTCACAGGGAGTGGTACAATAGAGAATTCAGTTACAAAGTTATAAATGTGTTCTAATCGATTGTAGGATTAGAAATTTTGAAACAAGTAGATTAAATCACAAGGGTTGACTACAAGTGTAAAATAAGGGGTTTAAGAGTATCAATTAACAACTACGAAAATAGGGAAGTAATCAAGTAGAAGAGGATACTTGGGGATGTTATGAGTCCAAGATTTGGACTCATTTATGGCTTTGTTTTGATATATTTAGTGTCCTCAAATCCCTAATTTATGCTATAAGCTAATGTTAATGCCTTGATATTTAGGTATATGGATTGAGGAGCAAAGCAAGGATACCAGTAGGAAAAAAGGAACAAAAGAAGGTGAAGAAATGAAGAAGGGCGAGATTGAAGATCGCCAAGAGCACTCGACGTGTCACCGAATAGCTAATCTCACCGCCTAAAGTTCCAGTGTGCCAAGCTATGATGAAAGAAACCAAGTTAGCGATAAAAAGGAGCAGTCGGTGAATCACCGAGCAGTTTCATGATGGAAGGAGAGATCACCCAAAGTTACAGGACGCGATGATGTTGATTGCAAAAGTAGGAAGGCGAAATAAGAGAGCATTGGGTGGTTCTCCGAGTGGACCTTTGTGGCTTATTTTTGGCGACTATAAATTAGATTTTAAATAGTTAATTAAGGAGAATTGATCATTTTTGAGATTATTATTGATCAATTTTTTAGAATATTGCTAGTCTAGAACAGTTTTCTTAGTAGACTTGAAGGTTTTGAGACTCAATTTGGATATTTTGCAAGTGGGTTTTGGATTTTCTTCGAATTGGAGCATTGTAAAGCTTGAATTCCTCTTACCCATTTGATGGCTAATCGATTTGGTAACGGTTCTTCTCTTTTTATGATGTTCGGCTAAAACTCCAACTCTTGGGGTATGATAATGTGATTATGAGGTGAATTAGTGTATGGTTATTGTTAATTACTAGTTTAAATGTTATATTGAACTGGGTTTAATCATTAATTGTGATTTAATTTATGTATTGTAGTTGCAAATGCAGTTCTATTTTAGTGTTCTTAGCTTGCTCGAGAGAGAGGTTTTAGAACTAAGATTATTGATTAATGATTTGTATGTATTGTGTTGATTTGGGTTCATCTCGAGAGAGTGAATCCTAAATCTAGTCTTACCCATCTAGCTCGAGAGAGAAGATACATTAAGGTTTTGGGTTGTTCTTAATTGCTATGCTTGTTGATGTTCGAGAGAAATCATTTGAAGCGGAATAGTTGTTCGAGAGAAAGTTATTTCAATTATAGTCTAGCCTACCCACTGATATTTAGTTGTTTACTAGTAGTTTCAATTACCCATATATCGAAATTCACCTATAATCGATCACATCCCGAGAATTCCTCTCCTTATTGTTATCTCATTACTATTTTAGTGCTATGTAGCTGATAATTACAAACCAAAAACCCCATTACACATTCGTGTCAACCCATTTATTTGATATGTCTTTTTTCGATAATATCTATTCCTATAGCTAGTTAGATCACATTTGTACTTCATAGTTGAATTTGAACACGTACCGCTCCCTGTGGGATTCGACCCCGACTCAATTGTTGGGTTTTATACTGCTTAACGATCGTTTGCACCTAAAATTAGATGAGGTGTGCTTGAAATGTTAATCAAAATGGTATCACTACCGGGGAGTGGTGTTGTTTAAAATTCCTTTTTTGAAGTTGAATTGTGATCTTTGTAGTTATAGTTGAATCTACTTATTTTTATTTTTGGTTTTGTGTTGCTTGTGTTAAAAACAAGGAGGAGATGAGCGTTAACGAAAGTAATGGTAGCCAAGTGGGCCACCAAGACGACATTGAGAACCTCAATGATGTCAATGACCCAACCCAAGTGGGTGGTGTTGGTGCCATTCGTTTACCTCCAGCGGAAGGAAATACTATTTTTCACATCATATGCACAATGCTTCAGCTCCTACAACTGAAGGGTTTGTTTGGGAGGCTAGCGCATGAGAATCCAAAAGAGCATATCATGAATTTTGTTGATGTCTGTGGGCCATTCTCATTTAAGAATATATCGCAAGAATCGGTCCGTCTTAGGTTGTTCCCATTTTCTTTAATGGGTGAAGTTACTAAATGGTTGGCTGAGTTATCAAGGGACTCTATCACCTCATGGGATGAGCTGACCATAACATTTCTAGTGAGATTCTTTCCCCCCATCGAAGATCATGACTCTAAGGGATGGCATCCAAGGTTTCAAACGCTTGGAAGGTGAGCCATCTATGAGACAGGCTGAGATTTAAGAAGCTGGTGCTTCAGTGTTCAACTCATGGACTTCCTGATAATGTGTTACTGCAATATTTCTATAGAAGCCTTGATTCGGTAAACAAAGGAGTGGCTGACCAACTTTCTCCTGGTGGTATAATGCAACAACCCTACGCAATATCTTGCCAACTCCTTGATTGCATGACCAAGATAAATAGGGCATGGTACACTCGAGAAGACCAAGTCTCTCCTCTCACTTATAAATTGACAAAAGAATAGATTGAAAAAGATCAAGTGAGAGACCAGAACATGGCTGAAATGATGACACAACTGGACATCTTGGCTAAGAACGTCATAGGTGCTGGTTTAAAGAGTGTCAATGATGTGGGTGTTGGTGGAGTGAACCCCGATGATGCAAGGTTTAAAGCGTTGTACAATGAGGAAGTGAACTTCCTAGCCAATCAAAGAGAAGGTTATTGTGCTAACTACCCAAGGTCAGGTGAAAACCAAGGATGGATTAGAGATGAGGGCTGGAGAGACCATGATAGAGAATGACGTGATCGTAACACCACTTGGAAGGATAGAGAGGGGGAGAAAGATAGGTATGTTCCTCCCCATGAGCGTCAAAAGCCCAAGGACTCTAAGGGTGGCAGGACTCAAGATATGCTCTAACGCATTCTCACCAAAGTTGAAGGGTCTGATAAAGTGTTGAAAGAGATGAAAGAGGTTGTTTTGACTCTCAACCAAACGGTGACCACTCACTCAGTCTCTATTAAGCAGCTGGAGACCCAAATAGGTCAAATTTCTTCGCATTTGAATCTAAGACAACAAGGGGGGTTGCGTAGTGATACAATGGCAAACCCCAAAAATGAAGCTTGATTTGGTATCCTCATCATGCCACAACGTTATATAAGGCGCTTCTTGGGAGACAACCCAAGTTTTTAATGCTTTAAGTTTGATTTTGAATAATGGGTGTTGATTGTGCAGGTTGAAAAGTAGAGTGTGTTTGAGAATGTGTAGTTTCGCGCGCCAAAAGGTCCAGTCGATGACTCATCAAAGAGGTTGGCGAGCCTAACTTGGAGCACCGTTGGACCCACAAAACATGAGGTGGAGGTCTGTAAAACTCAGCGGGCTAATAAATTAATCAGCAACACGCCAAAAAGGTCGGCAAACCCAATTTTATCCACTGTTTGGACCTCCAAGATAACTGGGAGTCCTGTAAAACTCGGTGAGGTAAGTTATCACTTAGCGCATCGCCGAAAGGTTCAACGTGTCGACAAACACCGCCGAAAGGGCCGCAAACTGTAAAGTTTTAAAAGGCCAAACAGTTTAAAATTTCAAAATATTTCATATTATCTCATTTCTAACCCTGTACACTCTCACCCGCACTTTAGATTTTCCATATTTTGCTATTTTATTCCTTTTTTTGCTGAATCTCATGCTCAGAGTTGGATTACTTTGCCGCCTAGCTTTTCAAATTCTTTATTCGGCATTCATGTTGGTTTTTCGAACCCTGCTCCTATAATTAGTGGTTGAACTCATATGCTAATGGTAAATTTGTGTTAATGCGTGTTGGGTAATTGTTTGATTGATGTTTTATTGGTTGGATTGCCTAATTTGTGTTTCAGAATTGTCCCTAATTGCTTAAATTGATTAATCCCGATGTTTAATGCGCTAAAATTGATTCTATTTTGTTGGGTTGCAGTTAATTTGTATTGAGTTTAGTGGGGTGAAGTCTGAGTAACCCCAAATTGTGCCCAATAAAGGAGCATTTGATGCCATTCCTAAGGGCAATAATTGTCAAATGGCCAATTTTGGCCAAATCGGGGGAAGTCTGAGTACCCCGAAGGCATGTGTCTAATGGGTCTGAGTCTAATTGCATAATTTGTTTTTTTTTTTTAATTTTGATTTTGGGGGTTGCTGGCATGATTTTGGAAAATGGGGTTGAAAATTGGCACGTTGGGCAGCTAGGCGAGCTTGGACGAGCTCGTTGAATGGTTCGGCGGTTCGCCAAAGTCCCCCTTTGATCACCCTTAATTTCTTGATTTGGCTGAATTGAGTCTGTAACTTTCGGCGAGAAGCCTGAGCTCACCGAGTTCACTTGGCGACTCACCGAATGGTTCCTTTGATTGCCCTTTCTGCGCCCCTAACCCTTAAAATGCATTGTAATATTCATTGGGCTAGTCTAAGCTCGCCGAGTTGTGTTGGCGATTCATCGAAGAACTCTGAGTGTCGTCGACATGCCTGATTTCTGGAAATTTTTTAAGCTGGTCCTTTCGGCGAGATTGATCTGGCTCGCCTAAGCGACTCGGTGACTTACCGACTGATTCGATGAGTCTTTCTGCAACTTGATTTCTACAATTTTCCTTAACGATTTCTAACAATTTTGATGTGTTTTGCAAATATGGTAGGACCAATTTAGATGACAGTGGAATGCCACTCCGTAAACTAGCACGGGGTATTGCGATAAATGAGGGAGCAGTTGCTTTCACAAAACAGTGTAAGAAAGCACCTCCGAAGGGAGGCAAAGGCAAGGGCAAAGAGCCTGTAGTTGATATACCGGAGCACAACTCCGGGAGTGATGGGGAACCTTTTGATTCTCAGGTCTTACTCTTTGAGCCTAAGGATGACCAACCACTATAGACCCGACGAGCAGAGATTCGTGCAAGGTTTCGTCAAGATCCTTCTAGGATCCCGGAGTTTACCCCTCATACTGTAGATACAGTGCGTGCTCTGGCACAGACGGTGGTCCCATCACCACCAACTCAGAGTCCTTCTCCCCGATTAGTCAATCGATTAAAGGACGAGGGATTGAGCACAATTCTTGAGGAGAAGAGATTGTCCATGGATGGCGTGGTGGACAGGTACCCTCTTGTGTGGGACACACTTCGATACCACAGGTTTGACATATTCACTAAGCCCCGTCGCCCATACATTCCTACCTGGGTTAGAGAGTTTTACACTGCATATGGTGATTTAGTACCCCGGGGGAAGAAGAAGTCTAGTGCTTTCAGACCGGTGGAGTCCGTGATGGTTTAGGGGAAGACAGTGGGATGCAGTAGCAATCATATTAATGCTTTACTTGACAGGACCACAAACATCGAGCACGCATATGAGAGTTTGGTCACTTTACAGACCTTAGATGATCTCAAGGGATGGCTAGCTCCCCTCATTTCTGACACCACCTCGGGTGGATTGAGGCCGGAGTCCCTATTGAGAAGAAGGACTTGAACATAGTAGCTTGGTATTGGTTTGGGTTCATCAGTAGCTCGATCATGCCATTACAGAACGAGTCCATTCTCCGCCACCCAAAGACGGTCTGTCTCGGATCCATCATCGCCAAGAAACGGCTGAACTTGGGACTGATTATAGAGCAGGAGATGGCTATGAGGGCCAAACAATGTCAGCCGTACCTTCCACTCCCAATGCTTATTATAGAGTTGTGTTAGCGGGCTAGAGTTCCTCTTGACGAGAAGAGGGATGTTGAGATTACACGTATATCTTCCACTGACATTCGACGCATAGAGGTTGAGTACACACGGGACAAGGCAGATAGGAAGAGAGCAGCTTCGATGGACACATCCCCGAAGGTTGATATTAATTTTATACCTGCAGAGACAGGTTTGCCTACTCCGACCTCCGGGCCTTCAGGTACATCTACTTCCACTCCTTCCCAAGCCCTAGGTTCTTCTACTGCTTCCCAGCCTCCTAGAGCTGCTTTAGGTACCACTGCCTCCAAGCATCCGATCACTCAGGCCATGCTCCTCAAGATGGGGCACCTAGCCCATTCTGCAGATGTGCGGGCTTTCCGGCTAGAGGCTGAGGTACCTTGGATGATTGAGAGGGCCATCACACCTGCGCTGACACCTCTCCAGGCTGCCATTGATGCTCTCACTACGAGAGTAATGAGTTATGAGAGAGGACAGGGTCATAAGAGGACATAGGGTGACTACTGAGGTTACGACTTTGAAATCCGAGGTTTCTAAGCTTACAAAGGATGTGGACCATCTGAAATCCACAGACTTTATTTCGATGTTTGGGTCAGTTGAGATTCCCGAGGATTCGAGTGCCGAGATTCCAGCCCGTACTGACGTACCTCCGACTACCACCAAAAATGATATTATAGAGGATGTGGCTACTGCCGAGTCTGAGGCGGAGACCGATGATGAGTATCTTGAGGAGCGAGATGTAGCTGTCTATGATGATCTGGCAGACCTAGAGGGTACCATGATTGAGACTACCTGACAGACGTCCTTAAGGGATATTTCTATTGCAGGCTCCAGTAGAGCTAGTGCTGATGTTGCACCGGGCACTAATGCTCAGTCCCAGATTATGACCCCGGGCATTGATGCCCTGATAGATGGTGCGACTGAGTAGACATGATCATTCATTACATCACTCTGTTGTTTTTATGGGTTATTGTTATTTTAGTTGCATTTGAGGACAACTGCTTTTCTTTTGTAGGTGGGGTGAGGTATTTCTCTACCTACCTCTTGTGATTTTATTTTATTTTGTGAATATTTGTGTTTTGATCTATATTGTGTTTTGATTCTAATCTTGTGGATGTTTGAGCTTATGACTCCTTGTTTTAAATGGAAATGGTTTTCACCTATATTTAAATTTTATGCACCCTATTGTTTGTGATTGTGGTTGTTCTTGTGCGAATTTGAGTCTTAGTTATGATCAATACTAATGACTTGAATAGTGCTCTTAATTGAACGAAATGAATGTGCGGCTACGATGAGGCCAATGAAGTTGCATAGACATTGTGTGAACTTTTAGCATCTCGTTGTGACTATCGAATGAGTCTGTTGTGATGAACATTGCACACTAGCTTGAAAGTGTGGAGTCTTGTTTGATATTGGTGTCAATGCCTTGTGTGTTGAGATTACTTTGAACAATTGTGTGATGACACCTAGAATTTGCCCCGTTGGTTCGGTTGACTAAGTGATGCAAATACTTGAAGTGATCTTAGGCAACGATTTTGAAGAGTGAAACAATTTGACAATATACCTCTTTTGTGGCAAACCTTGTGAGAAGTGTGAACCTTGCTTCGTGGGATCATGTGATTATGGGTTAAATTAGTGTATGGGTATTGTTAATTACTAATTTAAATGCTATATTGAAGTGGGTTTAATCATTAATTATGGTTTAATTTATGAATTGTAGTTGCAAATGCAGTTCTATTTTAGTGTTCTTAGCTTGCTCGAGAGAGAGGTTTTACAACTAAGATTATTGATTAATGATTTGTATGTATTGGGTTGATTCAGGTTCAGCTCGAGAGAGTGAATCCTAAACCTAGTCGTACCCATCCTATTCGAGAGAGAAGATGCATTAAGGTTTTGGGCTGTTCTTAATTGCTTTGCTTGTTGATGTTCGAGAGAAATCACTTAAAGCGGAATATTTGTTCGAGAGAAAGCTATTTCAATTATAGTCTAGCCTACCCAGTAATATTTAGTTGTTTACTAGTAGTTTCAATTACTCATATATCGAAATTCACCTGTAATCGATCACATCCCGAGAATTACGATCCTTATTGTTATCTTAGTACTACTTCACTGTTATGTAGCTGATAATTACAAACCAAACCCCCCATTTGACATTCATGTCAACCCATTTATTTGATATGTCTTTTTCCGATAATATCTAATCCTATAGCTAGTTAGATCACATTTGTACTTCATAGTTGAATTTGAACACGTACCGCTCCCTGTGGGATTCGACCCCAACTCAATTATTGGGTTTTATACTGCTTAACGATCGTTAGCACCTAGAATTGGATGAGGTGTGCTTGAAACGTTGATAAGGATGTGATCGATTAATTTCCAATTTTTCTATACGGGTGCTTATTAATCACCAAAAGTCGTAGAATCTTAGTGGGTAGGCTAGGTTTTGGATGTAATAGTCGTCTCTCAATCAACTATCCCGAATCAAGTGAGTTCTCTCGAACCTCAACAAGTATCATACTATGAACAACCCAAAACCTCAAGTTATCTATTCTCTCAAGTTAGATAGGTAGGATCCGATTGAGATTCACTCTCTAGAGCTGAACCCATAACAACCCAATCACTACAATCATCAATTGATAAACTTAATTCTAAAACCTCTTTCTCAAGCAAGTATAGAATATTAGACTAGAATTGTATTTGCAACTACAATTCATGAGTTAAAACTCAATTATCAATCAAATCCACTTCAAAACATCAATTAAATTAGTAATTACTAACACCCATAAGCAAATTACGAAAATTAATCACATAATCACACCCCCGAGAATGGGAATTTTAGCCACACATCATAAAAAGTAAGAAATTAATACCAACTACGTTCTCCATAAGCTGGGTAGTAATATCCAAATCTTTACAATGCTCCAATTTAGTTTAGAATCCAAAACCCACTTCAAATTCTACTAGAAAACACTTAAAAACTAAGAAAAGAAATGTTTCAATTGAAAGCTCAGAGTCTCACAATGGCAGGATTGCACAACACTCTTTTTTCTCCTTTTGAAAATCAATTTATATGTTCCCAGATTTTGGCCTTTGGGTCACTCAGTGGAGTTAGTCGAGCATCGCCGACCAAGTCGGCGATGCGCCAATCGCTCTTCTCCATCACTATTTTCCCTTAATTCTTCATCGTTTAGACCCTGTAACTTTAGGCGATCCAATTCTTTGTCACCGATCCATTCGGTGGTTCACCGATGGTCCAATTTCATCGCCAAGTTGGCTCTTCCCCAAAGTTGGCAGTCTGGAACATTTGGCGAGCTGAAGTGCAACTCGGTGAGTTACCGAGTGGGTTTGGGGATTGTCAGCTTTCATTATCTTCAGCCATTTTCATCTTTTTCGTTTCTTTTTACCCGGTAATGTCCTTGCCTTGCTCTTTTGCCTTTATATCTGCTAATTAGCATTTGAACATCAGTTTAGAGCACAAAATAGGCATCAAGGGCACTAATCCTACGAATAGCAAGCCCTAAATGAGACAAAATCTCAGACTCATCAACAGCCCCAACTTAAACTTTTGCTTGTCCTCAAGTAAAACACAAGATCAATCAGTTCAATAAGAATGTCTACAAACAGTGCTACTCAAGACTCAACACGAATGCAAACAAAAAGTTCAAACTACTCATGCAATGTTCAATTGTGCACTCTAAGTTTCAAATTGTGACTAAACATCATCAAATATTACTTAAGCTCACAATGCTTGCTTCAAATGCAAGTTCAAGATCAACAAAAGCATTCAAATACCCTCAAACCAAGAAGGATTCCATGCTCACACAAAACTCATCAACAATTTAGAATTTAGGAATAAAATACAAGTTTCACAGTCCCAAAGATAAACACATGCATGACTCTACCCATAGGGTTGCCCTTATTTTCCAATCAACATTATTTTCATCTCACTCAAGATCACAAAGGTCTTTCAAGGCTTGTAACAGGATGAGTGTAAAGGTATGATCATTTTCATTTAGTAACTTCTACCTTCATGAAATATGGCCTGAATTTCAGTTCTTCTCCTTCTGTTTCACACTATATCATATTCACAATCCACCCTATGTTCATTTAAGCATGATTCATTGGATACGCCATTTCTTTTGCTCCTTTCACAAGCTTTATTTCACAAACTCTTTCTTTTTTCAATCTCTTTCTATTTTCACATTTTTGTTTTCTTTTTTTTTACATGGAGGGGTTCCATCTTTTTTCAACATGATCATTCAAAGGCAAAATTTTCAAACTTCTTGATTTTCCTTTTGTTTTACCACACCCCAACTTAGGCTTTTGGCCTAAGTTGGCTATTCAAATGAATCAATAATTCATGAAGGTTATAGGTGATTGGACAATGAGGTCAAAGTTGATCAAGTTTCTTCCAAAGAAATGGATAGGCTCATGTGGTGCCAAACTAGGTTCACACTCTCACAAGGTGGTCACAGAGAGGTAAAAGATCAATTGGTTCACTCATCAAAATTTTTGCCTAAGATCATCTCTATCATTCGCTTAGATTAGTTAATTGAACTAACAGGGCAAGTTCTAGGTGTTACCAAGCACATATTTCAAGAAAATCTCACCACACATGGCATTCAACACAATCATCAAACAAGACTCTACAATTTTTAGCTAGAGTGCAACGATCATCACAAGAGATCAACTTTTATAACCAGCTAGTCACAATGAGATGCTAGGAGTTTACATATGACTTAAGTAACTCAATTTGCCTCATCAGAGCCGTACTCTCATCTTTCTCAATCGAGAGAACTATTCATGTCATTGTTATTGCTCACAATAGACACTAAAAATTGCAAGAGAATAACAACATTTACACACATCAAGAAGTGGCAATTTTAAAATCGGTTCAAAACCAACATTCCAATAGTTTGCATTTCAAAACAGAGGACCAACACAATAGATAAAAACTAATATATATATATATTGACCAAATCCAGCATTAAAAAACAATCACACAAAACACAGAATATCCATAAAACAACCCAAAAGAAGCAGGTATAGAAATACCTCACCTTGCCAAAATAAACTAGCGATTGTCCTCAAATGCATAAAAATAGTCCAAATAATAACAGAAAGAGAGTCAAAAGAATCATCCTACCAGGCTAAGCCTGGAGTGAACTCTGAATGTCAGGGACTCCATCTGTCGGGGCATCAGTTCTCGGTGCAACATCATCATTGGCTCTATTGGAGCCCACCATCGAGGTCTCTCTCAAAGAAGACTCTACAACTGACTAGATCATAGGCCCCTCAAGATCCTCCAAATCTCTATACACATCTGAATCACGAGTACCCAGCTCTTCCTCATCTGTCTCAACCTCAAATTCAACAACTGCCTCATCTGTATCAACATCTCTGATTGTAGTAGTCAGAGGAATCTCATAACTGACCGGGAAATCTGCACTCGGAACCTTAGGGATCTCTATCGTACCGAATAACATAGATAGATCAATGGACTTCAGCTGATCCATATCCTTCCTCAGCCCAACAATATCGGCCTTTAAGGCCGTCACAACTTCAGAATCACCCTTGCTTTGCTCATAAGCCTCTACCCTCACAGTAAGGGTATTCAGTTCTAATATGTGGGTATCTATCAATCCCCCGTGCTCTCTCAACTAAGCCCTAATCAGGGCCAAGGAAGCATCAATCGTCCGCTCAATCAACCCAGGCATAACAACCTCTACTTGGGAGGCACGTACATCAGCAGACTGAGCCAAATGGCCCATCTCGTACAACATGGCCTGGATGATATGGGGTCGGGAAGAAGTAGCAACAATAATAGTAGTAGGAGGGGGAATAGTAGATGCACCAGAAGAGGCATAAGTAGAGAACTAGGAGTAGGCTCACTAGCCTGAGGGGGAAGTATTGCCTCTGTCATCAACATTTCAACATCAACTACCAGGGACATATCCGCTGGTGCAACTCTCATCCGATATGCCTAATCCCTCATATACTCAACCTCTAACCGTCGAATGTCAATAGAGGAAGTGAGAGTCACTTCCACATCAGTCTTTGCAATCACCAAAACATAGGCCTGCCTGCATAGCTCAATAATCAAAATAGTAAAAGGGAAAGAGGTCTGACTCTGCTTAGCCCTCATGTCCATCTAATGCTCAATGAGTAGACCCAAATTGAGTCTCTCCCTATCCAAGATGCATCCCAAACACGTAGCTTTCAGATGCCTAAGTATAGATTAATTCTGCGAAGGTATAATGGTGCTGCTAATAAACCCGAACCAGTATATGGCAGCCATGTTCAAGTTTTTTTTCTCAATGGGAACACCAACCTCAATCCACCTCGGCGTGGTGTTCGAAATCAGTGGTGCCAACCAACCCTTCAAGTCATCGATGGTCTTCTTTTGGATTAGGTCGATGTAGTAGTGCACCACGTCCATCGTACAGTCCAACACCTCATTGATCTCGATGCAAATGCATTTGGATTTCTTGCCCAACACTACCACATAGTCAACTGGCTTGAAAGCGCTGGCCTTTTTCTTTCCCTTTGGCACCAGCTCCTCATATGATGAGTAGAACTTCTGAACCCAAGTAGGAATGTAAGGGCCTCAGGGCTTCATTAATAGCTAAAACTTGTGGAACTTTATGGTGTTCCATACATCCGGGTACCGGTCTACAACACCGTTAGTAGACAAATGTTTTTCCTCAAGAATGGTCCTCAAACCCTCGACCTTTAATCTGTTCAACGACTGAGGTGGAGAAGCCTGAATTGGAGGAGGAACCGACTCTACTACCAGAGCTGGAGGTGGAGGAGGAGTAAGAGGCACTGGGATCTGATCTGAATCATGCATTGCCTTGGAGCATAACTCATCTCTTCTAGCCTGTAGAAGTTGGTCATCTTCCTGCTCAGACGAAGAGGTTGGAGAACTATCCTCTGAATGATCCTTACTATCAGAGGTAGTGAGGTGAGTGACATATATGCCCTCGCTGTCGGAGCTCCCCTCCGCTGATGTGGGTTGTACGAGACCCTTCCCTTTACCTTTCCCCATGTTAGAGGAAGTTTAGCCGGTGATTTTCGGGAGGGTGCAGCCCCCTCGTTGATCACAATGCCTCTAGCCCCCTTCCGGGGTGATTGATTTATTCCGGTAACTTTTGGTCTAGCCATTGCTGCAAAACAAAACCAAATACGTTAGATACAATTCAAAAAAATTCAAAGTTATAAAACTGTGCATGAAAACTCACCGAACGGTTCGGTGAGTCGTCGAACCCATTCGGCGAGCCAGGTCGAACTCACCGAATGTTACAGAATAAAATTTGCCAAAAATCAGCACAAGTCGGCGATATCCAGGACCTTTTGATGAATCGCCGAACCCATTCAACGAACTAGAAGTAGCTCGCCGAATGTTACAAAATAATTTTATAAGATTAGGGCGAAGAAGGGCGATCAAAAGAAAATTCGATGAGTCACCGAGTGAACTAGGCGAGCACAAGCGTATCGCCGAATGTTACAGAACAAAAATCACAAAAATGAAGGATAAAAAGGTGCTCAAGGGGTCGTGAACCACCAAACTACTTGGCGAGCTCGACCCAGCTCACCGAATAGTCCAACCTGCATGATTTTTACCCCGACCTTCAATTTCTCACCCGTTGCCCACGAAAACAAAATCAAAACATTATTCTATGCAATTGAGCCCAGACCCATACTACCCATGACCTTAGAGTACTCAAACTTCCCCCAATTAGGCCAAAATTGGTCAATTGACGTCTTTTAAACTTAAGAATGACGTCAACCGTTTTATCATTGGGCAAAATCAAACAATCATTACAATTCAAGGTTACTCAGACTTCACCCACACTAGACCCAACAACAAAATCAACACAACCCATCATTTTGATCATTTAATACACGAGATTTCACAAATAAATGCAAACATAGGCAATTCAGGATCATACAGGCACACATTAACAACCATCATTCAAATAATTACTACTACGCACATAAATCAATAGGGTAACGATCATGCATTTGCAATTACCAAAATTTAAAGTGTGGGTTTAAGATAACCAACCTCGAACCGTAACACGTACCCATGATTTATTCAAAGTGAGGACAAATGAGTCACCCTTTTATATACACATACTTGTTGCATGTTAAAATAAATTGGGATTGTTTGGCTTACATGCATAGAGGGCTCGGTGCAAATGTTTTGGAAATGAAAACGTAGAAGTAACCCAAGATTTTCGTAATGCGACTTCTACCATGGGATCAATAATTTAATATTATTAAATTTTTTATTTTCCTTCAAAATCTCTAAGCTCTGTGGCATATGTTTCCCATAGTTAAGTCATAATTAATATGAAAGACTACATGAACTTGTACATGTTTATCAATAATAATTGCGTGGTGATTTAACCACTTATTTGAGTCTATCTTCTTTTTTTGTCCTTAATTTACTTACTGGTAATATAAACGCTTATGGTGGGCAAGAATATGTAATGGGTGGTCACAAAAAGAAGCATTATCTCCAAAGAGTTCATGACCAAGGTAAATTTGGTTTGCATAGCCAAGTCTCCCTAGTAAGAAATATATGGAACATACATATCCGTGTTGAGAACCCAAATGATTGAAGACCTTGCATCCACACAAACCAATACTCCGCTAGAATGTGACAACTCAAGTCTCATAAGACTATATATTAGCCAAAGTCTGAACCTCTCTAGACAATGGACACCTCCTGAACTCCAAATAAGGAAGGCTACCTATGCTCTTGGACTTCCTACAAAGTGCATCAACTACCACGCCGTTGGCCTTGATAAGATGATATATAATGATTAGTGAATACCTCAAAGTGGAAACCCTAAAGATATCTAAATTTTCAGAGAAAACACCACTACTACCTACGTACTCTAAGTCATGAGTGAGAAAGTTTTTCTCATGAACCTTTAACTATCTAATGGCATATGCAATTAGTTGCTTCTTCTGCATCAAGAAAATCCTTACCTTTCACAGGTAGAATCATAATAGATGTTGTGGTCAGTAAAGGCTTGAGCTTTTGAAAGCTCTCCTCACATTCGTCAGACTACTAAAATGGAACCTCTTTTTAAGTGAGACAAGTCAAATTAGAAGCAAACCACTTCATGAACCGACAATAGTAATTGGCTAGCCCACGAAACTGTTAATCTCTCTCACATATATAAGAGGGCCTAAACCAATTCTTAACCTCTTCAACCTTCTGCAGATCAATAACAACCCGTTCTGAAGAAATTACATGCCTAAAAAATGACACTGAGGGTGACCAAAATTCACACTTAGAGAATTTCACATATAACTTCTTCTGTTTCACCAAGAACAACACAATCTTGAGGTGATTTACATGATCCTTCTTACTCTTTGAGTACGTCAAGGTGTTATTAATAAGCACAATCTTGAATGATTCTAGATACAGTTTGGAAACACCATTCATCAAGATCATGAAAGTTGTAGGAGCATTAGTAAAACTAAAGACATAACCAAGAAATTCATAATGCCCATACCTAGTCCTGAAGGTTTTCTTGGGATTATCCTCAGCCAAATCTTTAGTTCATGATACCCAGACCTCAAATCAGTTTTAGATTAGACTAAGGCACCCGGTAACTAGTCAAATAAAACATCTATGCAGGGAAAGGGATATTTATTTTAATACTGACCTTGTTTAGTTGACGGTAGTCAATACATATAATACATATATGAGAAAATATTGCATGGATTGCCAAGTATATCCACGGGAAATACCTCCAAGTAGCGCTATACATGCCAAACCGTCAAGTCAAAAAGAAATAAAGATTGTCTTGTGGTTTGGTGTTTAAAAAGAACCTGACCACTCTTGGTTTGATTTGGTTTTAGAATTTTAAAAAAGTCAATCTGAGCCTAACCAAACTGAATAAAAAATTATGAATTATATATAATCTACTTTGTTAATATATCTTAAATTAGTTTATAGTTTTCAATGTTTAGGTATATTATTTTAAATTTGGGCTTCTAAAAGTTTATAAATAGTTTGTTTCATATTCAGTTTAATTGCAATATTTAATCTTTAAAATTTAACATATTGAACATTGATATTTCAAAGAAAGTAGTTTGTACTCATATAATTTTTTTCAAGTCTTTTTGAAGATTCTTATCTATTTAATGTTTTAAGTCTTAGCCTATCACAGGTAAGTGAAAATATATTTGAACTCTTTTTAAGTTTTAGCCTATCACAGGTATGTGAAAAAAATATTTGAACTATGTTTCAATCTTAAACCACTTCTGGATCTGCCCTGGCTATCCAAAATCATAGAAAACTCGATTCAAACGGCTTCTGTGCATAAGTGAAGGAGGTAGAATACCCTCCCTATCCTGAAACTGCTAGCTAAGCGTTGATAGACCCCACTTGATACTTGTATAACAGAATGAACATGTGGCACATAATACCTTTGAGGAACTTGTCCCTTAGAAAAGGACCCACAAAAATTACCACCCTTTCAGACCTTCTGGTCCATATCCTTACCATAAAAGTCTTGGTTCACCCTCTCTACGTTCTTAGCATATTCAACCACTTCCTAAAAATATTATCAAGAAGATATAATCGGCAGAGTTCTTAGCTGAAGTCTTGCATTCATACCTTTAACAAATTGCCTGATCCTCTCCTATTCAGTGGGTAGTAATTGTAATGAATACCTAGGAAAAGAGTGGAAACATGCCTCATAAGTTGTGATAGACAAACTCCATTACTCTATAGTAATGAATTCATTATGATTCTTGTCTAGCAGAGTATGAGTAACATGCTTCTCCAAAAAGATCGAGTTGAATTGGGGTCCTTGTTAATAGAAGCAACCCAACAAGTTTTCACTTAACAAATGCCCGCCACCACAACTTAGTGTCCCCTCACAATAAGAAAGCGACAAACTCCACCATGTACCTCTCCATTGCCCCCAATTTATAGTCTCTTGTGACAATCGATAATGACCTTATACATGTCTTTAAATTCTGTACCATAGAAAATGGGAGGTTTCATATTAGTTAATCTCTAAAACAGATTGTGCTCTTTCTCTGTCAACACCAGCACAATCATCAGCCTCAACAACATATTCATCATATAAATCTTGTCCATCCATGTAACCATAGTTGTAATATATTGAACTCCCAGATACCCACATGTGGTTACTATGGGTGTTGTTCTGTTACCTGCCAAGCTTCCCAGTAGAGTCATCACTTAAGCTATCACCTCTAGAGATACTGAAGCGGGTGAACTACTTGCCTGAACTGGTAAATATTACCTCCTTTGCGAGTATCTTAGAATACTTCAGGGATGCAGGAGACCCATACTTGCCTTGAATTAGCTCAACAACTTCAATTCTAGCCATGGATAGGGTTGTTGCTCTCCTTCTACCTTTGACACCACCTCTGGTATATTCTCTACTACAATTCATGACAACAATGAATAGATTGGACACCTCAGATCTAGTTTCACAAGTACATGTTCTCACTATCTGTGAGAGAAAAAGTGAAAGAAATAGATACCAAATTGGATCACAAGATAATAATTGGAATCAAGTAATAGCATGAAGGAAGAAAGAATTGAATTTTACGATTGTCTTGTAGCCTCTCGAAGAGCATTACATACAATTTCAAACTGTTCAGTAAGACTCAACTACAACATTTCTTAGTATGATGAGAAAAACGAACCTAAAACTCTTATACAAAACTTATCACGACCCAAACCACTGTAACTGGCACCAAACCAACCCCATGTGGGGAACAAAACCTTAACATCTAACACATGTAGTATCTAATTATTTAGGCAAGGGTAAATAAGTATAACAAAATAATTATAAGTCACAAAATGAAATAAATTAAAACAAGCAGAGTCTAACTACATCCTCAAAATTCAAAAGTCATCGTACTAAAACCCTAGTTAAAATTGTTTAAAAGTAGCAATAATAAGTAATAAAGTATAACAGGGTCTGAAAGAAAGACATCAAATAAGGAGAAGATCTACACCAACCTAAAACAGAAGTAGCTCATCCCTCAGATCTAGAAGTAAGCAATGCTAACTCTGAGGTCGCATGGATGTCTTTGGATCACGGTTTGCACTTAAAAGGAAGTGCATGGGTAGATTAGTACACACACTATGTACTAGTAGGCACAGTAAACTGACTAATATTAGTAACAACTAACAAGTATATAATTACAGTTATGAAACAAATAGGTCGGTTCATTTTACAAAGTCAAACAATACAGTCATAAGTCATTGGAATCATCATCAATCGCTAACATATTTACATGCATATAGATAAAAATGCATAAGATCCTTCCAAACAGATTCCATTCAGTCCCGCCAGTTTAATAGATCTTGCAGAAAATCCCAAGTTGGCTACGTCACGTCTATGCTTACTATTTTTTCAGTTTGGGAACTCTGGAAGGAAGGCAATAACAGTAGATAAGAAAACCCAATATCTCAACCGGCTGCTATTATTCAAAAAATTACAGACTGGATGGGGGAGCGGTCAAGCGTGCAAAGACGCAATTCGAGCAATGATGAATCCATGAACTGGACTCATTTAGAGATTTATTTTGATAAAAATAGTGTCCTCAAATGCTTATTTTGTCTCAATATCTGATGAAAACTCTTAAGTTTCAGGTATTTGAAGTTTTGGTGGAAGCATGGATACTTAGGGGCAAAAAGGAACAAGAAGGCTGAAAAGAATGAAGAAGTTGAAGCCTGGGCATCGCCAAGCACACTTAGTGATTCCCCGAAGGGACTTACTCCGCCTCTTGTTCCAGTACGCAAAGCCCTAAAGAAGTAAGATAAAAAAGGCGATGAAAAGAGCAGTCGGCGTTTCGCCGAATAAATCCGCGAAGTAGTTCAATGTCGCTCAATGACACAGAGCATGATGATGATGAAGGCTAGTGCAAGATGACGACGAACTACACCAAATGGCGAATTGACGAGTTAATCGGCGATTCAGACTAACCTCGCCGAATGATCCGCCAACACTATTTTCTGAAGCCGATAAATACTAAACTTGTTATTAATTTTTAAAGAGTCGAACATTAATTTGAATTTCCACAATAGAATAGTATTTTTTGGTATTTTTCTCTCAAGTTTGGAGAGGGTTTTGGGACCATGAAGAAATGAGTTCATTTTCCCCAAGTTGGAAGTGGGTCTTGTCCATTCTTGTTCCTTTGCTTAAATCAAGGTTTAATTTCTTACACCCATTTGATTTTAGTATCATTTTAGGTGTATTTTGTTGTTTCTTGATGTGTGGCTAAAACCCCCCTATTCTTGGGGTGTGATTTAGCAAATATGTATTGATATTGTTATTGGGCCTTGCTTGATGATAGGTTATATGTATTTTAATGGTGATTTCACCTAGTGGTTTTGGTTTAAAATAATGGGTTTGTAAGTGCAAATACAAAACCACTCATGTGTTTTCGGCTTGCCCGAGAGGGAGGTCGCAAAACCAAGACCACTAGACTGATGGCCTAAGGAGTGGGTCGACATAGGGTTCAGCTCGAGAGGGTGAGCCCTAGTCCCATATCCTAGCACCTAACTCGAGAGAGTGAGTGGGGTAAGGCGTAGGCTGGCCTTCATGCGACAAATGGGTGTCCGAGAGGAACGCATTTGAAACGGGGTAAGTTGCCGGAGAGGGAACATATTTCCATCTAAAGCTTAGCCTAGTCACTATTATCTTGCAAATTTCCTATTGAAAGCTTGTACCCAACGATTTATCTCAACTTGTATTGCGGTCACACCCCAAGAACTCTTCCCCATACTTGATTTTCTTATTATTTTTGTTGTTTTTACTACTTGTGACAAAACCCCCAAATTGATATTTGACACTTTTGTGTCACCCCCTTTAATTTACCATGTTTTTAATCGTTAATGTCTTTAGCTAAGACTAGTTAGAACTAAATTTTATTTTTCTATTAATTCTCAAAACCACTCCCTTGGAACATGACCCCAACCTTTAATTGGGTTACTATATTATCGACGATCATAGACACTCATACCGTAGGTTAGTGTCGTTGGTCACGATAAGCATCAAAATGGCGTTGCTGCCGGGGAGTGGTGTTATTTGGAAATTCGTAGTTGAATGAAATTTTTGATTCTTTTTAGTTGTAGTTTTACTAATCTAAATTGTAGTTTTGTTTTGCTAGTTTGAATATCAAAGAAGGGAACTAAAGATGGAAAATAATTATGGATACCACAGGAATCATCCGCTTTTGAAACTATTGAACCTTTGGGACAATCTCCTAACCTTTAAACAGGTAGGGTATGTGTAACATCTTGCACCTAGAAACGACTATAAAGAGTTTAAAATATGAAATAATTGATTTTTGGATAGAATAAGGACATCTGGAAATTTTGTCTAAGTTAAGAAAGTAAGTTTTGGCCATTTTCAAATGGCCATAACTCCTAGATCAAGATGAGTTAGGAGCAGATCTTGATATGGTTGGAAAGCCCTTGGAGATATCTTTCCAACGCCGCCAAGTTTGCGCGATTGTGACAATGTATGAGTGAGTTATGCATTTCGGAAGTTGAGCTGTTGGATTGAGGAAAGTCCAAATTCGGATTTAAGGAAGGCAAACTAGTCTTTTCTCTAATTAATTTCCTAATTCATTTTTAGGGGTTTATTGGGGTAAAAACAGAACTTAATTCAGTTTTGGAAAATTAGAATATGCTGAGGGCTTGGAGAAAAGAGAAAAGAAGAAGGAAAGGGAGAAAAGCCAAGATTTTGCCAAGAACGTTAAGCGTTTGGAGTGGAATTCGTCGGGGGTGACCCTTATTAAGGTATGTGAGATATTTTAGTGATGGGTTAGTTCACCCACACACCAACTTGTTTCAATTCAGCAATTTTGAGTTGTTTACATGTTAAAAAGTGAAGTTCTTGAATGATATCGTTAAGTTCTTGATTGGTTGTGTTGTTGAAGTTTCTTGTTGATTTGATTCGTGTTTCTAGGTGGATTTTTGAGTTAAATCTGCATCCAGCGCCTCATTGATCCAGTTGAACACTCAGAGACAGTGGTGAGCCTCCTTGCATTTCGGAGGACTCTTTTATTCTCTTTCTAGTTTAGTTCATTAGGATGTTGTGAGGTTTGTCCCAACATCCATCTCAGTTGTTTAGAGGCTTCATAGATAGTTAGTAATTCAGTTGTCTTTACATTATCATTCAGATGTTATTCAAAGACTGAGTTGCCATTTTGGCTAAACTATTATTGCTCAAGTTATGCATGAGTTATATTTTCTTATGTTTAAGTCTTCCACTGAATTAAGTAAGCTAGACCAAGGGTTCGCTTGAGACCAACAATAGTCTTCGAGTGCCAGCCACGTCTAGGGTGTAGGCTCGGGGCATGACAGGATGAGACGATTCAGGAAATGTGGCTGAAGTTTCAAGTGGTGTTGCAACCATGCCCATCGCACGGGATGACAGACAAGGGGCTACTGGAGTGCTTCTACAGGGGTCTAGGACCCGAGAATAGAGATATAGCCGATCAACTTTGCGAGGGCAGTATGCTACACTAGCCCTATGAAGTTGTAGCAAAGCTTCTTGATGGCATGGTAGAAGCCAACAAAGAAGCTAAAAAGAAGCAGGAGTGGGACGCACTAGTTACCCAGTTGAATGCTCTATCCACCCGAGTCACGGAATTGGAGGTACAAGCCATGGGGAAAGAAAAGCACTCCTCCCTTCGAGAATGTAAACATGGGAAAAAGCAGAGAGGTATACATGATGATGAAGCCCTGTCACTCATTCAAGAAAAGATTGAGTCACATGAGAAGATGTTGAATGAGATGAAGGAGAACATCGAAATGCTAAACGAAGCGTCAACCCCTCACTCCATGACAATTCAACTGCAAGATGCTCAAATTGGCCACTTGATATCAGGACAATACCCACCATTCACCGAGGATTTGCCTAATTACAACATGGGCGACTCTGAGGATGAAGAATAAATGTTGACTTGCGTCGTGCCACGATGTTAACTAAGGCGTTGTTTAGGAGGCAACCCAAACCCCATATTATCTTATATTTGCATACTAGTAAAATAATAGTGTCGTAGTTTTACAGATTGAAGTGTGGTAGGTGCCAAAGAGGTGCAGAATGGCGAGCAGCAGACCCAATTGGTGAGTTGCCGAATACGCTGGTGATCAATGTTATTTCGCCGTTTGACTCAAGGCACCCTCTGAGCCTAGAGTTGGTAAAACTCGGCGAGCTAAGGAAGGTTTCGACGATTCGTCCACCTGATGGGTGACCCCGATGGTCACCGCCGTTTGAACATCCACAGCTGCTGAAAAGTTCTGTAAAACTCGGAGAAGTAAAATTTTGTTTGGCGAAGCATCGAATCTCCCAGAAGCCAAAACGATGTCACCGATTGGGAACAAACTGGATAAGTTGCAGGCCAACACACAAAAAGGAAGTTGATTAATCACTCGAGAGCATGGGTTGAAGATTTGCGCATTGGAATGCTAAGAAAAGCTGTACAGAGCTAGATGAATCACTCGGCAATGCACCAAATGCCCCAGCATACCTTCTGCTTTACGCGACATCTATTAAAGGACTTTGACTCGAAACAACCATCTAACCAGGATTATTCTCTAGCCCATCTCTGTCTTATTATATTTTCCAATTATGATACTATCATTTGCATTTAAAGACAAACGCTCTTATTTGTGGTAGGGTGAGGCCCACCTTGTTTTTCTTATTTCAGATACTTGTGTTTTGTGACTATATTTGGGTTGTGTATTTTTAATTGTGTTTTTAAAATTGCTCTGTGATTGTTTGAGCTTGTAGCTCCGTTTCTATTTATTTTTAATTGCAAAATGATTTTGACCCTTCGGAAAAAAAATTATTTTTCAAAAATTTCCCCACCTTTTGTGTTGAAAGTGGTTGTTCTTGTACGAAAATCTGAGTCTCGATTTCGATCAATACTGATGACTTGAATAGTGCTCTCAATTGAATGAACATGAATGTATGACTACGATGAATTGATTCTCTTGTGAAATCTTTCCATCTCGTTGTGATTTGCCATTTATTGAATTGATTCCCTTGTAATGACCATTGCACACTAGCGAAAGTGTGCAAATTATTTGACTTCAGTGTCGATGCCTTGTGTGATTAGCTTGCTTTGAACCATGTATGAATAAACCTAGAATTTGCCCTGTTAGTCTGATTGATTTAGAAAGGTGTCCTCTTGAGATGATTTTAGGCAACTTTAAAGAGTGTGAGCCAAATTTAACATATACCTCTTTTGTGGCCTACCCGTGAGCGTGTGAAACTCTTTTGAACACTTTTTGAGCCTTACCTTTCTTTGGAAGAACATTGATGAACACTAAACCTTACTTGACCAACTACCTATAATCCTCTTGATTTGTGGTTCAGTGAATAGTCAACTTAGGCCAAAAGCCTAAGTTGGAGGTGTGGTGAAAAAGGAAAAGGAGAAGTCAAGAAGTGCAAGAAAAGTCTCCCTTAACCCATGGTGTTGCAGAAAAATGGAAACCATCCATCTAAAAAAAGAGACAGTGGAATAAAGTACAAAGAAATCGTGTTTCCAAGCAATCTATGGAGGTGAATAGAAAGATGACTTAGAAGCACTAGAAAAAGAAATGACAAAGGAGAAGAAGGGAATGCCTTTAGAATACCACATCTTACGAGGAAGAAGTCACTGAGCCTAAATGGCTATACCTTTGCACTCAGCACCATTACAAGCCTTGGAAAGACATTTTTGATCTTGAGTGAGCCGAACCAAAAATCGATTAGAAAATAAGGGCAAACCTATGGGTGAAAACATGCATTGTGTTCCTCTTTTTGAGTGTGAGCGTTGCATCAGGTTCCTGATCTTTAATTGATTAACCTCTTTATGTGAATGAGGAATCATTCTTTATGTGAAGGCATTTAGATACTTTTTGTTGAGCTTGAACTTGCACAAGTAGCAAGTATTGCGAGCATGAGAATCTTTGGTAGTGATGTGTCACAACTTGAATCTTTGAGTGCACAAATGATCTTTGCATAAGTAATTTGAGTCTTGTTGTGTATGTTCATGATTTAGTCTTGTGTAGCACTATTTGAGACACCTTGTTGAGCGACTGAACTTGAGTTTGCTTGAGGACAAGCAAAAGCTTAAGTTGGGGGTGTTGATGAGTCCACGAATTGGACTCATTTAGGGCTTTATTTTAATAGAAATAGTGTCCTCAAATGCTTATTTTGTCTCAATATCTGATGAAAACTCTTAAGTTTCAGGTATTTGAAGTTTTGGTGGATGTATGGACACTTAGGCGCAAAAAGGAACAAAAAGGCTGAAAAGAACGAAGAAGCTGAAGCCTGGGCATCGCCAAGCACACTTGGCGATTCGCCGAATGGACTCACTCTACCTCTTGTTCCAGTACGCGAAGCCCTAAAGAAGAAGGATAAAAAAGGCAATGAAAGGAGCAGTCAGCGTTTCGTCGAATAAATCCGTGAAGCAGTACTATGTCTCCCAACGACACAAAGCACGACGATGCTGAAGGCTAGTGCAAGACGACGACGAACTACACCAAAGGGCGAATCGCCGAGTTAATAGGCAATTCAGACTAACCTTGCCGAATGATCCGCCAATACTATTTTCTGAAGCCTATAAATACTAAACTTGTTATTAATTTTTAAAGAGCCGAACATTAATTTTAATTTCCACAATAGAATAGTACTTTTTGGTATTTTTCTCTCAAGTTTGGAGAGGGTTTTGGGAACTTGAAGAAAGGAGTTCATCTTCCCCAAGTTGGAAGTGGGTCTTCTCCATTCTTCTTCCTTTTTCTTAAATCAAGGTTTAATTTCTTATACTTGTTTGATTTTAGTATCATTTTAGGTGTATTTTGTTATTGCTTGATGTGTGGCTAAAACCCCCTATTCTTGGGGTGTGATTTAGCA
The DNA here is from genome assembly GCF_900185275.1 of Solanum verrucosum. Lineage (NCBI taxonomy): Eukaryota > Viridiplantae > Streptophyta > Magnoliopsida > Solanales > Solanaceae > Solanum > Solanum verrucosum. The sequence continues at coordinate 2,484,615 of NW_026020215.1, forward strand.
AATATGTGTTGATATTGTTGTTGGGTCTTGCTTGCTGATAGGTTAGATGTATTTTAATGCTGATTTCACCTAGTGGTTGTGGTTTAATTTAATGGGTTTGTAGTTGCAAATACAAAATCACAAATGTGTTTTCGGCTTGCCCGAGAGGGAGGTTGCGAAACCAAAACCACTAGACTGATGACCTAAGGAGTGGGTCGACATGAGGTTCAGCCCGAGAGGGTGACCCCTAGTCCCATATCCTAACACTCAGCTCGAGAGAGTGAGTGGGGTAAGGCGTAGGCTGGCCTTCATGCGGAAAATGGGTGTCCGAGAGGAACGCATTTGAAACGGGGTAAGTTGCCCAAGAGAGAACTTATTTTCAGCAAAAGCTTAGACTAGTCACTATTATATTGCAAATTTCCTATTGAAAGCATGTACCCAACGATTTATGTCAACTTGTATTGCGGTCACACCCTAAGAATTTTTCCCCATACTTGATTTTCTTGTTATTTTTGTTGTTTTTACTACTTGTGACAAAACCCCCAAATTGATATTTGACACTTTTGTGTCACCCCCTTTAATTTACCATATTTTTAATCATTAATGTCTTTAGCTAAGACTAGTTAGGACTAAATTTTATTTTTCTATTAATTCTCAAAACCACTCCCTTGGGACACGACCCCAACCTTTAGTTGGGTTACTATATTATTGACGATCGTAGACACTCGTACCGTAGGTTAGTGTCGTTGGTCACGATAAGCATCAAGCAACGTATCTAACTGAAATGTAAAAAAGCATGGAAAAGAAATGGCCGACTTTGGGAAACTTCAAATAATAAACTGAAACTATCAATTATATTAATATTACATCTATCTCCACATAGAAGTGTTCGAAAAGAAAGCTATCTGAGAGGTAGAGGTTAGCTATGTCACCGTCTCATCAATGAGCGTAGAGTAATAGCCAAGTCTACCCTTTTATGCTTGTCAATCTGTATCCCATTCTTCAGGTATGGTTTTCTTTTATCACAGATTGACATGTGATCCATCCTTTCTCCCCCTTTCGTCATAAGGTGTGGTCTGACTCGGAGAAAAGAAATTCCTGTATTTAGGTCCCTACTAAGGAGAATTCGTAAACTATGAAAGGCTCTTTGAAGACTTTTTCAAAAGTTTTTAGCAAAAAAAGCAAAAACAATTCTCAACTCCCTTACGTGGTAGTGATTCGTTAAACAACTCGTTTGGCATGAAAGTCAGCCCGGTAAACCGATTCCATTTCTAGTAGCGTTCCAAACCTTCCCCTGAGCTCTAGAATCTAGAAATACCTTTTCAACTCAAGAAATGCTAAAGCTATTTAGAGATGGTATTTCTAACTAAGTCAGAAGGAAGGGCTTTGGGAAAGAGTAACTATTAAGTACTTTACTTCAGTCCCAGTACTGAAAAATGTACTTCAGGAGTGGATTTGGAAGGAAAGACTTCGTTTACTTCCTGTAAATTGCTTATGTAAGAACTAGTAGAAAAAAGGGGTGTTCCACCACTTGACTGTAAGGAAAGGAATTTGGAAAAAAGAAGAAGTAATTTCGTATATAAAATATGGGTTTCCGATCATAGATCGAAATGGAATCCCCAAAATCAGGGCTGGAGCATTAGACTTGTTCTGCTTCGATAGAGGCACCGTAACCGTAAGTGGAATAACAATCATTCAGCCGATTGCTCTTATCCTTCCTTCGCTGACACAAAGAGAGAGAGCACTCCCCAAGCCAAGGATGAGTGCCAAAGAGAAGATGTGCAAGCTAGTCTATCAGAAGAGAAAGCGAGGGAGTGAGATTTTAGGTTTCATTAGGGTAGACTGAAAACCAAGCCAATCTCGAAACAAAAAAGAAAACTTATTGCAACTACGAACGCGAACATATGCTTTCTCATTAGACTATTTTAACCGATTGTTTATGTCGACCCTACACTACGATTCTTCGCCTGATCGACTCGACACTTTTCCCTGCCCCCGGCCTCTCACTTCATTTCATTGTTCTTCTCTATCGTCGCTTGAATGAAGACACCCGATCGGCCCGACTTTCCTAAATGCCCCTCTCCGGCCCTTCTCCTTTTTGGGTATGGATTTTTCCCATTGTTTCAGTTGTCGTGGTCGATGGGGAAGAAAGAAATGAATGAATATATTTTTGGGAAAATGTAAAATAATACACCTACTGAGATAAAAGCCAAAGGTAAGTCTCATAGGTGGACGTATCGAACCGAAATAAGATCTCAGATTGACATCTTGATACACTGATTTACCATAATAATAAATAGAGTCAATGGTGACTCCGCTATGAGAAGAGCCACTTCCTTCTTTCTTGATAGGGGGCTTCCATTCACCAGCGCAGACTAAAAGTGCTCTCCAAACCGTGCTAGATAGTCACTCATCACACGGCTCTCAAACCCAACCTGTGGTGGATCCCCTGCCCCATCCATTGATTGATCACGCGAGTACGTATCCAGTTAGCGTATAGCGAATCAAAAACATTTATCCTGGATTCTCTTCCTCAAGAAAAATGTCTATTAATTGATCCTTATGGTCAAAGTCTCCACTTTTCACGCCCCTTTACTAGGAGATGCGCTTAGTTTTCTTGAGGCTAATTCATCCTATTCAAATTTAGCTATGCTAATGGAAGAGGAAAAGTTTTCATATGAGATGGACCCCCAAGAGATGAGCAAGAACCCCCAATTGCTTAGGGATCGCACTTTGTCCCGCTTGGTGGACGAAATCTTCTCTCTTTTTTGAATTCTTTCTCCCACACACCCTTTTTGCCCTCTTTCACCGAGGAGAAAAGAATAATCTTCTAAGCGGACAGAGACCTAAATTTCCATTAGATTCATTCCTAAGTTTGCTTCTTTGCAACAAGAAGATCAGTCCGAGAGTGCTGGAGAGAAGATAAAGTGGTAAAAACCTCTCTTAATCGGTCACCGAGAAGTTGGAAGACTCTTCAGTAACCCATGGTGATCCATCCCCTTCGACGCTTTTTTCACTCTATACCCCCTCCATCCTTCAGAGGTGGAAGAAATGGTACTCTAATTTTAATACATAGTAGGGCCCCAGAACGCCAAAAGGTGGGGGAATACTTCCTTTAGGCAGCTAGAAAAATGTTATTTGTGTGCTCCGTTCTAGTGACAACATTTCTATTCTATTTTATTTAAGTAGGAGCTGTTGTTTTTGCTTTGTTTTTCGGATTGGTACGCTTTCTTTTCTAAAAACCTTTCTCATAGGCCGTCTTCGTTCCTCTTCTTTTAGGCTAGCTACTTTGTTTCTCAGCAAAGTGTTCACTTCTTTTTCACCAGGTTTCATTCAATTTGTTGTGGATTGGATGATGGAGAGACATATGTGGATTAGTACATTTCATTATTTATTGGCATATTTAGGATTCTAAGAGAGACTGGGTCTGGTTTTTCAACCCGATCCATGTATGTAATGGAATATAGAACCTTATTTCTTTTTATCGGGAGCAGTAACCGAAATCAAAGTTTTGCAAAATGGTGTCAACTAGTAATAGAATGTAGCTAGATAACTGATGCCACAACATCCAAAATATGTGGGATGGAGTTTATGGTACACTAACTTAACCTTCAAGGTCAGATAGTGCTACAGTGAACATCAATCCACTATCTAGCTCAAAATTAGCCTTATGAACTACTAACACTGTTATTCGCATAGCCATTTTTTGTTTTGTGCTATTTCATCATAGGCTGTCGGAACTTGCTTCTTAACGCTACATGGGAAGAGAATATCTTTATACATCCCCCCGAGAAGGATTGTGAGCTCAAATGAATAGAGTTCAAGCCGAAAGTGTTTCAAAATATAAAGAGAAAGGATGGAACGAAGTAGCTCACCTAAAAGGAAGGGAACGAAGAACACGGCTAAGATTGTTGGAAAAGAGAGGCAGGGCCCGAGGAACTTGTTAACGAGAAGGTGGGACAAGATAGACTTGAAAAGACACACTACTTGAAAGGCAATGGCTTTAAGGGTACTAACTGTGATATACGGCTTCGAGGCATACTAGCAGGGCTTGACTAGAATCGTAGAAAGAAGCTGGGGAGAAAGATCCAACTGCAAGAATTGAGTCAAACTGATTCAGGCATAACAAGATAGTTCATGTCTCCTTCTTCTACCTACTTTCCTTTATAGCACTTCTAGGCTTGAAAATACAATCTTTCTTAGTTGTCCACTACCTCACTCTTTTTTTTCCTATCTCAAGGGAGTTCAGTTCCCCGTTCATGAACAAGCAAGACTACAAGGCTACTTCCCCGCCTATAAATGTCTCATCATAGTATGCTTGCCAGAACATAAGATGCCCATTGCATGATAATATGGATGGCGGAAACCCATACGTATCGATTCGTCTCTTTAAAAGATGCGGGTCTATGAGACTGTATGGTGACAGTATGGTGTAATTGCAGGTATGGCCTGGTGGTAGGCGTTTATGATTATTTATCCATTCCTACTTTTTTTATGCCAATGTTGGTGATTGGAGATAACTCTCTTCAATTATTGTTGGGATGGGAGGGAGTAGGTCTTGCTTCATATTTGTTAATTCATTTCTTGTTTACACGACTTCAGGCAGATAAAGTAGTTATAAAAGCTATGCTTGTCAATCGAGTAGGTGTTTTTGGATTAGCTCCTGAGAATTTAGGTTGTTTTACTCTATTTCAAACAGTAGACTTTTCAACCATTTTTGCTCGTGCTAGTTCCCCTAGAAATTCTTGGATTTCTTGCAATATGATATTGAATGCCATAACTCTTATTTGTATTTTACTTTTTATTGGTGCTGTTGGAAATCTACACAGATAGTATCGCATACTTGGTCACCTGATGCTATGGAGGGTCCCACTCCAGTATCCGCTTTGATTCATGTAGCTACTATGGTAACAATTGGCGTTTTCATGCTAGCAAGGTGCTCCCCTTTATTTGAATACCCACCTACGACTTTGATTGTTACTACTTTTGCAGGAGCTATGACGTTATTTCTTACGGCAACCACTGGAATATTACAGAATGATCTAAAGAGGTTCATAGCTTATTCAACTTGCAGCCAATTACCATATCATAGGGATTTACTCAATCAAAATTCATTCCATAATAGTTCCTCAATCTCCTCCTCCTGGATATTAGAACCAGTGTGCTAATTAATCTTTTGTTGACCTTCTTATCTCCCATGAACTGATATATATATATATATATATATATATAAATAAATAAATGTCCATCGTAATTAATTTGTACTGAGAAAGCAATACAACAATTCAATTGCAATTCTGATAAAGTTTTTTGGTGATCTGCAATATTCGAGTGTTTATTTATTCATGTTTTGAATAGTTAGTGTGCCTACTTATGCAATGATAAAGTTAAAGGCCAGAGTTGTCAGTTGTAGTCAAGTTAAGGTCACTATGATTTTTGCCTTTTAATTTTAATCCAAATATGTTTTTTTCACGAATATTTAGAAAAAATTCTTATCGTCAAACACTAACCTTTTGTTAAGCTAATAGTAATAGTACTGTTGATGGCACATTTGTAGTGCTCCACATAGCTGCCTTGCTAGGATTGATGCATAATATATGTACAATCAGCATCAAACAAGTCACAATATGATGATCCATATTGATAATATTAGCAAGAACCTGTATATTATTCTTATGTCTTTCATATATAAACATTATGATCTCAAAGACATGATTTAATATTATGGATAATACTTTTTGAAATAGTGTACCAATAGCTCAACATATACGTGCAATGCACCTGAGGAGAAACTAATTAAATAAAAACACAACGAGATTGTAATGTTTAACACTAGGACATGAGAATCAATAAACTTTATAGAATATCATTTTATGTCATCAAAACTAACTTTCTTAAAATCATAATCTACAGAAATTACGATCTTCATGTCAAGTTCATTGCGAATTTTTGTGCTTCCTAGGTCCCATCATTTTCATTGAAATCGACCCTGCAATATAGAAAAATAAATACAAATGTTAGTTGTTGTGCACAACATTTATAGGCAAAACTGGTAGTATAAATTTCATAGAGTTTTTTCTTACTTGAAAGGTGAATTTAAAATAAAATAGGTTCATAAGAAAGGATGTTGAATTCCCTTTGAGGAAATTTTCTAAAATTTCCTTAAGGGCCTCTTTGGAAGGACACCATGGTAATTGGATTTGGTGTAATTGATGTAATTACATTGTCTTGTCCTGTTTGAAAGGACAGGTAATTACTTGGTCAGCAGGTAAATGGTGTAGTTGGCAGGAGGTAATTACACTTTACAATTCACAGGCAGAGGCTGTGAATTGCTGGTAATTACATGGTGTAATTACCACCTGATTACTTTTTTTTTATTTCTATTTTTTTTTGTTTTAATTTTTTTTACTTCTATTATTTTAAGTTCTTTTTTTATTTTTATTATTCTAAAAATTTGTAAAAGTTTATTTTTTATTTTATATTATTATATTTCATTTTCTTCTTGTTCTCAACCTTACTTTACATGATTCTATGTAATTTTCTCGTATTATCTATTTCTTTATGCCATGCTTATTTTCTCATTAGCATGATTTTATTAGTATTCTAATTTTTAAATTAAAATAGAATTTATTCTTAAGTAAGGTTATAGACTTACGTTTTCTTTATTAAGAAAAAATAAAAATAAATCATATTTATTACTATGTTGAAATTTTTAAAAGAGTATTATGTTAAATTTTTTGTTTTGAATTTATAACTTATGTTATATTTTCAGTTTCATTTGTTTTAGTAATATTGAATTTACATTGCACGTCATTTTTTAATTAGACTTGATAGATTGTATTTTTGTCAAACATTTTATTTATATATTATTCTTTTTATCAAACATGCATTTTACGATATTCGTAGAAACTTCATACTTTTAGTTGTTACGATCAATTCAATTGAAATATATTAATTTGAAAAAATATAAATCAATTATTTTTTCATAATAGTAGTTACAGAAAATATGTTTATTAATAAATATATTTTCAAACAAGAATATATATCTTAAATATTTAATTTAATGTCATTTATAAAGTTTCTTATTTGTCTAGTATAAATTTTAAATAATTAATTTTTATTTTTAAAATTTATTATAATTTTATAATTGCAATTGTGCATCAACACAGAACATGTGTAATTACACTGTGGCATCAAAACAAGATATGTGTAATTACAGTGTAATTACACCGTGGCAACCAAACAGGTCAGTGTAATTACTGTAGAAATCTCACGTCTAGGATTAGAGAAATCAAATATTATATTGATGATTATAATATTGAGTTACAAGCTCCTTATATAGGAGAAGAGTCCTATTCTAGTTATACTAGGAAACCTACTACAACACAATTATTTACACGAGTAGTAGTGTATTATAACTCAAATACCTTATCCTAGTCGACTCCTGCAATATATAGTACTTAGTTGTACATAACTTAGGATTTAGTATTCTAGTCCTAGTATGACTCTAACTCTAACTCGTCAGCCTGCTTCGATGGACCTAGTCCTTCGACATGTTCCATCAGTCTTCAAGCTTCTTTCAACACTTCCCCTCAAGCTAGTGAGTGGAGGAACTGTAACTCCTAGCTTGCTGCGAAAACCAGAGAAAACATGTTTTGTTAAGGCTTTGGTATGAATATCAACTAGCTGATCCTTAGACGTCACAAACTGAGTAAGAAGTTGTCCCCTGGCCACTTTCTCATGAAAAAAATGATAGTCAATTTCAACATGTTTGGTTCGAGCATGCATAACTAGATTAACCGTCATATACAAGGCACTCATGTTATCACAGTACATCGTAGGAACAGATCGAATGAACACTCCAAGGTCATGAAGAAGATACAAAATCCAAGTCATTTCTGCAGCAGTGGAGGCTAGTGCTCTATACTCAGCTTCAGCACTCGATTGGGCTATTGTAGTCTGTTTCTTGGAGGTCCAAGAGATACAATTTGCACCTAGGTAGATGTTATTGCCTGTAGTTGATCTTCTCGTAGTGGTACAACCACCTCAATCAGCATCTGAGTAGCCATACAACCTACATGGGGACTGTGAAATAATTTTGAGTCCAAAGTGTAGAGTACCTTTGATGTACCTAAGAATCTTTTTTACCCCTTGAAGATGTTTAGTGTTTGGGCTTTGTATAAACTGACTTGCTAAATACACAGCATGAGTGATATCAGGCCTTGTGAGGGTCAAATACTGAAGGCTCCCTACTATCATTCTGTACAAGGAGGCATCTACAGGACTTCCCACAGCTTTATGCAAACCATGCTTCTGACCCAAAGGAGTGGCTACAGCCTTGGACAAAGTCATCTCTATCTTGGCCAGCAACTCAGCAACATACTTGCTTTGATTCAAGTGAATTCCTCCTTTGAAATACTTCACCTCAACTCCTAGAAAGAAGTGTAAAGGGCCAAGATCTTTCATAGCAAACTCCTTCCCAAGTTGGAGAACCATCGCTGAGACATGAGATGGATTACTTCCTGTGACAATAATATCATCCACATATAACAAGAGAAATATTTTGCTTTTGTGAGTTTGCAAAATAAACAAGGAAGGGTCAGCCTTAAAACAAATGAAACCAAGGTGTAAGAAATGCATGCTAAACCTATCAAACCAGGCTCTTGGTGTTGTTTTAAGACCATACAATGCCTTTTTAAGTAGACACACATGCTGAGGATATTGGGGATCAACAAAACCAAGAGGTTGACTCATGTACACCTCCTCTTGTAGGAAGCCATGGAGAAAGGCATTTTTGACATCTAGTTGTCTAACTTCCCACTTTGAACTAACAGCAATGGATAAAACCACCCTAATAGTTGTGGCTTTAACCACAGGACTAAATGTTTCTTCAAAATCTATCCCTTCAAGCTGCGAGAATCCCCTTGCCACAAGTCTGGCCTTGTATCTATCTATTGTCCCATCAACTTTTAACTTTATCTTGAACACCCATTTTGAGCCAACCAAATTTATACCAGGAGATTTAGGCACCAAAATCCATGTCTTGTTAGTATGCAAAGCATCAATTTCTTCCTGCATTGCTGCAAGCCAATGAGGTGACCGTAGTGCTTCCTTAGTAGTACTTGGTTCTCTCAAAATTTATGTGCTGCTGCGAGCAACAAGTGACAAGTGATGTTCATTCGCCTTGTGCCTAGTGATCATATGATTTCCTTATGGTGTAGGAAGTACCTCAACTGGTACATCAACCAAAGTAGTTAACTGGAGTGTAGCATTGTCAGATTGATGGTCAATTGGTACATCAACTAAAGTAGTTGTTTGATGATGCTCATTGGCTGGTAAGTGCAACTTGTTCTTTACTGCTACTAGCAGATCCAAAATCTGCAGCTGGAGTTTCAATACTACTGTATGAATCATCACCTTCAACCTGTTCCTCAGTATCTGATCCTGCACCTGAGAGGTCAATAGTACTCTCATCATCAAAGAGTATATGAGTTGTAGCAGCATTATCACTAGTAATGTGTGGACTAGCAGCCTGTAGTTCCCCTGAATCAGACTTATCATGTGCCTGCAATTGAGAAAAAGATTCAACAAAAGTAGCAAGATGAGGTGAGACATCAACGTTAGTCTGAGATTGCTTTGGAGACGCATAGGGTAATGTGTTTTCATCAAACATAACATGTCTGGATATGTAAACCCTTATTGTAGGGGGATGATAGCATCTATATCCTTTGTGTAAGCTGTTATACCCTATGAACACACAAGGGTAGGTCTTTGGACTGAATTTGTTGCTACCCTTGATATATGGAAAACATCTACACCCAAACACTTTTAGGCTGTTGTAATCAGGCTGTTACCCATACAACTTAACAAATGGAGTCACCATATTTAAGACTGAGGAGGGTAGTCTATTGATGAGAAATACTGCAGTGAGGAAAGCCTCAACCCAAAGAAACAAAGGTAGATTAACATGAAGTAGTAGAGTTAAGCCAGTCTCCACAATATGCTTATGTTTTCTCTCTACAACTCCATTTTGTTCAGGTGTGTTAGGACATGAAATATGTCTCACGATGCCAGAATATTCCAAATGCTTAATGAAGTCTGTTTGGATAAACTCACCACCTCCATCACACTGAAAAATCTTAATTTCTTTAGAAAATTGTTTTTCCACCATTATTTTAGAAAGACCTCAAAGAATTCAGATTTTTTTTCAGTGGATAAATCCATGTATATCTCGTGTGATCATCAACAAAAACAACATAATATTTCATATTTGGAAGATTCGACAGGAGCAGGTCCCCATAAATCACAATGTATTTTCAATAAAGGTTCTTTCTCAATTTTATTTCTCAAACCAAATGGAACTTTACAACTCTTTCCCAACTAACAACTGGAACAAACAATAGGCATTTTATTCCAACTACTAATATTGATGCAACTATTACTATTCAAAACTTTTAAAGACTTCAAACTAGGATGTCCTAATCTAGTATGCCACATGTTATCCGACGTGTTCCAATCGTGTGCAGCAGTCAAAGCATAAAGATTGTTATCTTCCAAAGCATAGAGTCCATTCCTTTTAGTTCCCTTGGCCAGGAGTGTCCTTGTTTTCTTGTCCTTTACAACAAAGTTAGTTTCATCAAATTCAAGAGTGCAACAATTATCCTTTGCAAGCCTACTAACTGAGAGTAAATTTTTATTAATCTTAGGGACTACAAGAACTTCTTTTAAACCTGATCCGGATATGTTTTCAACATGTGTTATATCTAACTTTGATTCATTCCCAATAATGAGTTTATCTGTTCCATTGTAGTGTTTAAGATCAGTTAGGATACCTGAGTTATGTGTCATATGGCTACTTGCTCCTGAGTCCACATACAATGTGTCATCAGTAGTATTTTGTAGATTAGTAGCAGTCAATGCTTGTGATAGCTCATCTGCGGCTTGGTAAGAGTAATCCCACCTGTAAAAACACTTAAGAGCAGTATGGTTATTCCTACCACAGATTTGACATGCATCAATATTGTTCCTCTTATGACTTCCACTTGAAGAACTGTTCTGAGGACCTAGTCCATTTTTGTTGTTATAAGAACATGTTCCTTGGCCAGCAGGCTTAAAACCTCTTCCACTAGAATTGAAATTATTGTTTCCTCTTCTTTGAGAGTATTTTCCTCTTCCCCTGGCTCTTTGGGCAGAGAACGCCATGTTATGATTTTGTTGAGGCACTTCTTCTTCAACCTCCATCATATCAAAACCCCTGAGAGAATTAACAAATTGATTAAGAGTAGGATATGGTGCCTTACCTATCATGACAATCCTGTAGGTCTTGTACTTAGGACCTAGACCTCTAGCAAAATTAATCACTTTGCTATCTTCATCTACAGGCTTGTGAATGGCTACAAGGCCATCACATATGCCTTTGAATTCCTTAATATATTCGTCAATTGTTTTAGTTCCTAGCTTCATACTTTTCAGTTGTTGTTTGAGCTGGAACTCTTTATCTTTTGTTGCTTGAAGATAAGCTTCTTCCAAGCATTCCCACATCTCCTTGGCAGTTGAGCAGCCTACGATCAAGTACATGCTTTGTTCTGTCAAGGTGCATGAGATCTAAATCCTTAGCAACACATCCTTCTCCTCCCAGTCATCAACAATGTTGTTGTCTTCTGCACCCTTCTCGCCTGCTACAATTTCCTTAGTAGTCTTTCTAGTGGAACAGGTATCGTTACGTAGTTCTGTGATGAGGTAGGTTAATCTCATCACTTGAATCAACTGAGACATTTGTGTCCTCCATATAAGATAATTCGTTGGCTTAAGTTTAATGGAGCAGGACTAAATAAGATGATGAAGTGAAGAGGTCGAAAGAGTGTTGGTAGAAGGGGCCATTGCGGTTCGATTTTGTGGTTGTTTTGGTTTTGATCTAATACGTTAAAGAGCGGAAAAGTTTTATTGCTCTGATACCATGTAGAAATCTCACATCTAGGATTAGAGAAATCAAGGATTGTATTGATGATTATATTATTGAGTAGCTCCTTATATAGGAGAAGAGTCTTATTCTAGTTATACTAGAAAACCTACTACAACACAATTATTTACATGAGTAATATTGTATTATAACTCAAATACCTTATCCTAATCGACTCCTGCAATATACAGTAGCTTAGTTGTACATAGCTTAGGATTTAGTATTCTTGTCCTAGTATGACTCTAACTCTAACTCGTCAGCCTGCTTCGATGGACCTGGTCCTTCGACATGTTTCATTAGTCTTCAAGCTTCCTTCAACAATTACTAGGTTGGTAATTACTACCCTAGTAATTACACCAATTACAATTACGAAGTGGCTTTCCAAACAGACCCTAAAAGTACTTTGATTAAAAATAGAAACATTTATAATACGAGATAACCCGGTCTTTTTCACATCTTGAATGGTAATATGCTCAGTAATGCTCGTAGCTTCTTCCAAAGGTATGTTAGACTTGTACCCTTGAAAGCTTTGTGTGCCGCTTGTAGAGATTTCTTCATTTTTCTGTACAAAAAGAAATAATTGAGTAATCAACAGATTAATCTTTTACCCATGAAAATAGATTCTTCTGCGTGAAATATTTATTTTAATTCTTTTATGCGTAAAAATACATGAACTTATATGTTATTGTGTGCATTTTTTGGATTGGCGCATTGTATTGTAGGCTAAAAAAATTGTGTATAGAGGGTAAGTAAGAAGTTACATGAACGAGATATTTATATAAAATAAAATAATATAATCATGGTCAGGCAACAAACTGATAAATTTATAACCGAAAGACAATTGACAAGTCCAAGAGCAAGTTTGAGTAAAATGTACACAACTTATACATGAATTGGTATATGTTAGGGTGTATATTTTTCTGATTGTTGCATTGTATTGTAGGCCAAGAAAATGGCTTACAATACACAACAACAAATGCAATAACTAAAGAGGAAATAAAACAAGCCTCCGGAATATGATGGATTTAACGCCTACTTTTTCAAAAAGGCTTGGACAGTAGAGGAAGAGGAAATCACCAATATTGTGTTGCAGTTTTTTGAGACTGAAAAATTGTACACTCAAATTAGTTGCACTTCTATTACTCTAATTCAAAAAGTTGATCACCCCCTAGAATTAGAGAATATCGACCAATAGATAAAATTATATAATATAAAAAATGATCATTAGAAGGTTACAGAAAGAGCTATCAATGACAATATCATCTAAAGATATTGAATCTATTTGTAAGAGGTTTTTATGAACTAAAAATATAATTGATGCCTCTAAGAAAGTATTGATTGTTTGGAAAAACTAATGTTGCCTCAAATCCATAATTGGAGGTATGAACTTCCTAGATGTACACACTTGAAATTAGAAAGCTTCTCATGGAAAGCTACGTACTATGAAATCTATACAAGAAAAAGGACAAATTGTAGGTGGTATGGGAAACATGATTCAATATGGGATATTGAGGTTATTGGCTAAAGACAGATTAGCCATGGGGGATGAAGACATATATCACTTGTTTTTTCCATGATCTTATGCTTCCAGTGAATGGACAACAGGTATATGGGAGAGGATCATATCAACCTACACTAGCAAGGTGATTACATGAACTTAATGTATATCCCTAAATATGATAGATTAAACTTAGATAAGATACCAGTGCCAATTGATGTTTAAGGTGCTTGAGAAATTCTTGGGCAGACTGTCTACTATTTTTTCTTTTAAAGATCTTTGATTAATTACAAAATAAATAAATATTTACCTGAACGAGATATTAATATTAAATCAAATAATTTAATCATAATTAATAATTTAAAGTGAGAATACATATTATTCAATCATGGTTAGGTAACTATTATAATATCAAAATATCTTAATTGGTACGTCAAAGAGAAAGCGATGTATCATATACTTTAATTGATCATTTCGAAAATAAACTTTGAATTTAATAGGACGAAACCATAGAAAAATAATAAATATAAAGAAAATCAAATTGAAATTAAAGAAAAAACATACCTTGTTCATGGATGATCTTCCAAGCAGATCTTTGAAAAAAGATTTTGTCTTTTGTACTAAGTCAAGCTCCTTCTTAGTTTCTTCAATTTCTAACCTCAATTCTTTTTCAACGGCAATGCACCCATACACAGGATTTTCATACCTAATCTTAGCCTCTGAAATTAGGGTTTCAACCATTTTTGCCTTTTTCTCATTATCATCAACAGAATTAAGCATCTTTATGATATTGCCTACTCTGTAAAGTCGAATAACTTTATAAAATTCATCAACTCTATTTGAAGGAAAAAAATGGAGCTAATGGACAATTCTCATCACATCTTTTTCTTTGGTACTTACATGCTGCACATTTACCCCTCACTTCTGCATCATTCATCTTTGTCACAGTAATTGAGAGTTAGTCCTACACAATTACTTAACAGAGACACATTTTTTGCTTATATTTGTCTCTCTTAACATGAAATTGAGGAAGATTACATAAGAGATAATCTGATTTGACACTTAATTAGATATTTCATAGAATTGAATGTTTTTCTTTAAAAGTTAATGATATGTTTTCATTTTATGGTAGGAAATCCGTCATGCTAGTAAATATGTTCACATTTTGTTGACTAGCTTAGCGTATGTGCATTGCGTGTACATTTTATGTTCACCAATAAAAATAATTATGTAGAATAATAATTGAAGTCAAGATAAATACAATATTTATTTAAATTTAAAAAAAAGATCATTACAGTGATACAATAGTTAAATTCAAATTAATTAAATATCTTCTAAACCTGTCAAAACAAATATTTTTAGCTGAGTTAATTATATACTCTATAGATTTGTATAAGAAAATAATATATTATGTTGTATTTGATCTGAATATCCAAATTATTATTTTTTTTGAAAATGCGTACATGCTTGAAAGCACTCTGGATATGTGTGTGACACTTGTGCTCCTGCCAGTAAGAATAATTCAAAAATTATAAAATAAATAATACATTTAAGTTATTGATATTTCAACATTTCATATTCCTTATTAATGATGCAAACATGACTAAGCCTAATGAAATTTATATAATGATTAATAGTCTTGTCGAGCTTACAAGAAATGGAAAAAAAGTGCAATGCATCCTTGAGAGAAAAAATAGGATTCCTATAACCAACCATAAAAATACTAAGAGGACAAATAGTCTTCCTAACAATAATTGATTAAATTTTTAAAAATCCAAAACAATGACCGTGTTTAAGAAGTTATACATAAGTTATGATTTATAGATTTCAGAAAAATTAATCATGCATATTTAAGAAGTTATACGATAAGTTATGATTGATAGATTTCGGAAAAATAAATCATAGGAGTCCAACATTAAAAATGTTATGACTTAATTAAAGTTGAAGCTAATCTTTACTTCAAGATCAATTTAGTATCCCAACTACAAAATAAACGGAGGAGGAAAAATATATAGTTTAAAATGGAGTGTTAAAAAACGAATAAAGATAATTGAATCAATATGAATTTGCTTAAATATTAAAGAATTTAAGGACTATGGAGAAGACGAAAAGAATAATCATAAAAGAGTTTATTAGTCATTTTTTTACAAGCCGATAAGCAAATTTATCTTGAAAAATAAACATATTAATTAATTTTATGAGTAATATAATGTTAATAAAAAAAATTTACGATAATATTTGTCCAATCGTCTAAACTAAAACTTTCATAGTTGTCTTGAAAATATCATTTCTTCTAATAACGGAAGACGCTCATCTATCTAAATTTTATTTATAACTCCTAAATATTTATAACTAGTTAACATGTTCGCGCTTCGCGCGATCATAACAACTATTTTTAAAACAAAAATTTCTTATAAATTAGTACATACTAAAAAAGAAGAAATATGATTAATAATTAGATCAAAATTTTAAAATGTTTATCATAATTGTTTCAATTTTTAAGATACAGTTTTCTTATTCTTTTGTTGGGGTGAAAAGACCATTTTTTTATTTTGAAAAAAAAAATACTAACTTAATTTTCTGCTTAATTTTTTATTTGCCGTTGATCATCAAATAAAACATAAATAATCTGTCCTCCTCATTTTTTAAAAGAAGGGATGCTTATTTAAATGAGGAACTATTGAACTTAGACCTTTTATAATATCATTCCTCACTATGATTTTTTGTTAAAAAAATCATACTTGTTATGTACGACTGTAAGTAATCTTTTTTAAAAAGTCTTATTTTTTAAAAAAAAATTGTGCAAGTTAAAATATGAAAATTAACAAAAAAAGCATGTCAATAGTAATACAAAGGAAAGAACAACTAACTATTTTCTAATCAAATGAAAGATAAATATATAAAATCGTAATGATAAAATTGAAAAGCATTTAATATTAATGTTTCAACAAACAACTCGAAACAAAATTATATCGTTATTTTTATTTGTTTTAATTATCAAAGAATAATTATAGAAATAATAAATAATGAATAGTTTAACTCTTGAGGAGTTACAAAAGTCACTAAATATGTAATTATTTAGAGAAAATTAAATTTTAAATTATGACAAAAAAAACAAAAAAAAAAAAAGAAGAGAAAAATAATAAGTAGGACTCGTAGTAGATAAGATTTTTTGCTAGTGTCTGTTTTTATATCATATTGAAATTATTTATAAAAAAATTTCGTCTTCACACAAATAAAAAAAATTTATATCTCAATATTTCACTAAAATAGTACTTCATTTCATTTTAGTGTGGATTTTGTATGTTTCGTTGTGGTCGTTTTATTTAATTACTAAAAAGTTAGAAAATAGAAAAATATATTTCATTATTTTAGTACAAACTTTAAAAATCTTGAGTTTTAATAAATAAATATATACTCCCTCTATTTCAAAATAAGTGAATTGTTGAGCCCTTTTTATAGTTCAAAATAAGTGAATTGTTCAAAGTTTAAGAGATATGTTGAACAATTATTCCATTTTTTTCCCCTCATTTACTAAATAATTATAAAAGAAATGACTTTTTGAATACAAAATATGTGCATAGCGTCATCAGGAAAATAAATCATTTATTTTTGAAGTTATTTAGAACGCTCATTTATGTAATAGATAAATGACTTAATTTTGAGTAATTTTAATATATGATGTAAGTGAAAGAAAAATGAGAAGAAGTCTTAAAAAGGGAGAAAGAATTAGGTAAAAAGGAATTGAGGAGAACATGTTATTTTAGTAAAAAGTATAAATAGATAAAGATTTTTGTAAGTCATGAGATGGATCAAAGTTAGAGTATGTCTTGTTACCAAAAGCTTACAACCACAAATAAATAAAAAAACATATGCATCCGTGAAAATGTTCTACATGTAAATCTTGAATAGCTGATGTGCAAATGATAGACTAAAATTTAAAGCCATCATATTTTGGAAAAACTAAATGTAGAGGTAATGAAGAGAATCATAGAAAGGAGTTGAGGAGATATGTCATTTACGTAGTAAATGTGAATAAATGGAGGTTTTTGTAATTTATGAGTTGTAATTATATGTAATAAATTTTATATATTTTTTAATTATCAAACAAATTAATTAATGAAGAGAGTAAACTCATTTTTTTAGTTTCATAATAACTTAAACAAATATCAATTTTCTCTATGTATAATTATTTTTATACTTTTAGTATTTCTTAACTTAAGAAAATATGTTCATTGTAATTGGATAATTGCAAAACAAACTTGGTTCATTCTGAAAAATTTCATTAAATTAGAAGAATTAAATGTTTTGTGAAAATTGAATCCAACAATCATATATAAAGGCTAATTTTACACAAGTGTTAACAAATTCGAAACAAAAATTTAATGGAGGATCTCATCTCCTTTTTAGTCAATTCGAATTCCACAAAAGAAAGAAATGTGTTATATCATCTAAATTAGAATGAAAAGAAGCGGATAAAGCTAAACAAATAATGATGGAATCTTGATCGAAAAATTATGTCATATTAACATGTTATATACATAATATATATCAATAGAGAATATGGATTGTATATGCAAAAGAAAAAAATATATAATGAAAATATCAAAACAAAAATTAATTAAGCAACAAAATAATCTGTTGAAGATCATGTTGCCCTTGATACAAAAAATGTGCTTTGTAATATAATCTTATTCTTGAAGGGTACACATCTTGATGGATAAATAATTAATTGAAAAATTATGTAAGCAACAATAAGTACATCTATATATTTGTATATTATTGAAACTTCTATTTTTTTAAATTTTAATCTGGCCAACTCTTGATGAATCTCCCACCACCATTAAACTTTCTTCTTCATTTTGATGACTTGTAGCAAGTTATTTTTTGATCATCTCCTTTGACGAATCTTACACCGCCTTCAAACTTTCTTCTTCATCTTGATAAATTTTTGTTTGGCTATTGTAACACAAGAAGAAATTCTAAAAAATATATCTATAATCTTCATAAAAGCTGGAAAAAAAATACTAACAATATGAAGTTGGAGAAAATAGAAATGAACATGCAACAACACCATAGAGGATTGATATTTATAGATTATTTAAATCATAAAAGTTAAGTAGAAGAAAGTTGAGGAGACATGTTATTTAATTAGAGAATTCAAATAGGTGGAGGTTTTTTTGTAACTTTCATATGATATAATTATATGTAATGAATATGATTGAATTTTTTACTTATTTAATAAATTGGTTAATGAAAAAACATGAATGAAAAAACTCAAAAAAGAGAAAAAAGATAAATAGGTTTCTAGGCCATTGAGAGGTGCCACATCACCTTGTTTATATCTAGCTTTATTATATATATAGATTTAGATTTTAAAATATATGCAGTGGAAAAATTGTTATTTATAGATAGAAAAATATAATATCAAACAGGGGGGGGGGGGGGGGGGTAAAATGTTAGGTAAAAATTAAATTACCAATTTACCCTTATACTAAATCTAATTATTATAAAATATCTAATTAATTAGTAAATATTGAATAATTATCAAATAATATTATTAAATCTCATAATATACTCTTTAGATAATTATCAAATTATATTATTAAATCTCATAATATATTCTTTAGTAGTATTAGTTATTATATATATTAGTATCTATTTAATTGCATAATGTTACTTTTTAGCTTTTTTAATCTTCAAAAATATGCTATTATCACTAAAAAAAAACTATAATTATGAGAAAGATATTTCGGAAAATAAACAATCATAAACTTAGGTCATGTTGTCTTCTTGCAACTCTTCTATTTTTTGGTTTAAATAATCACATGTGTGTACTACGTTTAAAAAACATAAAATGTTTTCTCTTTCCTATTTTTCTGTGTAATTATACGTTAAGATTTCAATTACTCCACTATGTTAATGCTGTTAAACTATTATTTTAATTAGATAAAATGAATTTTCATAAGTTGCTAAAATGCTGAAAGCTAATAAATCTCTAAAATGTGGGTCCTTGAAGTTACTATTATGCATTCATTGATCGAATTTAAGACATTATATTGTAACATTTGTCACTCTCTTCATTGGGTAAAATTTAAGACATATATAATGTAACATTTCCAAATAATGATATATCTACTAGAAGATAAAAAGACATATCTAAAAAAAGATTTGTATAAAGACAAAAAAATTCACTTTCCCCAAGTCTTGCTCTCTTGTGAAAAAAAATAAACAAATCCATCAGAAAAGAAAATCAATTTTTAATCCTCTTGTTGATTGAAATTTCCACAACTACTTTTCTTGTTATGTCCATTTCCACTTTTTAATGTCTCATTTTTGTTCTTCTGTGCCTATGCTTTGCTTTAAATTTACATTACATTTAACTCATTTCTTTTAACTTATTATTTAATAATAAAAGGTGAGCCATAAAGAAGAAGATAAAAGAATAGAAAACCTTGACTATGACCAATTGACCATCAATGAGCTGGGATTTTTTAAAATTCTTCTAACTATAGTTTAAGATTCTGCCAATAAAAGTTTACAAACTTTACACATATTATATATTAGTCAACATGAATAACGAATCATAGAAAATGAAAAACCTAAAGAAAAGATACATGATAGTAAAATAATCTAGTCCTAAGGAAAGAAAAACCTAAAAGTCCTAAACCTAAACCATGAAAAGACTTGGCCAACAAAAATACGGCTACAACGTTATTTTTTTTCCAGCCAAAAATTAAATTATTTAGTGATTACAATTATAGTTATATCCAAAATGGAAGACACCTACAAAGGATAAAATGGTGGATGACATTCCATTATCGTGGATAGGATATATATCATTATAGTTTAAGTTATTCAGGTAGAGAAAGAAAGTCGAGACGATTTAGAAAGAGAGTTAGAGACATTTTGAACATTATATTATGACACTACTAGTTCAATCAAACTAGGATTGTAATGTACACAAATTTCCTTGTTATGATTATCTCTATAAATCAATGTAACTTACAACATCTATCTTAGAGAGATTGTTTCTAGTAGACCCTCGCCTCAATTGAAGCATATATATAATAATAGGAATAAGAACAATATCAATCACAAATAATACAATAAACAAAGCAAATAGCATGATTCATATATAGTAGATTTAAAGGAAGTGTTGGGGACTATATATAGATGATAACATAGAATAATGGGACTAGTTCTAGTGAAACTACGGAGTGAAATAACAGTGAAAGTGTCAGCATGTCATGGACCAAGGAAAGGTGCAAGCCAGAAATCACATAGCTTTAATCATCTTTATCGTTTTCGTAACACCTAGGTATTTGAGAGCTAAAAATAGAAAGAACTAAATTGGAAATAGAAAAAATCTGAAATTTTGCAAGTGATGCTTAGGTTATGAGTCTTGGGTAAACTTCAAATGGCCATAACTTTCAGTACAGGAAGAGTTAGGTGGCCCATAAGATATCAAATGAAAGGTCTTGGAATCCTCTTTTTAATGCCACTGAGTTTGCTAATTTTTGAGCTCGTATGAGGGAGATATGTCCATTTGAAGTCAGACTGTCCATTTAAGGAAAGTTACACAGATTTAAGAGGGGTATTTTGGTCTTTTCCTTACCCAATCAGATTAAAACGAAATTTGATACTATTTAGGGGTCTAAACTGATTTGGTTTAGTTTTACAAATCCTAATTTACGCTAGGGTTTTGATAGGAGTTCAAGAAGAGGAGAAAAAGAGAAAAGTCAAGGTGTTCTTCAAGTTTTATTGCGAATCGAAGGTTCTTTCGCCAAGGGTTTAATCCTTAAGAGGTATGTACGTTGTCATAGTGTTGGGTTCGTTCACCCACACGCCAATCATGTTATTTTCAGCAAATTTTGTTCTTGAAGTTGAAAAGTTTGAGTTCTTGATTAGTTTCTTGAAATATTGTTTCCATTCTTGAATTAGGATGGGTTTGATGATTTTTGAGGTAATCGTTTAGAGTTTAAGAATTGTTTTGAGTAGATTCTTGTGAACTTTTGTTGGGTATTCGAATCTAAGTGATTGGAGAAGAAAAGATGAATTGGGGATAGAAAACGAGCAAGAAAATTTGTCAGAAAATTTTGGGTTGGGGCTGGCGCACCGCGCCAACAGTGAGCGAGAAAATAGTGTTTGTATTTTGGCTCCTGGGGTTCCGCGCCACTCAATGCGCCCCAACTTCCCTCTTGTAGTTCAGGGTCTGGCGCCCTACACCACTCAGTGCGCCAGGGTCACCAGGTCCCTTACCCTTTCATCCATCTTTACGTATAAGTTCCCTCGAATCTTACCTATATTTCCTAATTGATTTCTAAACTCTAAGGTATGTCTAAACATCGAGAGATCATCCATAACATGACATCATAACCTTGAATCCATAATTCAAATTCAAGGTAGAGCTAAGAGTCAAGTCTTGAGAGTTCTTTCGAGTCTTTTCAGAAGTCATTTACAATCAGTTTAAACTTGTTTTAAGACTTGAGCACTTACGTTTTTGAAAGAGTAGAGTAGAGTAGAGTTCATTTTCTTTAAAACGATTTATGGGAACTAAGTATTCCCAAGAGTAAATATTTTGACATTTAAGATGAGAGGAAACACCGATTTCCAAAAGAGTTTTCATGAGCAGTTGTGAGTATTATCTATTTTAAGAGAAAGATTTTTGAGTAATAATCTCAAACCACAGAAAGAGTTATGTTTTAAAAAATATAGGAGCTAGTATATTTTGGGAGTAGTATTGAGCACCGATATGATGGAGAGTTCATACAACTCAGAGCTCCCATAAACCATGTAGACAACGTGGGTAGAAAGGATCATAACTTTTAGATGATTCCTTAATGCTTTTAGCATAGACTAGTGGATCCACTTAGTAGTAGGTTCTATACCCCGGTAAAGTATAGGACAGTTCTGGAAGCGTGGGCTAGACGTTGTATCATAACATAACTCATAGTGATGGTTGTCGTTTAGAGAATATCCCACAAAGTTATTTTTGTATTTTTATATACAATCAGGTTGTATTTTTGCATACAAACAAAGTTTATATTGTATTTTCTAATACATTGAGATGTTATCTACTGCTCTAAAGGTTTTCTTTATACTGCATTATTTCTATGGCTATATATTGAAATGAGGTTGAGTTGAGTTGAGAAGAGGTAAGTGTTTCTTCTGTTCCAGTTCAAGCTTATGTCTTGTTTAGATTTGCCCTCACATGCTCGTACATTCCATGTACTAACGCCATTTGGTCAGCATCTTTTATGATGCAGATACAGGCAACCAACATCCACATCCAGCTCTTCGTTGATCTAGTTGAGATTCAGAGTTGTTGGTGAGCCTCCTTGCTTCTAGAGGATCCTTTGTTTACTTTCAATCGTTTCATTTTGTTAGTAGGATGTCGTGGGTCTTGTCCCGACGTCCATCTCAATTAGTAGAAGCTTCATAGACAGATAGACATAGTTCATGAGTCTTTTTATTTCCAGTTGTTTATGTTGAGACTTGAGTTACCACTTTGGCTAGTTGAATGTTTATTTCTAAAACATTCTAAGTTTTCTTTTGAGACAGTTGAGTAAAGTTTATTTTTAAAGTTCTCTTATTATTGAGTAAGTCTTCTGCAAAGAGTTGAGCCAGGCCAAAGGTTTGCTTGGGGCCAGAAATGGTTCTCGAGTGGCAGTCGCGTCCAGGGTGTAGGCTCGGGGTGTGACAGTCTTCGTAGCATACATTTCCAGTAATGTATAAATCTTTAAGGCACTATATTTCTTGCCTTCTAAAAGTTTATTAAGTGGATGACCAAATCACAGAACCTAAATCAACTCGGTTACGAATTTAGCATTAAATTTGTCGAAAACCATCAGCATCTATAATAATTATGTGAGAACTGTGAGCCTTATGGATGTGAGAAATGTGAGCCGACTACACCCCCCAAAGAGAAGGAACCGTGAGCTACAACTTTCTTGTCAACATAACCATAAATCTATTAGATGCATTTATATAAGCATCGAGTCAAGAAAACACACTAGAATTCCCTAAGCTATTAATACATGCCCACTGTCCGTCTTCAACAAGTGAGAACAAGGAAGCCTCCATTTCTAGATCAAAGATCCTACAAATCTTGAAAAGAAAATAGATTATAGGAAGCTTACACGTAAGATGTTGTTGTAAGCATGAGCTTTCCATACTCGGCCTTCCTTTTTACAGCTTGGCTTCATATGGTGCTTTTTTCCTTTCAACAGGCAGAACTAACCTTATAAATGACCTCATAAAATTAAATATGTTAATCATCAAAAGCTTATAGCTGAAACAACCTTCACACGAAGCCCCTACAGGAATACGAAGAAGGTGCATGGAGGCCTCTTAAAATTATTAGGATACCAATTTCTTGACACATGCACGTGTATCCCATATTAATAAATATATATATTTTTTTAAATAACATAAATAATATTAAAATATGTGATAAATAAATCAATTGTTTTTATTATTAATAAGATAAAATGAAAGCTCAAAATAAGTAAGAGGTTCATCTATTTATTTTATACTCATGTTCACACACAACTCACAAGGACACAAATACAATGAGCGATGAAAATAAAAGGAAAAAAAACCAGAATAAAGTGATAAAAAGAAATATGCATGGTGAGAGAAAACATAAATTATAATACCTTAAAAGACACGTTTTCACTATAATATAAATTCATAATCATATAAAGTAAATAGAATTATATATGAAGTAACAACATCAATTATTAAAAATATATAAAGGAATATTAAGAAAGTCACCGAACGAATTGATACGGTGTAACAAGTTGAATTTTTATCCCCTATAGTTTGATAGGTTTGGTGTCATTGTTGAAAATGAATGAATCTAATGATAGGAACAAGTCCCAGGAACTGTCCAACCGACCGATACTTGACGCGTTCACTATTGTAGAGTTAGAGTCAAACTAGGACTTGACTACTAAATCCTCATTTATATACAACTAAGCTACTGTATTATGAATGGGGCTAAAGTCAAATAGGATAAGTATTGTAGTTATAGTAATAGTATTAAACCTATACTATTCATGTAAATTATAACTTTGTATTGTAGTAGGACTTTAAGTATAACTAGTATTGGACTCTTCTCATATTTAAGGAGCTTGTACCCAACAATTTTAATCATCAATACAATCCTTTATTTCTCTAAACATAACGTGAGATTTCTACAACTGTCAAGGAGACGCGGGAATGCTTGGAAGAAGCCTATATTCAAGCAACAAAAGATAAGGAGTTCCAGCTCAAACAACAACTACAAAGTGTTAGGCTATGTCACGCCCCGAGGCTACCCCATTGACGTAACACGGGACCTAGGATCACGAGTGACCCCAAGCTAACCCTGACTCTGGTATATGATAAGCATACTTAAAATAACTAAATAAAGCATGAACTTTGCGGAAGCTAAAAATAGTGGATATCTGAAATGGGGAAAAACACAACTAGTCTGAATATGTAAAACATACTAAGAGTTTAGTGATAACTAAAACAATCACTTAACAACTCAAGCAGAATCTACTACTATGTTTGAAAATCCTCTAACTGAGTTGAGTTGCTGGGACATGCCCCCCAACTAACTTGAACAAAACTGAAAATTGAAAGCAAACACTAAAATGAAAGCATGTCTATTGTACCCAGAATATGAGGACTCACCACTGAACATGCTCAATGCGGACCGAGAATTGATCTAAGCGTGATCTAGATGATGAGTACCTGAACCTACATCATAAAAGGATATAGTGCAGAGTATGCGTCAGTACTTGTAATGTACTAAGCATGCATGATATTGATATTACGCTGAACAAATATATATGAGTTGAGCAAGCATAACTGAGCAATGACATAATCTGAACAAGAATATAAATACTGAAACATAACTGAAAAGGTAAGCTGAATGCAATGACCAAGTATTAATCATGAAGATAACATGATGAACTGTATACTGATATAAATGCTGAAAACCTGGTCAAATGCAATAAGAGTCTGACTGTGCGGGCTACTATTAACCGACATAAACCACGTGAGCTAAACGTGGAGTCCGATGTATACGCCCGATCAAGATGACCCAATATACCTTGCCAGGGGTATAAAGGCATGACTGTTGTGATCACTAAATATGATACCCAACATAGGAAACTTATAATCCTACGCGGGCACGTAGTTTTGGGACTATGAGGGTACGCTAAACCCTAGTCCAACTCGGTGCTCAATTTACTCCCAACTGAATGTATATGAAGCTAAAATGCACTAATTACTGATTAGCTCAAAACTGACATTCTAACTGAGAATACAACATTTATATAATGATAATGTGACATTCGAAATTTGGAGAATAATTTTTTGTTTAACTGACCTAGCAAGTATAATTCATGAACTAAGAAAATTTACACAAACTAGAGTTCTGAGTTTTGTACAATAAATTTAGCAACGCTTTCAAGAAAACATGTTATTTATATTATGGATACTATAACAACTGAAATCATAACAATTCTCCAAGATTTTACAAACCATAGGTCTAAAGAAGCAATGTAGAATCAAGGATCTAACTGAATTCTAGGGACCTAGTGGATGAAAGGAATCTACTAATGAAATCCCACATACCTGGTGACGAAATCTACAGAGAAATCCTTTCGATTTTGGGGTTGAAACTTGATGAACATTGTTGCTTGTTCTTGAAAGAAACTGGCGCCTCTTTCTATTCTTTTCGTTCTAATTTGGATGAATTTTTGGAGAATGAGGGTTCTGGGGTTAGACTTATTTTGAGTAAAACGACGTAGTTTATGGATCAAACGCCATAGTTTAAGTTCCCAATGCATAGGGGAAATGAACAAAACGACCCTGACTTAAATCTAACGAGTGCAACCTACTACAGGACTGGCGGGCCATCGTTTGACCAACAACCGTCGTTAGGAGTTGTCGTTGATGCTCTACCAGACAAGGCTTCACCAAAACAAGCATCACATTTTACTCCAAGCTTGGATTTTAGCAAACTCGGTGGCGTTGGAAAGAGGATTCTATTATCTTTCAATTGATAGGTCATGGGCCACCTAATTCATTTTATACTAAAAGATATGTCCGTTTAAAGTTGACCCAACAACACTTTTCCTCTAATTGGCTGTTGACCCTAACCTCCGGTCAGACCTACGGTCCAAGCACAGACCGTATTGGTCGACCGTGGGTGGTATCAGAGACTATAAAAATTTGGACCTTAAAATGCCTACCGTTCGTTCTAATTGTCAATTGGGAAAAAGTTGTAAACTTCCTTTTGGATTGAGAAATAAAATTGAGAAGGAATCCTTATTGAAAATTCATTGTAACTTGTGGGGACCTGCGCCTGTTGAATCTTCTTAGCATATGAAATATTATGTCGTGTTTGTAGATGATCACACAATACATGAATTTATCCACTGAAAAAGAAATCTGAATTTTTTGAAGTATTTGTAAGATTCCAGAAAATGGTGGAAAAACAATTTTCTGAAAAATTTAAGACATTTTAGTATGATGGAAGTGGTGATTTTATCAAAATAGACTTCATCAAACATTTGGAAGATTGTGGCATTATGATACATAGTTCAAGTCCTAACACAACTGGACAAAACAGAGTTTCAGAAAGAAAATACAGACATATTATTGAGACTGACTTAACTCTACTACTTCATGCTAACGTACCTTTGTTTCTATGGGTTGAGTTGAATTGCTGGGACATACCCCCAGCTAACTCTAACAAAACTAAAAACTGAAAGCAAAGACTAAAATGAAAGCATGTCTATTGTCCCCGGAATAGGAGGACTCACCAATAAAGCTGCTGAATGCGGACCGAGAATCGATGTAAGTGTGATCTGGATGCTGAGTACCTGAACCTACATCATAAAATGATGTCGATCTAAGCGTGATCTGGATGCTGAGTACCTGAACCTACATCATTAAAGGATGTAGTGCAGAGTATGCGTCAGTACTTGGAATGTACTGAGCAAGCATGATATAGATATTGCGCTGAAAAACCATATATGAGCTAAACAAAGCATAACTGAGTAATGACATAATCTGAACAAGAATATAAATACTGAAACATAACTGAAAAGCTAAGATGAATGCAATAACCAAGTACTAATCATGAAGATAACATGATGAACTGTATAATGATATAAATGTTGAAAACCTGGTCAAATGCACTAAGAGTCTGACTGTGGGAGTTACTATTAACTGACATAAAGCATGGGAGCTAAATGTGGAGTCCGATGTAAACGCCCCATTAAGAGGACCCAATATACCGTGCCAGGGGTATAAAGGCATGAATGGCGTGATCACTAAATATGATGCCCAACATAGGGGACTTATAATCCTACACGGGCACGTAGTTCTAGGACTATGAGGGTACGCTGAACCCTAGTCCAATTCGGTGCTAAGTTTACCCCCAACTGAATGTATATGATGCTAAAACACACTAAGTATGAGTAGCTCAAAACTGACATGCTAACTAATAATGCAACATTTATATATTGATAAAGTGACATTCAAAATCTGGAGAATGATTTTCTGTTTAACTGACCTAGAAAGTATAATTCTTGAACTAAGAGAATTTACACAAACTAGGGTTTTGAGTTTTGTACAAAGAATTTAGCAATGTTTCTAAGAAAACATGTTATTTAGAATATGGATACTATAGCAACTGAAATCATAACAATTCTCCAAAATTTTACAAACCCTAGGTCTAAAGAAGTTATGTATAATCAAGGATATAACTAAATTCTAGGAACCTAGTGGATGAAAAATATCCACTAGTAAAATTCCACATATCTGGTGACGAAATCTACGGAGAAATCCTGTAGATTTCGGGGCTGAAACTTGAAGAACACTTATGCTTGTTCTTGAAAGAAACTGGAACCGCTTTCTCTTCTTTTTGTTCTAATTTGGATGATTTTAAGAATGAGAGTTCTGGGTATGTCTGACTAGGTTATTAGACTTATTCTGAGTAAAACGACGTAGTTTAGGCATCAAACAATGTAGTTTAAGTGCCCAATGCATAGGGAAAAGGACCAAAACAACCCTGACTTAAATCTGACGAGTGCCACCTACTACAGGACTGACGGGCCGTCATTTGACCTACCAACCTTCGTTAGGAGTCGTCGTTCATGCTCTACCCGACAGGGCTTCACTAAAATGAGCATAACTTTTTATTCTAAGCTTGGATTTTAGAAAACTCGATGGTGTTGGAAAGAGGATTCAATTATCATTTATTTGATAGGTCATGGACCACCTAATTCATTTTTTGGCTAAAAGATATGACCGTTTGAAGTTGACACAACAATATTTTTCCTCTAATTGGCCATTGACCTTCATCTACGGTCCGTACGTCCAACCACGGACTGTACTGGTCAAGCGTGGATGCGATCAAAACCTATAAAAATTTGAACCATAACGATGGAACCCCACCTACGGTCCGTGGTTCTACCTACGGTCTGTGGGTGGTTCTGTTGGTACTGGCACCAATTTTCTAAAAACTAGGATTTTCTTCATTTTGAGATCTGAGGTGTTACATTATCTCCCCCTTGGGAACATTCGCCCTCAAATGAAGTCTAAACAAGCTGAGTATGGAGGGAAGGAGCTGCAATCCCTACCACCAAGTACTAAAAATTGATATCTAACTGAACAGTGTTCCAAGAAATGCAACTACACTGAAATGCAAGAATAACTGAGGGAACAAGATACTGAGACTGAATCACACAAGTGTAAACTGAGAGACTGGGTAGGAGCTATTACCTCAAGATAAAATGAAATCTGAAGGAAAGAGATGAGGGTACTTGTCCATCATGGCTACTTCTGCTTCCCAAGTGGCTCCCTCTATTGAATGACTCATCCACAAAACCTTTACTGAAGTGACTTCCTTATTTCTAAACCTACGAACCTGACGGTCAAGAATTTCAACTGGCACTTCTTCATAAGTGAGACTATCCTTCACAGCCATACTCTCTAATGGTACAATCGATGCCGAATCACCTACACTCTTTTTCAACAAGGAAATGTGAAAGACTGGATGAACCCTCTGCTAGTTCTGTTGGCAACTCTAATTCATAAGCCGCATTACCAACCCTTTTCAGGATTCTATAAGGACCTACATATCTAGGACTGAGCTTCCCTTTCATGCCAAATCTCATCACCCCTTTCATAGGTGACACCTTCAGGAAAACCCAATCATCGATTTCAAACTCTAAGTCCCTTCTCCTCACATCTGCATAAGACTTCTGGTGACTCTGGATGTCTTTAGTCTATCTATGATGAGTTGAACTTTTTCGATAGCTTCATGAACATAATCTGGTCCAATCAAGGCTACTTCACCTACTTAGAACCAACCAACCGGAGATCTACATCTACGCCTATATAGGGCCTCATAATGGGCCATCTGAATACTAGAATGAAAGCTACTATTATAAGTGAACTCTATGAGAGGTAGGTGATCATCCCAACTACCCTTGAAATCGATCATGCAAGTTCTCAACAAGTCCTCTAAGGTCTGAATGGTACGTTCTGCTTGACCATCCGTCTATGGATGAAATATTGTACTTAGATTTACCTGAATACCAAGACCTTTTTGAAATGATTTCCAAAAATGATAAGTAAACTGAGGACCTCTATCTGAGATGATAGACAAGGGAACCCCATGCAACCTGACTATCTCATGATGTAGAGTTTGGTGTAGTCCTCTGCTGAATTTGTAGCCTTTATAGACAAGAAATGGGCGGACTTAGTAACTCTGTCCACTATCACCCAATTGGAGTCACGCTGTCTGCAAGTATGAGGTAAACCCATAATGAAGTCCATATTTATCACTTACCACTTCTATGTAGGAATGTTAATCTCTTGAGTCATACCTCCTGGTTTCTGGTGTTCTACCATAAAGTCTGCTATGTCTCTCTTCATGCCGTTCCACCAAAAGTCTTCCCATAGATCACGGTACATCTTAGTGGCACCTGGATGAATGGAATACCTAGAGTTATGAGCTTCTGTAAAGATATGCTGCCTCAACTCACCCACATTAGGAACACACAAGCGACCCTGGTAACGAGGCACACCATCTCCACCTTGGGAGAAAACCTCAACTTTCTGCTCATGAACTACACCTTTCAACTGAAGTAACAGGATCACTATCCTTTTTGTCCTTAACCTCCGCTACCAAAGAAGATTTTGATCCATTCAAAACTGTTACCCCACTATCTGATGTGTCTGTAAGGCAGGATCCTAAGCGAGTAAGCCAGTGAACATCTTTGGCTAGCTTTTTCCTTTCTTCCTCAACATGTGCTACACTACCCATGGACAACCTGTTGAGAGCATCAACCATTACATTGGCCTTACCCGGATGGTAAAGAACATTTATGTCATAGTCTTTGAGGAATTCAAGCCATCTCCTCTGACGAAGATTTAACTCTTTCTGGGTGAACACATACTGGAGGCTCTAATGATCTGTGAATACATCAACATGAACACCATACAAGTAGTGTCTCCAAATCATTAGGGAAAATACTACGGCTACAATCTCTAGGTCATGAGTCGGGTAGTTCTTCTCATGGACCTTAAGCTATCTAGAAGCATAAGCTATGACCTTACCTCGTTGCATCAACACACAACCTAGGCATACCCTGGATGCATCACAATAAATCACATAACCGTCTGAACCATCTGGTAGAGTCAAGACCGGAGTTGTAGTCAACCTAGTCTTTACTTCTGAGAAGTTTTTCTCACACTCATCTGACCACTGAAATTTGACATTCTTCTGAGTCAACTTGGTCAATGGGGAAGCTATGGATGAAAATCCTTCAAGAAACTTTTGATATTTGTTGGAGAGGTGGGTCTAGGCCAGTGTTGTACTACCTTAAGTTTCTGAGAATCCACTCGGATCCCTTTGTTGGATACCACATGACAAAGGAAAGCGATAGACTATTACCAGAATTCACATTTGCTGAACTTAGTAAATAACTAGCGATTTTGAGATTTTACAGAATAACTCTCAGATGATTCGCATGTTCTTCCTCACTTCAAGAATAAATGAGGATATCATCAATAAAGACGATGACGAATAAGTCCAAATATTGTTTGAACACCCTGTTCATGAAATCCATGAAAGCTGCAGGAGCATTTGTTAGTCCAAATGACATAACTACAAATTCATAATGACCATACCGAGTTCTGAAGGCTATCTTCGAAATGTCACTATCTCTAACTCTGAGCTGATGATAGCCGGATCTGAGGTCTATCTTAGAAAAGCAACTAGAACCCTGAAGTTGGTCGAACAAGTCAACAATCCTGGGATGGGATATTTATTCTTGATTGTAACTTTATTCAACTACCGATAGTCAATGCTCATTCTAAGAGAACCGTCTTTCTTTTTCAAGAGCAACACTGGAGCACCCCATGGAGAGATACTAGGTCTGATGAAGCCCTTATCTAGAAGGTCTTTCAACCAATCTTTTAATTCATTAAGCTCGACTGGAGCCATTCTGTAAGGAGGAATCGAAATGGGTTGGGTATCTAAGAGGAAATCCATTCCTAAGTCGATTTCCCTTTCAGGAGGAACTCCAGGAAAATCTTATGAAAACACTTCTTGAAACTCATTTACTATTAGGACAGACTCAAGAGTTGGGGTTTCAGAATTTGAATCCTTAATACTAACAAAATGATAAACATACCCTTTGGAAATCATTTTTCTGGCCTTAAGTAAGAGATGAATCAACCCATAGGCAGTGAGCTACTACCCTTCCATTCTAAGACTGGCTCATTTGGAAATTGAAACTGAACGTTCCTAGCTCTATAATCGATTGAGGCATAACAGAAATGTAACCAATCCATGCATTGAATGATATCAAAATCTACCATTTCTAACTCTACAAGAATGGCTGAGGTGACTTTCAAAGAGACTGTGATTGGGAAATTTCTGTATACTCGTTTAGCTATAACTGGGTCACCAACTGGAGTAGAGATTGAGAAGGGTTTTGAGAGAGTTTCTGGAGTGACACCAAAGTTTACTGCTATATAGGGAGTTACAAAAGACAGTGTAGCCCATGGATCTAACAATGCATAAATATCTAAATTAAAGACTCGTAACGTACTAGTGACTACATCAAGAGAAGCTTCCTGATCCTGGCAAGCCTAGAGGACATACAACTTATTCTGGCACTGACGAAGCACCCTGCTGATGCTACTGGAGCTGTAGACTGAGCCCTATTATTGTTAACTTCCTGCCCTTGCCTGGTAGAAGGACAATCCTTCAACCTATGATCCGACTGACCACACCCAAAACACCATTCCCTACCTCTAAGACACTCGCCCAGATGATTCTTACCACTATTTGGACAAGTTGGGAAAGTCCTGTTACCTGAAGCACTCCCGTGAGACTTAGAGCCTGATGCCCTACCCTTTTGATCATGTCGAAACCTGGGCGATGGAGCACTAGATGATGAAGGTGTTGGGCCTGTAGATCTCAGCTGAAACTATGAGGGATTTCCATCGCCTGACTTTTGTTGTGAGTATTTATAATTTCCTGTTGTGGCATTTTTCTTATCCTTTACCAATTCCTTAAGCTTTTCTCCCTCAACCTGCTAAGCATGAGTCATTAGTCTGGAGATATCCATATCCCCTAGAAGCGTAAAATTCCTGCACTCGGTCTTCACCACATCGGATACCCCAAACAAGAACTTACTCATCTATGCCCTTGAATCAGCAACCATGTGTGGAGCATACCTATAGAGCTGGGTGAACTTTAGCCTGTACTCTTGGACCGACATTGAACCCTGCTTCAAGTTCATAAACTCTTGTGCCTTAGCTTCTCTTAATTCCCTTGGGAAGAACCTGTCTAGGAAAGCTCCAGTTAAACAATCCCATGTCATAGGAGCTGCATTCTCACCCCTGTTTTCCTTCCACTGCGTGAACCAAATTGAGACACGTCCTTAAGTTGGTAGGATGCTAACTCAACACTCTCAGTTCCAGTCACTTGAATTACTCCAAGAATTTTGTTAACCTCATCAATGAAGTTTTGTGGGTCCTCACCTACCTTCGACCCTAGAAATTCAGGCGTATTAATCCGAACAAAGTCTCGAACCCTAGATGTAGTTTATCCGCCATTTGTGTTAGTAGGGACTGGAACCTGCTGATTATTTTGATTGGCCACACTCTGAGCCAAGAGCTCTATCGCTTTCCAAAATTCAGAATTTATAACTGATGCTTATCATGACTAACGACACTAACCTACGGTACGAGTGTCTACGATTGTCGATAATATAGTAACTCAACTAAAGGTTGGGGTCGTGTCCCAAGGGAGTGGTTTTGAGGATTAATAGATAAATAAAATTATTTTCTAACTAGTCGTAGTTAAAGATATTAACGATTAAAAACATTGTAAATTAAAAGGGGTGACACAAAGGTGTCAAATATCAAATTGGGGGTTTTGTCACAAGTAGTAAAAACAACAAAAATAACAAGAAAATCAAGTATGGGATCAAGTTCTTGAGGTGTGACCGCAATATAAGTTGAGATAAATCGTCGGGTACATGCTTTTGACAAGAAATTTGCAAGATAATAGTGACTAGGCTAAGCTTTAGATGGAAATAAGTTCCCTCTCGGGCAACTTACCTCCTTTCAAATGCGTTCCTCTCGGACACCCATTTGCCGTATGAAGGCCAGCCTACACCTTAACCACTCACTCTCTCGAGCTGAGTGTTAGGATATGGGACTAGGGCTCACCCTTTCGGGCTGAACCTCATGTCAACCCACTGCTTAGGCCATTAGTCTAGTGGTCTTGGTTTTGCGACCTCCCTCTCGGGCAAGCCAAAAACACATGGGTGATTTTGTATAGCAACTACAAACCCATTAAATTAAACCACAACCACTAGGTGAATCACCATTAAAATACATCTAACCTATCAGCAAGCAAGACCCAACAACAATATCAACACATATTTACTAAATCACACCCCAAGAATGGGGATTTTTAGCCACACATCAAGAAATAACAAAATACAGCTAAAATGATACTAAAATCAAATGAGTGTAAGGAATTAAACCTTAATTTAAGCAAAGGAAAAAGAATGGAGAAGACCCACTTCCAACTTGGGGAAGATGAAATCTTTCATTCTTCAAGTCTCCCAAAAAATCCTCTCCAAACTTGAGAGAATATATCCAAAAAAGTACTATTCTATTGTGAAAATTACAATAATGGGTCGACTCTTCAAAAATTAATAAGAAGTTTAGTATTTATAGACTTCAGAAAATAGTGTTGACAGATCTTTTGGCGAGGTTAGTCGGAATCACTAATTAGCTCGGCGATTCGCCTTTTGGTGTAGTTCGTCGCCGTCTTGTACTAGCCTTCAGCATCGTCTTGTTCTGTGTCATTGGGTGACATAGTACTGCTTTGCGGAACTATTCGGTGAAGCACCAACTGGTCTTTTCATCACCTTTTTTATCTTGCTCCTTCAGGGCTTCGCGTACTAGAACCTAGGGTGGAGTGCGTCCCTTTGGCAAATCGCCAACTGTGCTTGGCGATGCTCAGGCTTCAGCTTCTTCGTTCTTTTCAGCCTTTTTGTTCCTTTTTGCGCCTAAGTGTCCATGCTTCCACTAAAACATCAAATACCTAAAACTTAAGATCTTTCATCAGATATTGAGACAAAATAAACATTTGAGGACACTATTTCTATCAAAATAAAGCCCTAAATGAGTCAAATTTGTGGACTCATCTACACCCCCAACTTAAACTTTTGCTTGTCCTCAAGCAAGCTTAAGTTCAACCGTTCAAAAAGGATGTCTCAAAACAGTGCTACGCAAGACTCAGTCATGAATGCATACAACAAGACTCAAATTACTCATGCAAAGATCAACTGTCTACTCAAAGATTCAAGTTGTGACACACTATTACCAAAGATTCTCATGCTCACAATACTTGCTACTTGTGCAAGTTCAAGCTCAACAAAAAGTCTCCAAATGCCCTCACATAAATAATGATTCTATATTCACACACGGAGGTTAATCAATTCAAGATCAGGAATCATATGCAACGCTCACACTCAAAAAGAGGAACACAATGTATGTTTTCACCCATAGGCTTGCCCTTATTTTCCAATTGATCTTCGGTTCGGCTCACTCAAGATCAGAAGGTGTTTCTAAGGATTGTAATGGGGCTGAGTGCAAATGTATGGTCATTTAGGCTCAGTGACTTTCATCCTCGTGAGATGTGGTGTTCTCAAGGCATTCCCTTCTTTTCTTTATCAATTATTTTTCTAGTGCTTCTAAGTAATCTTTTTATTCACCTCCATGGATTGCTTGGAAACCCGATTTCTTTGGTACTTTATTCCACAAATATGTTTTTTTTCGAAGGGTTTCCATTGTTATGCAACACCAGGGGTTAAGGGGGACTTTTCTTGCACTTCTTGACTTCTCCTTTTCCTTTTCACCACATCCCCAACTTTGGCTTTTGGCCTAAGTTGGCTATTCACTAAACCATAAAATCAAGAGGATTATAGGTAGTGGGTCAAGTAAGGTCTAGGGTTCATCAAGGTTCTTCCAAAGAAAGGTAAGGCTCAAAGGGTGTTAAAAAGAGTTTCACACGCTTACGGGTAGGCCACAAAAGAGGTATCTGTCAAATTTGGCTCACACTCTTCAAAAGTTGCATAAGATCATTTCAAGAGCACACCTTACTAAATCAATAATACTAACAGGGCAAATTCTAGGTTTATTCATGCAAGGTTCAAAGTAAGATCATCACACAAGGAATCGACACTTGAGTCAAACATGACCACACATTTTCGCTAGTGTGCAACGGTCATGACATGAGAATCAATTTGATAAATGGCTAATCACAATGAGATTCAAAGAGTTCACATATTGTCTATGCAACTTCATTTGGCCTCATCGTAGCCATACATTCATGTGCATTCGATTGTAAGCACTATTTAAGTCATCGGTATTGATCAAAATCGAGACTCAAATTTTTGCAAAAGAAAAGCCATATTCAACAAATGAAAGGATGTAGAAATGTGCGAAAAATTCAAAATTTTTTGGAAGGGTCAAAATCATTTTGCAAATAAAAATAAACGGAGCCTCAAGCTCAAACATCCACAGAAAAGAAGTATTTAACACAATAATAGCTCAAAGCCCAAATACATAAGCAAAAACACGAACACGAGTCACAAATGGCACAGAAAAGGGTGAGCCTCACCCCACCACAAATAAAAGCAATTTGTCCTCAAATGCAAATGAAATTAACCAAGATTTTAAAGATAACGAAAGACATAGAGGGAGGTAAAAAGGGGATCCTGGCTAATAGGTCGCTTCATCTGTCTGGGCATCAGTTCCCAGAGTGACCACCAGAAGGACCAGCTCGACTACATCCAGCAGCATGAGACTTTGCCAAAGATGCTTGCACAACAGCATCTATCATGATTTTTTCAGTCTCGGCTATGTCGTCCACTGCAACTTCCTCAAATATAACTTCGTCAGTCTCTGCTTCTGCTTCAGAGTCGGCTCTCTGGTTCGATCTATCCCCATATCCAGTGGTTGTCTGAGGCATCTTAGGCATGTCTGGGATTTCCATTGTTCCAAAAATCGTGGACACATCAGTTGACTTCAGGTGGTTTACGTCTTTTCGCAGTTCAACAATGGCAGCTTTTTAGGCCGTCACCTCCTCTGTGGACCCTTGGTTGTGCTCACACACCACTATTCTGATGGCTAGGGAATAAATGGTAGTGCTCAGAGGTGTCATAACATCAGTTAGGGCAATCTGAATTCATGCCTGAAACAGAGGCCTCTAGGATAACAGCTCGACGATCAGCGGCTAAGGCCAGCTGTCCCATTCGGAGTAGGGATGCCCGTGTGAGTGGAATTCGGGGAACAACAATAGCAGTGGCGGTTCTTGGTGAACGTGCAGCAGAGTAACCTGGAGAATCAATAGGAGTCATAGTGGCAATGAATATACTTGAAGGCTCAGGGGCCAGAGTAGGCAAGGGTGCCTCTGCAGGCGATGCTTTTATGTTTACTAACTCCACCAATGCTGCCTTTTTCCTTTCTGCCCGATCCTTAAGGTACTCGTCTTCGATCCTCCTGATATTAGTAGAGGATGTGGGCATTATTTCTACATTTTTTTGGTATCTCGAGACACCCGAGCTCAGTTGCATAATTTTGTGATCAAGATTTGAAATGGAAGTGAGGTTCGGCTCTGTCTTACATGCATGAGTATCTCTGACGCAATTATTGTACCCAAGTTTATCTAAGTCCCCTCTATGACGCAACCCAGGCAAGTTGCCTTGGCAAGGCAAGTGATTGACTCATTTTGGGACGACATAATTGTGTTGCTAATAAAACCGAACCAGAACCTCGCGGTTATGTATAGTTCTTTCTGTTCAATTGGAACTCCTTCTGCCGCCCATTTTGGAGTCTCATTTGAAATTAGTGGGGCTAGCCACTTTTTCATCTCATCCAACTTCTTTGTTCTGATCAAGTACTGGCAGTGATCCCCAATATTTGTGGGCATACCCAAGACTGCGTTGATTTCCTCATTATCACACTTCACCCTCCTACCTCTGATAACCACATAGCTAACTTCTTTGAAATCTGATGCTAGTTGCTTTTGCTGGGGTATTAGCGCACTGTATGCATTGTAGAACTCTCTTACCCAGTTTGGAATATAAGGGTCACGGGGTTTGGTGAAGATTTGGAACTTGTGGTATCTCAAACACTTCATTATCTCTGGGTGTCTATCTATAACCCTGTCTATGGACAAACGTTTTTCCTCCAGAATTGTCCTCAGCCCCTTAGCCTTCACTCAATTCATTGATTTAGGCTGAGGACCTTGTACTGGAGGTGCTAATACCATTGCCTGCTCTGGAACTGGAGGTGTAGTAGAGGGAGGCAGGGGAATCCTGGCCCTGAATGAATTATTCCGCTTCTTAATTCGCTGCTCAGCCCTCTGTGCGATTAGCAGATCTTGCTCATCAGAACCCACACCTTTGCTTTCAGATTGGTTGGGGTCATTTCTATAAAAGCTATTACTGTCAGTGCTTGCATTTGATAATTCAAAGGTCTTGTGTTTGCCCTTCCCTTTTTCGCCAGTTGTGGAAAGTTTAACAACTTTGCTTCTGACTGCATCTGCTTCCTTGTTGATTATAATCCCTTTTGTTTTACCTTGAGGTGGTTTTCTTCTTCCTGCAGCTTTAGATCTAGCCATTTCTGCAAAGAATTTGGAAGGAGTTAAAACAACTAAATCAAATTCAGAGGGATGCAACTGCAGAAAATTTCCCCAAATAGATCAGCGAGTCGCCGAATAGCACATGACACTGATTTCAAGTAGCATAAAATTAAAGGAGAGATGGGGTCAAAGGGTGAACCGCCGAGTGATTAGGTGAGCTCGCCTCTGCACGCTGAATAGTCTAAACTTATCAAAAAGGCATAGCGCACGACGTAGGATAACATTACTTGCAAATGGCGTATAAATGTCACAGTTAATTTCAGGGTTGGAGGACTAACCTTTTAGGCAGATTAAGTCAAGATTGTGATGCTAGGCAGCAAGTTAGTACAGATCCAAGCACTACTAAAGCAGCTAGAATACTTACGAGGTGCAAAAATTCTAAAAATACCAAGTAGGTGCAATTTTGTGACAATCGAGAGTGAGAGAATATGAAAAAGGTTGAAAGTCAAAGCCCGTGCCTTTATAAAAACCATCCAGATCTCACCCACTCGGTGACATTAGTTGGATTTTCTTCGCAACTCGATGATCCGCCGAGTGTTTATC
This sequence comes from Solanum verrucosum, assembly GCF_900185275.1. Lineage (NCBI taxonomy): Eukaryota > Viridiplantae > Streptophyta > Magnoliopsida > Solanales > Solanaceae > Solanum > Solanum verrucosum. The sequence goes on from NW_026020215.1 coordinate 2,523,849, forward strand.
TATCTCACCTAGTTTTACAGGACCCTCAATCAATTTGAGGATCCAAACGGTGGTCTTTGTAGTGGTCGTCGATCTAGTTGGCGGTTCACCAATTGGACTTGTGTAATTCATCCTGTACTTTTCACAAACTTTTCATACCCAATCCTACAAAATCAAAACACCTTTATTTCAAAAGTAACAAAATTAAAGTAGTCAAGGGTTTTGGGTTGCCTCCCAAACAATGCCTTAGTTAACGTCGTGGCACGACGCAGGTTAGCACCTAAATTTCACTTTTGGGGTTAGCCAAAACATCGTTTGGTAACCCCTTGCGTTGTGCCTGATAGAGATGAGGCATTACATGACCCAAGTGAGTTTCAATTAGCTGGATGGATCTAGAGTGAGAACCGTTCATCTGGTTCAGAACTTCTACATTTTCCCTAATCTCTTGTAGTACTCTATCTTGCACATTTAGCTTCTGGAGAATGGTTACTAACATATCCTTAATACATTTATTTTCAATGTCCATAGATATTCCCTGCTCAGTAGGTGGCATGCATTTGCTCTTCTCTTTGGACATTATCTCCAGTTTTTTGACCTTTTGGGTCAAGTTATATCCATATGATCCAGCAAGATGATCAATTGTTGTTCCTTCTCAGTATCCTTGTTGGTCTTAGCCACAAGTTCAAGGAGTTTTGATGCGGTTTCATAGAAGTATCTCTCAAGGACACCTGGATAAGTTGATCGATTAATCCTCTGTTTCTAGGATTTAGACTCCGATAGAAGCACTCCAGTAGAACTAGATCGGGGATCTCATGAGTTGGGCATGCCTAAAACACGTGGGTGGTTTTGTATTTGCAACTACAAACCCATTAAATTAAACCACAACCTCTGGGTGAAATCACCATTAAAATACATCTGACCTATCAGCAAGCAAGACCCAATAACAATATCAACACATATTTGCTAAATCATACCCCAAGAATGGGGGTTTTTAGCCACACATCAAGAAATAACAAAATACACCTAAAATGATATTAAAATCAAATGGGTGTAAGGAATTAAACTTTGATTTAAGCAAAAGAAGAAGAATGGAAAAGACCCACTTCCAACTTGGGGAAGATGAAATCCTTCTTTCTTCAAGTCTCCCAAAAAACCCTCTCCAAACTTGAGAGAAAATATCCAAAAAAGTACTATTATATTGTGAAAACTATAATAATTGTTCGACTCTTCAAAAATTAATAACAAGTTTAGTTTTATAGACTTCAGAAAATAGTGCTAGCGGATCTTTCGGTGAGGTTAGTCGGAATCATCGATTAACTCGGCGATTCGCCCTTTGGTGTAGTTCGTCGCCGTCCTGCATTAGCCTTCAACATCATTGTGTTCTATGTCATTGGGCGACATAGTACTGCTTTGCGAAACTATCCAGCGAAGCACCGACTGCTCCTTTCATCGCCTTTTTTATCCTGCTCTTTCAGGGCTTCGCGTACTAGAACAAAGGGCGGAGTGCGTCCCTTTGGCAAATCACCAAGTGTTCTTGGCGATGCTCAGGCTTCAGCTTCTTCGTTCTTTTCAGCCTTTTTATTCCTTTTTGCGCCTAAGTGTCTATGCTTCCACTAAAACTTCAAATACATGAAACTTAAGAGTTTTCATCACATATTGAGACAAAATAAACATTTGAGGACACTATTTCTATCAAAATAAAGCCCTAAATGAGTCCAATTTGTGGACTCATCAGTAACCTCATGGTTTGGGAAAGGAGGAACTGCGTTAGCATTGCGTGCATTAGTATTCCGTGTGTTAGCTCTATGAGGAGGCATGATTTGAAATGCATAACAACTAATTAGAAATGAGAAGTTGGATCATACCCATGCACGATAAGATTAACAAAGAAAGTGAAGTTTTTCATTAAACATTTTGTAGCCTCTCCCTCATAGATGTGGCATGCTTCACAATCATGAAAGGGAATAATCATAATGGTTGTATTGTTTGGAAATTGGTTAAAATTTAACTGAAAATTAACTAATGATTAAATAATACTCCCTCTGTCCCTAATTACTTGTCCATTTTAAAATTTGCACACCTATTAAGAAAACAATAATTGATATAGTGACTTTACCATTTTATCCCTATTCACTTTTGTATGTTAAATGTGATGCTTCAATAGTTCTATTCAATTTCTTATTCTGTCTTTTCCTTAGCGTAATATACATGCTTAAGCAACCTTTAGCAAAATATTAAGTTATACAATAAAATTTGCTAATGAAGAAACAACTTTTAGACACCCTAAAACTCTTGAACCTAATGCTCTGATACTAAGTTTATCACGCCCCGAGGCTGCCCCCTTGACTTTACATGGGACCTAGGATCACGAGTGACCCCAAGCTAACCCTGAGTTTGACATATCATAAGCATACTGAAATTAACTAAGTAAAGAATGAACTATGCGGAAGTTAAAAATAGTTAATATCTGAAATGGGGAAAAACACAACTAGTCTAAATATGTAAAACATAGTAAGAGTTAAGTGATAACTGAAACAATCACTTAACAACTCAAGCTAAATCTACTACTATGTCTAAAAAGCCTCTAAGTGAGTTGAGTTGTTAGGACATGCCCCCATCTAACTCAAACAAAATTGAAAACTAAAAGCAAAGATTAAAATAAAAGCATGTCTACTGTCCCTGGAGTATGAGGACTCACTACTGAAGCTGCTGAATGCGGATCGAGAATCAATCTAACCGTGATCTGAATGATGAGTACCTCAACCTACATCATAAAAGGATGTAGGGCAGAGTATGTGTCAGTAATTGTATTGTACTGAGCATGCAGGATATAGATATTAGACTAAACTAATATATATGAGTTGAACAAGCATAACTAAGCGATGACATAATCTGAACAAAAATATAAATACTGAAACATAAATGAAAAATTAAGTTGAATGCAATGACCAAGTATTAATCATGAAGATAACATGATGAACTCTATACTGATATAAATGTTGAAAACCTGGTCAAATGCACTAAGAGTCTTATTGTGGGAGCTACTAGTAACCGACATAAACCACGTGAGCTAAATGTGGAGTCCGATATATACGCCCATCGAGATGACCCAATATACCTTGCCAGGGGTATAAAGGCATGACCGGCGTGATCACTAACTGAGGGGACTTATAATTCTATGCGGGCGCGTAGTTTTGGGACTATGAGGGTATGCTGAACCCTAGTCCAACTCGGTGCTAAGTTTACTCCCAACTGAATGTATATGAAAATAAAATGCACTAAGTACTGAGTACCTCAAAATTGACATGCTAACTGAGAATGCAACATTTATATATACTGATAAAGTGACATTCGAAATTTGGAGAATAGTTTTCTGTTTAACTGACCTAGCAAGTTTAATTCATGAACTAAGAAAATTTACACACACTAGGGTTCTGAGTTTTGTATAAGAAATTTAGCAACGTTTTCAACAAAACATGTTATTTAGATTATAGATACTATAACAACTGAAATCATGACAATTCTCCAAGATTTTACAAACCCTAGGTTTAAAGAACCTATGTAGAATGAAGGATTTAACTGAATTCTAGGGACCTAGTGGATAAAAGGAATCCACTAGTGAAATCCCACAAACCTAGTGACGAAATCTACAGAGAAATCTTTTGGATTTCGAGGCTGAAACTTGAAGAACATTGTTGCTTCTTCTTGAAAGAAACTGGCGCCTCTTTCTCTTCTTTTCGTTCTAATTTGGATGGATTTTTGGAGAATGAGGGTTCTGGGTATGTTTGACTAGGTTATTAGATTTATTTTGAGTAAAACGACGTAGTTTAGGGATCAAACATCATAGTTTAAGATCCCAACGCATAGGGGAAAGAACCAAAACAACCATGACTTAAATCTAACGAGTGCAACCTACTATAGGATTGACGGGCCATCGTTTGACCTACCCATCGTCATTAGGAGTTATCGTTCATGCTCTATCCGACAAGGCTTCACCAAAACGAGCAGCACATTTTACTTCAAGCTTGGATTTTAGCAAACTCTGTTGCGTTGGAAAGAAGATTCAATTATCTTTCATGTGATAGGTCATGGGCCACCTAATTCAATTTGTGCTAAAAGATATGTCTGTTTGAAGTTGACCCAGCAACACTTCCTCTAATTGGCAGTTGACCCTCACCTACGGATAGACCTATGGTTCGTAGGTCCAACCACATACCGTATTGGTCGACCAAGGGAGAGATCAGAGACTAAAAAAATTTGGACCTTAACAGCCGAACCCCTCCTACGGTCAGTGGTTATACCTATGGTCCATGGTTGGTTCTGTTGGTACTGACACGAGATTTTTGAAAACTAGGATTTTCTTCATTTTGAGTTCCGAGTTGTTATAGGCTAGAAAACAAAAAATATTGATGAATATAGTAAGAAATTCGAAGGCCTATATGATACCCTTGCAGCCATTCACAAACATGTGGATAAAGATAGCAAAGTAATTAATTTTTCTAGAGGTTTAAGTCTCAACTACACGACTTTCACGATTATCATGCTAGCTAAGGCACCATATCCCATCTTAATCAATTTATTTTAATGCTCTGAAGGGCTTTGATATGAGGAATGATGAAAAAGAAGTGAAACAACAAAACCATAACATGTCATTTTCTGCCCAAAGGGGCAATATAAGAGGAAACTACTCTCAAAGAAGAGGAAATGATAACTTCAACTCTAGAGGAAGAGGCTTCAAGCCTGCCGAACAAGGAACTTGTTCCTATAACAGGAAATATGGACCAGGTTCTCAAAACAATCCTTCAAGTAGATTACAGGAGACGAAAAATACTAAGGCCTGTCAAATTTGTTATAGGAATAACCATACTGCTCTTAAGTTTTTCTACAGGTGAGACTACTCTTACCATGCTGCAGATGATGTAATTCTCACAAGAAGAATCACAATAATCAGCGAAAAACAAGAAAGATAGAAGAAAAGACACAAGATAAGAAACAATTGGCAACTAAAGGATGTATTATATCAAATAACCTCCAATCTAGATCCTAACAAGCACCTAATCTGGATAAATAGATAGACACAATAAGAGGAAACAAAGAGCAACCTACGGGTATATTAAACCCAAAGACCTCACGTCGTAAATCCAACAAGAAGCACCTAACTCTTACAAAGACCTCAAGGGAATTGATATCCCAAGAAACCCCCGTTTCTAAACAAGGTTCAACAAAAGCTTACCAAGCTTTTAAACACTCACACAAGGAGTTTAGGTTTACAACCATAATATTCAAAATTAGTCTACCCTAAAATGAACCCCTAAAGGCCTATTTATAGTTTTAGATATTATTATATAGATGGGACCCAAAAGTGACCCAAAATGGGCCAATGGGTGAGCAAAGTTGGGCTCACCTAATGGCTCGGCGATGCGCCTAATAGGTTCGGTGAGGAACTCTGCTCCTTGCCTTGGCTGAGAAGCTACTGAAACTTTGGGAGGTCTGGGGACCATCGCCCAATCCACTTAGCGGTGCACCAATGGTCTTCAGATCGCCTAGTGAGCATTTTTCCCCTTGGTAGCTCCTTAGGCAGTTGGTGATCTTGGGAACCCTTGCCAAAGGGTTTTGGCGAGTCGCCGAAGTGTTCTCCAGCTCGCTGAATGGAGAACATTCTTCACTTGCTCCTCCTCGCTTCGTTAGTTCTCCCACGCTCCAAGCTATCATCCAAGCATGGTGTTGCCCAACTAGGAGCTCCTTCAAGGCATTGAACTCCCTCTTTGGCATCCATTATGCCAAACAACCTACATCCTTGTGAACACTCCATCAAAGCATTGAATTTCATGAATGGATAGCTTTGACGTAATCTATTTTACATCATTCTCCCCTTCTTGAAAAAGATTCGTCCTCGAATCCATACTTTGCAAAACCATAGGGGAAGTAAGCAGGAACAAGATCCTCATGGCATGAGGGTTAGTGTTGGCAATAACAGTTTCATCACCATGCCAAGTGTCATGACCCGGGAGCACCCCCAAGTCGTAACAAGGCGTATTCGACCCCGAAAGGGTCTTATATAAGCCACATAGTCATTCATTGCATTCAATAATGATAATAGTGTGGAAATAAAAACTTATTTACATCCAAACATTCAAGCTTCATTAAAACAACTTTAAAAACACACAGCGGAAGTCTAAGTCTCACATGGCCATCTTAGACACAATCACAAAACATAAGTAGGGACACGGCCCTTTACAATCAAAAGAAGTCTATTAAGTATATTACAAGAACCTTATCATAAAATTAGAATAGAAAAGTCTTGTCCTCGACATATGAGGACATACCACAAGATCTTGGAAGAACTTCAAGTTCCAAGCTTACTATAGAACCCGCTCACTTTCCGGAACCTACACTAGTAGAAAATAGAGAAATATGGAATTAGCACAATTAAGTACTAAGTATGATGACCATGCAAAACATGCTTTAAAAGGGACATTTTGGCTAGAAACCATGCATTATGCCACTTTTTGAAGTACCATGAACAGTTGCATAAAAGACATACAAGACAAGCATAAACATCAAGTAAGTCATAATATCACCTTTAAACAATATCAACATGAAAACCTTTACCTTGGACCTTCACCTCAAGCAACCCTTATGCTATACCTCGTGCAATGTATGGATGGCGTCCCATACCACCATCCATACTAAGGCACCACATTTAGGTCACTTAAAGTAACTTATCATTCCTTTCTTTCACCTTTGCACAATATTCATACATAAGAGGTATATCATTAATTAAGACATGACAAGGGAAAATAACTCATAATATAATCCAAGTATAGCATGCATCTCATATTAAGCATTTGAGAGCCAACATTCTTTAATAACCTTATTTAGGCTACAATTGTGTCACATACATTAGGATTTAGAGAAACTCATTATGACCCTCTCCAAGCCTACTCGTGCAATGTATAGGTAGCATCCCATACTACTGCCTACACTTTGTAGAGCCTATCAAGAAACCATAATGAAATCTCACATGATGGGAAGTAAGCATTTAACTGACATAGACCATGAGAGCTTGTCATGGAATCCGGTGTCATAAGTCCCCACACCGTAAAGAGGTGGTCTACTTGCCTAAGGAAGATCGGTATATATAGCTTAATGGATCCACTAGCTACCTATGCGGGCACATAGTTTATGGGATAAGGTAGACGATCATTGAAACTCATGCCTAACCATTGGGGGAGTTTCCATCTAACCAAATCCACTCGGTGCTTAGCCTACATTCCCATAGAATAGTTCGTTACCTTGACATTATCACATATGAGAGGTGCCATTGGCCTACCAACTCCAAATTACATTCATTAACACGTGAAATGGTGCTTTAAGCCTACCGTTTCAAGGTTCATTTAGGAAAGCTCATTAACTCCTCTTGAAAGGGTGCCATGGGCCTACCAGTTCAAGTCTCATCATTAACCTTCATGGAAAGGTGCCATAGGCCTACCGACTCCAAGGTTCATTACTATCATTAATGGAAGGGTGCGATAAGCCTACCGATTCCAAGGTTCATTATTATCATGAGTGGAAGGGTGCTACTAGCCTACCGATCCGAGGATTCAACAACCAATAATATAATCATTTAAACAAGAAAATGATGCACAAGCTCTACCAATTCGAGATATGCAATAAATTGGAGAATCCTTCATATTCTATCATCAACATTCATGAGTGTCAAATTGAGAAAAATCCTTTCAATAATAACACATTTACGTTCATAACATGATCACATTAGCTCCATTAAATGCCCATTCATAAAAATGTCATGTAACACTTATATTTCTCATACTATGCCTTCAAGGCCATGGTCACAATACATTCCATAATTAAACACCTCCACCATAAGTGGATCAAACCAAGCAAGAACAATTTTTTTTCTCCATAATATGAGATTAAGCCAACTTACCATCCTCCAAAGCCATAATCAACAACACTCAAGTCCCAACCATTTTTCTTACCACAAGAGAATTCTTCCATAACTTGCCCATAAGGCCACAATCCTCAATTATCCATATACCAACAATTCATCATAAATAAGTATAGAAAACCATATAAATCAACAATACAATCCAATCTAAACACAATTTCATCAACATTAAATCATAGGCATTAAACCCACTTCATTAGCAAATTCTAGGCTTTTAATGAAAACATGGGTTCTTGAAGAAGTTTCATATAAAAATCTTCTTAAAATCATAAATAGAACTTCAATTCACCAATATAATGACTTTGAAAACATTTTACCCATGAACCCATACCTAGAATAGAAAATAGAAGTTTTGTTCTTTGAAGACTTTTGAAACCCTTTTGAATGGACTCCTTGAAGGAAAGATAATCAAGGATCAAGGGTCACCATACCTTTGTTAAGATTCCCCAAGAAAATTGATGAAGAAACCACCTTCAATCCAAGCCCTAGCTCCAAGTTCTTGATCTTCTTAAAATGGAGGATTGTAGAGAGAAAAGTATTTGAGAGGAGGTGAGTTCTTTTTAATTCTAATTGGAGTGACTTAAATTTCTCATCATTCATCATTTCTCAACTCCAAACTCACATGTGAGGCTCTAGTTTCACTAGTTCATTTTTTTTGGGTCGTTACACCAAGGGTGCACAAATTTAACATATAACCAAGCATCACAAAAATCAACCAATGGTTTGTAACCCATCAAAGCAATAGATACTTGGCTAAGTAAGAAACACTGACAAAGGGGTAGAGCGTAAGAACCAATACACTTAAACAACCTCATGTGTAAGCCCTCATTGGTTCCACATTCAAACAAGCACAAGACCCTTATGTCAAGTAGCACATAAACATTCTCAAAACTAAGTGCAAGGGCATAAAAAAAGTTAACCCAAATTAAGATTCCGTCCAATGCACTAGCTAATTTCAAGAATGTAGTTATTCCCAATTCATGAGCGGGGTCAAATACAAAAGTATTCCCCACACAACTTGGCAAACAAACCTCATTCAAGCACATAAGATCAAGTAATAACACCAAGTAAAAATCACATGAAAGAAAAAGGGTGTTACTACCATACCCATCACAATTTAGACCAACACCGTGGTCATATGGGAAGGAAAAATATAGCATCGATTCAAGGAGACTCTCATTTTCCCCATTGATTCCACTATTAACATAAAATATGGTACCCACACCAACATGAGTATCATCATATGCAAATAGATAATAGAGAAAGGTGTCATGCTCACTAGGGACATCTAAGGTGTTCTCATATGTAAGATCACAACTAGGTTCAAGGATCCTAGCACACATCACTTTATAAGAAAGAACACACAAAGACTTCATGGTAAATTTAAAATAAACTGCACCTTCTCTTAACAAAGAGCTCATACCCCCATAAAATGTACGATCAACAAGATCATACTCAAAGCATAAGTAAACAAAAGGGCTTAGGAAACTACCCTTCCCCATACACAATGTAGGCTCCTCAATCGGATTGTAAACCCTCAAGAAGGACTTTCCATCGTAGGGAAAGGTGTCAACAAATCCATCCAAATAATACTTGTCATCTTGAACAAGCATCACTACACAAATGCCACAATTTAATTCATTACCGGGGTCAAATGGAAAGGAGATCCATGGACTTGGACCAAGTACTTCTCCTTTTGCTCGATTAACACTCTCATTTTCCAACATCATACTCCACTCAACATCATGAACATCATCATATGTAAACAAGTAATAGAGAAAGGTGTCTTGCAAGTCAACTTCCTCGAGGGTGTTTTCATGAGTATGACTACCAATAGGCTCAAAAGCGTTGGTCATACTATCAAGGATTGAAACACACCAAGAAGAAGAAGTAATAGGAAAACCAACACCACCTTCCTTCTCATCATATTCCTTCCCCACAAGAGTACTCTCATCTTCGAAGAAGAGATTTCCATCTTTGGGAGGGAAAGCTTTACACCATAGTGGGTTGCTATAGATAGTATAGTTATTAAGAACTACACTACTCTCAAGTTTCACGCCACTAGGTACATCACTAGGAGTGATTTCATCATCTTCAAATAAGATAGTGTACTTAAAGAGGAATGATCAACCACTAGGGAAGAATTAAAACATTCAAGTTCACCCTAAAAATGACACATATCATTTTTTGAAGCATGTTCAAGCTCATGATCTCTATGAGCAAAGCAAGCAATCAGATCTTCCATAATAGATATGCTCATAGAGCCACTCCTATTCAGTTGATCAACATTATCATTAGTATCACTAACTTGAGGTTCCTTAATCACATTACAAGGACCCTCAACCAGTGAACTACCTTCACTCACAGGTTGATCAACATATGCATTACAAGATAATGAACTAGCATTCAAAGCACGGGTGTCAACACTAGGTGGACACAAATCGATCTTACTAGAAGAATCAATTCAGTCATCAATAGGATCAACTAGTGTATCCACATTCTCAACAAGCACATTATCAATACAAGGTAAAGAATAAATAGGCACACTTAAAGACAAACTAAAATTCACACTTTGTTCATTTGTAATGGCAAAATTGTTAAGTTTAGCTATTGTACCTTGATGCCCGCAAGAAACATCTTCCTTACTCTCAACTGACACTCCTTTAGGAATGTTTGGATAGCCCACAAGTGTATCCATTGAAAGGGCTTCACGAGGATCCTGCAAAAGGAAAGAAACAAAATAGGGAGGGGAAGAGTGAGATGGTTTAGCTTGCAACTTATGATCCTTAAGGATCAATTCACTTTCGACTCCCACTTCCTCCCTCATCTCTATATGCTCAGCCGACAACAACTTGGCCTTTCCTTTCAACTCCCTCCTTTCTCCTTCTCATTGGGCCTTAGCCTCCACGTGTCATTCCTCCTTCCTCCTTTTATCCCTCAACTCATCCATATTTCGATACATCTCTATGACTTGGGATGGTGACATTGGCTTAAGGACATACTTATGACTCATTGACATGACAATGTATGTGTTGTGCTTTCCATCATGTGTGGATGCATGGCTGTGTTGCCAAGGTCTCCCAAATAGTACATGAATAGCTTGCATAGGAATCACATCACAAAGGACATCATCTTGATATTTCCCAATTTGGAACTTAATCAACACCTGTTCATGTACCCTCAATTCCGCATCATTCAACCATTGAAGTGTGTATGGTTTAGTAAGCTTAGTGGTAGGTAGTTCAAGTAGTCCACCACGGCAGTGCTAGTAAGGTTGGCACAACTTCCACTATCAATGATCAAGACACATACTTGGTTCTGGATAAGGCACTTGGAGTAGAACATATTCTCTCTTTGCTTGTGATTGATCATGGCCTTCGTAGGTATAGTCCACCTTACCACATATGATGGTAGTGTGAACTCTCACTCTTTGGGCCAAGTCTCATCCATTTGTGATAGCCCATCCTCTATGGCAGTTAAACGCTCATGCATGCACCCAATCATCCGACTTACATCCATGGTCGCTTCCATGATAGTTCCCAAAGTAACCTTCCCCTTAGGTGGGTTGGTTTCACTTCCGGTTGCCATGGTACCTAACAATTAAGACAACTCAACAAAAACAGCACACAATATTAGCGTTAGTAAAACAAACTCACAATCACTTGTGTTTACACACCTATGATTGCCTCTCAAATTGGCGCGACTAATATTGAAGATTGCTTATACTCAGTTGATCACAAGGTCTCGATTTCTACTCTAGGTCAGAATATATTTTTATTTCAAGAAGAACGGACGACTCGATTAAAGCAAACGGACTTGAGTCAAGAAGTTAACTACGAAGTAAAACGAAAAAAGTACAAAAAGAAAAAGCACTAACAAAGAAGTGAATTCAGGAACCAATAGTAAACAAGTAGAGTAGTTACGAGTTGAAAATCAGTTTAGGATTCGTGACAACGAACTAGAATCAAAAAGAAAAGAAAACTAGGAATTAGAACCTGAGATTAGAAAAGGTCATAACATGCGTTTCCCATCGCGAAATGGCCTATTTTCTTCGCCAAACATGAAGTTCAACTCGCCAACTTGAAGATTGACTCACCAAACTCGACAATCCTCCAAGGCAACTTGGTGATCTGGGTGGAAGTTCGGCGATGTGCCGAATGGATTCGGCGACCAAGGCTGAGCTCGCCGAAATTTCCAGTAGCACCACCGAAATGAGGGACAACTTGGTGACCTAGCTGCCCAAAGGGCGAGGCGCCGAGTGGACTAGGTGAGCTAAGTCGGGGCTCTCCCAATGTCCAGTATCTGCACCTACAATGCTCCGAAATTTGACTTGATGTGGTCCCCCCTTCCTTTGTCCTTTAGTCTTTACCCTTTTAGGTAGATTCCTTTTTTTACAAACACTTTTACACTTTCTCTTTCTTCCTTTTTGGATCAAACTCTCTTTCTTTTGAAGATTCCCTTCCTTGAAGGTTTGAATGTTCTTCAAGAACAAGATGAACACCCAAAATAATACCCTTAAAATTTTGTCTCGGAATTTCACGAAAATTTAAGTGAAGGCTCTCCTTGAAATGGGAAACAACACCCAATACTTTTTTACCTTCAATTCCAAACAAAAAAATTCAAATTTCAAAACCCATTTCCTTCTTTCTTCAAGTAACGAAGAACACCATGAACATGAAGAACACCCAATTTCAAACCCAATGGATTTCTAATCCGTTTTCACCTAAATTTTAGATATGAACTCTTAAGGATATAGAGATCAAACCCCAATATCCAAGGGTATCCAATTTAGCCTAAATCTGAAACCCATTTGAAGTTCTTCAAGCCTCTTCACTCAACAATGGTGGATTCTTCAATAGAGCTCCAAACTTCACCAAATCTCTGATCCAAACTCAAATAAGGTTAGGGAACACTAATCTAACCTTAGAACTTCAAACAAGACTCAAATCTATAATTTTTTTTAGGATTTTCTAGAAAACATTTTTTACCTTTTTTTTGTAACAACCCAATACTAGAATTCGTAGGACCAAATCTAAGCCTTGCTCTGATACCAAATGATGTAATTCTCACAAGAAGAATCATAATAATCAGCGGAAAATAAGAACGATAGAAGAAGAGACACATGATAAGAAACAGTTGGCAACTAAAGGATGTATTAAATCCAATAACCTCCAAACTAGATCCTAACAAGCACCTAATCCGGATAAATAGATAGACACAACAAAAGGAAACAAAGAGCAACCTATGGGTATATTAAACCCAAAGACTTCACTTCGTTAATCCAACAACAAGCACCTAACTCTTACGAAGACATCAAGAGAATCGATATCTCAAGCAACCCCCGTTTCTAAACAAGGTTCAACAAAAGCTTACCAAGCTTTCAAACACTCACACAATGAGTTTAGGTTTACAACCATAATATTCAAAATCAGTCTACCGTAAAATGAACCCCTAAATGCCTATTTATAGTTTTAGGTATTATTACATAGATGGGCCAAAAAGTGACCTGAAATGGGTCAATGGGTGATCCAAGTCGGGTTCACCAAATGGCTTGGCAATAGACCCAATAGGTTCGGCGAAGAACTCTGCTCCTTGCCTTGGCTGGGAAGCTACTGGAACTTTGGGCGGTCTGGGACCATAGCCAATCCACTTGGCGGTGCACCAATGGTCTTCAGATCGCCTAGTGAGCAGTTTTCCCCTTGATATCTCCTTGGGTAGTTGGCAATCTTGGCAACCCTTGCTAAAGGGTTTTAACAAGTCACCGAAGTGTTCTCCAACTCGCCGAATGGAGCACATTCTTCACTTGCTCCTCCTCACTTCATTAGGCCTCCCACGCTCCAAGCTATCATCCAAGAATGGTGTTGCCCAACTGGGAGTTCCTTCAAGGCATTGAACTCCGTCCTTGGCATCCATACATGCCAAACAACGTCCATACTTGTGAACACTCCATCAAAGCATTGAACTTCGTGAATGGATAGCCTTGACGTAATCCATTTTACATCAGCAGATGAGCTACAACAAGCATTAGCTACTGCTAATCTACAAAACACTACCGATGACACGTTGTATGTTGACTCAGGAGTAAGTAGTCATATGACACATAACTCATGGATTCTAATTGATCTTAAACTCTACAATGGACCAGTTAAAATCATTATTGGAAATGAATCAAAATTATACATAACACATGTTGGAAACATATCACAATCGTTCCATAAGTTAAGAAAAGTTCTTGTAGTTCCTCAGTTTAATAAAAATCTACTCTCAGTTAGTAAACATGCAAAAGTTAATCGTTGCACTCTTGAATCTAATAAAACTAACTTTGTTGTAGAGGAAAAGAAGACAAGTACACTGCGTGCCAAGGGATCTAAAAGAAATGGACTCTAAGTTTTGGGAGATAACAATCTCTATGCTTTAACTATTGCACATGATTGGAACATATCAAACAACATGTGGCATACTAGATTAGGACACCCTAGTTTGAGGTCTTTAAAAGTTCTGAGTTACAATAGTTGCATCAATGTTAGTAGTTGGAATAAAACGCCTACCGTTTGTTCTAGTTGTCAGTTGGGCAAAGGTTGTAAACTTCCTTTTGGATTGAGAAATAAAATTGAGAAGGAATCCTTATTGAAAATTCATTGTGACTTGTGGGACCCGCACCTGTTGAATCTTCTCAGCATATGAAATATTATGTCATATTTGTAGATGATCACACAAGATATACATGAATTTATCCACTGAAAAGGAAATCTAAATTTTTTGAAGTATTTGTAAGATTCTAGAAAATGGCGGAAAAACAAGTTTCTGAAGAATTTAAGACATTTCAGTGTAATGGAAGTGGTGAGTTTATCAAAATAGACTTCATTAAACATTTGGAAGATTGTGGCATTATGATACAAATTTCAAGTTCTAACACAACTGGACAAAATAGAGTTTTAGAAAGAAAACACAGACATATTATGGAGACTGACTTAACTCTACTACTTCATGCTAACGTACCTTTGTTTCTATGGGTTGAGGCTTTCCTTACTGAAGTGTTCCTCATTAATAGATTTCCCTTCTCATTCCTAAAATTTGGTGACTCCATGTGTTAAGTTATATGGAGAGAAACCTGATTACAATAGCCTAAAAGTGTTTGGTTGTAGATGTTTTCCATATATCAAGGGTAGCAACAAGTTCAGTCCAAAGACTTAGACTTGTGTGTTCATAGGATACAACAGCTTACACAGAGGATATATATATGTTATCATCCCTCTACAAGGAGGGTTTACGTATCCAGACATGTTGTGTTTGATGAAAACACATTACCCTATATGTCTCCAAGTTAATCTTAGATTAACATTAATGTTTAATGTTTTTCCTTGTCTTGCTACTTCTGTTGAATCATTCTCTAATCTACAGGTGCAGGATAATCATAATTTTCATGGGAAGTATATGTTGATAGTACACAAGTTACTGGTGAAAATGCTAATACAACAACCCATACACTCCTTGATGATGGTAGTGTTATTGAACCCTCAGGTTCATACTTAAATGATGATCATGTAGGCTTAGGATTAACTAGTGGTAGTGAAGAACATGTTGCATGTGTAGGTCCAGTCAATGGTGGTTCATCAAATCCTACTTTCTCTATGACTAATCCACAGGGAATACATATAGAAGCCGACTTCTCTGAGTGAAATCAGCCAGAGCATTATCAACCTGAAGATACTACACTACAATCAACTACTTCCGTTGATGTACCTTCTTTACCACAAGGGCATCGTATGATCACCAGACACAAGGCAAGGGAACAACACATATCACTTGTTGCTTGCAACAATAAATAGATTTTGAGGGAACCAAATTCTACTAAGGAGGCACTAAGGTCACCTTATTGGCTTGAAGCTATGCATAGAAAATCAATGTTTTACAAACTAACAAGACATGGATATTGGTGCCCAAATTTTCTTGGTATAAACTTGGTTTGTTAAAAATGGGTGTTTAAGAAAAAATTGAAAGCTGATGGAACACTAGATAGATACAAGGCCAAACTTATGGCCAGGGGATTTTCGTAGCTTGAATGGATAGATTTTGAAGAAACATTTAGACCTATGGTTAAAACCAAATCTAGTAGGGTGGTTCTATCCATTGCAATCAGCTCAAAGTGGGAAGTTAGGCAAGTAGATGTCAAACATGCCTTTCTTCATGGTTTATGCAAGAGGAGGTGTACATGAGTCATTCCCCTGGATTAGTTGATCCTAGGTATCCTCAGCATGTGTGTCTACTTAAAAAGGCATTATATGGTAAACCAGTGTCAAGAGCCTAGTTTGATATGTTTAGCATGCATCTCCTACATCTTGGTTTCATATATAGTAAGGTTGATCCCTTCTTATTTATTTTTCAAACGCACAAAGGCACCATATTTATCTTGTTATATGTGGATGACATTATCGACAGATGAAGTAATCCATCACATGTCTTAGAGTTGATTTTACAACTTGGGAAAGCGTTTGCTAGGAAAGATCTTGGCCCTTTACACTTCTTCCTAGGAGTAGATGTTAAGTATTTTTAAGGGGGAATTCACTTGAGTCATAGTAAATATTCTGCTAAGTTGTTGGACAAGACATAGATGACCTTAGCAAAGGGTGTAGCCACCCCATTGGCTCAAAAACATGGTTTACATGAAGCTGTGGGAAGTATTGTAGATGCCTCCTTATACAAAATGATAGTAGGGAGTCTTCAATACTTGATACTCACAAGACCTGATATCACCCATGCTATGAATCTAGCAAGCCAGTTTATGCAAAGTTTAAACATTGAATATCTTAAAGGAGTAAAAAGGATTCTGAGATACATCAAAGGTACTCTTAACTTTGGACTAAGAACCACTTCACAATCACCTTATAGGTTGTATGGATATTCAGATGCTGATTGGGGAGGTTGTACCACAAGTAGGAGATGAACTACATGTTATATTAGCTACATAGGTGCAAATTGTATTTCTTGGACTTACAAGAAACAGACCATAGTAGCACGATCGAGTGCTGAAGCTGAGTATAGAGCATTGGCTCCCACTACAGAGATTACATGGATTATATATCTACTTCATGATCTTTGGGTGTTCCTCAAATCTGGTCCTACATTATATTGTGATAACTTGAGTGTCTTGTACCTTTCAGTTAATCCAGTTATGCATGCTAGAACGAAGCATTTTGAAATGGACTATCATTTTGTTCGTGAGAAGATGGTTAGAGGACAACTTATTACTTAACAGATCAGCTAGTTGTCATTCATAACAAAGTATTGACAAAAAAAAGTTTTGCTGGGTTTTGAAGTAAGCTAGGAGTAATAGTTCCTTCACTCATTGCTTGAGGGGAAGTGTTGAAGATGAAGGAAGCTGATGATATGAACAAGTCCAAGGAACTGGTCCAACTCACCGACAAGTAATGTGTTCACTGTTGTAGATTTAGAGTTACACTAGGACTAGACTACTAAATCCTAATTTATGTATGACTGAGCTAGTGTATCGTGTATGTGGCTAAAGTCAACTAGGATAAGTATTGTAGTTATAGTAATAATAGTAAACCTATACTATTCATGTAAATTATACTTTGTATTGTAGTAGGACTTTAAGAATATCTACTATAGGACTCGTCTCCTATATAAGAAGCTTGTACTTAAAAGTTTTAATCATCAACACAATTCTTGATTTCTCTAAAGCTAACGTGAGATTTCTATTGCCATGTGGTAGTTAGAAGTTAAAGTACTCAATTAGTAATTAGTGTGCATTACTTGTTGTTTCTATTCTGCATCCAAAATAATGCATGAATATATTCCCGTGGTTATTTATTAAAATAGTTATTGTTAAAAACCATCTAAGATGTCTCGGTTTTTTGAGTTTTATATCTAAATCTTCAAGTGTGTAAAGTTTTTATTTGAACTATCACCAATTCTTTATCAAAATATAGCCCAACTATCAATTATTTACGTTTTTTGATACGCAAGTTCCATTTCAATATCAACTATTAGCCCGTAAGTTCCATAGGTTGATAAATACCCTTTACCTGAATGTACTTTTGTTTAGACTAAACGATGTGATGAAATTTACTCTAATGTGATCCATGCTATAATATTAATATTTAGTTATTGTCTTTAAAAATGTTTCGATGTATTTCTTGGTGGTATTTGAGTGTCTTAAATTGTCATTACTCAAATTATGGGATCGTGTGGGAACCAGGGGTGTAGCTACACTGGGTTGACACCCTTCGTCAGAAAATTATACCATATATATAAATAAAATAATATTTTAGATGGTTAAATCAGACGTTTTGGACACCCTCGAAACAATAAACTTTCTTAGCCTAGTTGTTTCAGACGTTAACCTGAATGCTACATGTTGTATGCGTGGGTTCGATTCCCTTTGGCTGCACTTTTTTTTTTTAACATTTTCAAAAGATCTCCTAATTAATTTCTTAATTGTAGTTAATAAATATATTATTTTCTAAAATAATTCAAAAAAAATTAACTTAAAAATTTAAGGGGATAAAAAGCTCAGTAGCCAATTGAAGCATAAAAGTGATTTCATTCTAAACTGAATTTTCTCTATTATTTTTTTCTTTTTCCATTCACTTCTTATTAAATAAACATGAACATTAAAGCTAAATATTATGTAGTTTGATTTTAAATTTTTTGGTATATTTTTTAACTAAAAAAATTATCATTAATGTTACGAAGTTTGATTTACAAAATTTAAGTGGACTTATTTATTAAATTATTTTTATTACCTATAGGATTTATGGACACCCTTTGTTAAATTTCTAGCTATGCCACTGGTGGGAACCTACCCTATCTTTAATTAGATAAGCTAATCCTTACCACCCAATAAATAATATACGGAAAATCAATTTTTGGATCTTGTAAATTGTAGTGATGTATAACTAATAGTGACAGATATATTAACAAGATCATGAGTTGAAATCCTAGATCCACCTTTGGTAGAGGTATTGTTTGAAAAAGATCCTCAACTCAAGTGCGCATTTCAAAAAAAAATTAAAATGAGAAACAAAAGTAATGGAGACATCACAAATGTTAGGGGAAGCATTCTAAAGAATACAAACGAAAAACAAGAATAGTGTTGGTGTTTTTTTTAAATGTGGCAGAAAAAAGAATGATTGAAATATCTCTCAATGGATTGAAATGACTTTTAGTAGCTTTCAATAATTTTATTAAGCATTGCGGGGCTTTAAATAGCCAACATAAAACACATAATCCGCATAATTTGCAATTTGAAACAACCTAACTAAAATTTAAATTTCAAATTTATCTTAAACTAGACAACTTACTTTGCTAAAAACTATTGCAGTAACTAAAAGAAAACTTCAACACTCTTCCTATGCTTTAGTTACTGCAATCAAATGTTCCTCCTCAATTTCTGCTTTGATAGTTGATGCTAGATTCTTTTTATTGTTTTTGAACTTGCAATTTTTTTTCTTCTTTTTCTTCTTTTGATCTTGTGCTTCAAAAATACCTTACATGTCATTGTGTTGTGCAGTAGTTTATTTGAAAGTTCTTTAATCTAAACTTTTGTAGGATTTGCGGGGAGAGGTTGTAAGGGTTTTTCTTCCACCACTACATCACAATTCACATAGGTTTCAAAATATTATTTACTTTTTACAGACCAAATTTGATAGTTTTGGTCTGAGAATTTTTTTGGGGCATTCAAAGAGAGACTGTTGTTTGCCATTATTTTTGGTTAAAAATTAGTTTAGAAAATCATGTGCGTTGAAAAACACACAGGTTGAAAATAGTAGCCCGTGCTAAAACCTACTGCACTAACTAAAAGCAAACTTCAACAAATAGTAACCACAATATAATAAAATGATAACAAAACATTGCATACCCCTATCAACAAGATAATCTAATCTTGACCTGCATTGCAACTTGAGACAATTAGAAAACGAAAAAAACTCAGGAATAGGAAAACAAAAAAAGAAATTTATCAATTGACATGTCAATGAAAGAGTATCATCAGCATATTAGAAAGAAACAATTTTTTTGTAGCTGAATGGAATAGTTTGAAGTTACAACTCACTGAAAAATGCAAACCTACTAATCTTTGATTTAAAATATGAATATTAACCAAAAATGAGGGAATGACATAGTTTGAAGTTACAACTCATCGAAAGAAATGACTTTTCTTTGTTGAACATAATGTACATGAAACTTTTTGTGCATCTTTTTTGTTAGCTTTCATATTATTAACCAAAAATGAGGGAATTCCCTCATGGCAGAGTGTGAAGTGTTATATATAGTGAAAACTTGTTATACCAATCTCAAATAGTTGAAAATAATTCAAGCTAAAAAAATAAATAAGAGCTAACACTAAGTATTCATAAGGCATAAATACAGTGGGCTCATCATATGATATACACTAATTCTTGATTAATATAGTCCAAAAGCTAATTTTAAACTAAAACATAATTCAATTAAAATATCATCTTGAGAGTGTAGTAGATATCACATCGCGCCAATTGCATGCATTGTATTAGTGCTTTTGTGCAAATTAATGTTGATGAAAAATGCTATAGAATAACCACTCTAGAAACTACCACTACTAAACTAATTTGCATCAACATAAAATAAAATAAGTCATAACTATTTTAAACTTACAAGATAGGAAAATACATACTTTCACCTGAATACTCAAATTCTAGGGATTTTAGTTTTTTGTATCCTTGTTATCACATAGCCACCTAGTTTATATTGTCATTAGTATATTTTTTTGTCTCTTCACCAAAGGGTGACCACTTTGCCATGATAAATGAGAGGGAAAATGCAAAAAAACTGATAGCTAAATAGTTTGGAACAAGAGTACCTTGTAGGTAAAATCTTTATTTTGGACACAACTAGTTGAGATAGTTAAAATAGTAAGTTAAAGAAATTATTCTTGTGGTATTTCAGAATAATGTTGTGTTAGAGATTTATTTTCAAAGCAATCATGTTTTGTACATAGAAAACCATTTTAAATTCTGGATCATCACTTTTATCAAGTGCACACTAGTAAACAAGGAATGAATCATTAAATTGGACTTCATCAATAATGTTCACGTCTTTAAACTCAATTTTTAAATTCTGATCAATATGAATAACAATATCAACATTGGCCCAACACAAAGAAAGATTCCCATTATTAACACAAAGATCACCTTTCAAACCTTCTTGAAATTTTTACCAAATAATTGATTGTAAAAATATTTTGAAATTTTGACATTCCTTAGGCTAAAAAGGATATCATTTCACTTTTCATGCTCAATTTTAAGAGGACTATCACAATATATATTCTTGTCCTTACAAGATAAAGAATTGTAACAATTAATTTCACTAGGAAAGAGGCATTCATCATCAATCTTTCACCTTTATCACAAAAATTTAAGGAAACACTTTGTATCTCATGTTTTTTCGTATTTAACATAACACTTACTTAAAAATTCTAAGCTAACAATCAATGACAGTTGGAGCTCCACAACCATATGTAACTAGTGTATGGTCATACTCTATTTGCATATTAATACAATGAAAGTTCACTAAGAGATTGTCTAATTTTCACGACCCGAGCCTAGACCCTGGACGTGACCGACACTCGAGAACCATTGCTGGTCCCCAAGCGAACCCTCATCCTGGAAGATTACAAGCGGATGACTAACTCAAGCATACAAAAGCTTAAAAACTGAATTGAGTTTAATAACTCAAATACTCAATCTTTAAAAAGATCTGAAAACTACTCAATAGATAAACTACTCAAAGAAGATACATACTGAAACTTACTCAATTTTGTCTATCTATGAAACCTCTACTATTACAGAAGGATATCGGGACAAGACCCACGACATCTCAAAACTACTAACTCTAATATAAAGGTGAAGTCCTCCGGAATATGAAAAGGCTCACAAAAGCTGACTGGAATATCACATGACCTCAACCAAACGCCTGTTGATGATCCTGAATACCTGTATTTGCATCATGAAATGATGTAGGCCAAATGGTTCAGTAAATTGAATGTACGAGCATGTAAGGGGAATTCTAAAGCATAAACATAAGCTTGAACGTGATAAAAATAAAACATACTTACCTCTTCTCAACTCACTAAACTAAACTCAACTCAAGAATTAGATACTCAACTCAAAGATATGATACTCAACTCAAATATTTGATACTCAACTCAAGATAAAACAACAATAAAAGATGCAATATATGGAAAGCTTTTAAAACAGTAGATAGCAACTAAATGCATTGAAGAATACAATAACAACTCATTTTGTATATAAAAATATAATATAACTCTATGGGAGAGTCTCTATCCAACAACTACCACTATGAGCTATGTGAAAATATAACGTCTCGCCAACGCTGCCATATACTTTGTCGGGGTATAGAACCTCTCAACTAAGTGGATCCAGTAGTCTATGCTAAAAATCATTTAGGAATCATCTAAAAAGTATGATTCTTTCTACCCACGTTGGCTACATGATTTATGGGGGCTGTGAGTTGTCTGAACTGTCCCCCATATCGGTGCTCAATACTACTCCCAAAATATAACTAGCTCATATGTTTAGAAACATAAATTTTTCTATGGTTTAAGATTATTACTCAAAATCTTTCTCTAAAAAGAGATGGTACTCGACTGGTCAAAATTCTTTTGGAAATCTCAGTTTCCTCTCATCTTAAATGTAAAAATATTTACTCTGGGAATACTTAGTTCCCATATATCATTTTAAAGAAAATGAACTCAGCTTTACTCTTCCTAAAACTCATATGATCAAGTCTTAAAACAAGTTTTAAAACAATTTGTAAAGAGACATCTTAAAATAGGGTTCATGCCGAATTATGAATGTGAACGACTCAATTTAAGGTTTTCAATAACCATGCATAAAACTCCATACTTGGAACTCAACAACTCTAGAACTCAAGGAGTCAATGATACTACTCATCTCAAGAATGCTCGACTCGGAGGGTTCATGCGGGATTATGGGCATGAACTACTCAACTCAAGGACTCAATGATACTTGTCATCTCAAGACTGCTCGACTCATAGGGTTCATGCAGGATTATGGGCATGAACTACTCTACTCAAGGACTTTAAAGGGTAACATGTAGTAGCGCCATGATTAGGAATATAATTTCAAAAGGATTAGGAACTCGATACTCAAGTCTTAGAACTTGAAGATACTAGTTCTCTCAAAGATGTTCAGTTTACAAGGTTCATGCGGAATTTATGGGCATGAACGATTTGACTCGAGGACTACATAACAATATGGGACTCATGTATACAATGCTTCTTATTCTCATACTTACTTTCTCAAAACTTAGCTCAAATCGATAGTTGATCTCAAAGGATTCACAATTGAACTCAAAGGCATTCTTGAACTCTACTCTTAAATCTTTCTTGAATTTGAATTATGAATTCAAGAGTTATGTTTCATGATATGAAGGATCTCGATGATAGTGTAGACTCATGAATAAATTTTCCTCATTCTCATACTCACTTACTTGAGTCTTGAAACAAGTTACTAGAAATCGTAGAAGACGCCTCAAAAGACTCAGAGGGACTTTCTCAAAAGACTTGAAAGTCCTCTCAAGACTTGACTCTTAACTCTACCTTGAATTTGAATTATGAATTCAATGTTATGATTTATGATAGGAAGGATATCGTGATGATTAAATGAGTTTTAGATAGTTAATAATGAGAAATGGTTGAAAAACACTATCTGGGGAGCAAGTCCGTGATGCGGAGATGAATTATAATGTTTGGTCAAAATAATTTTTGAAACAGTGGAGTCTGCGTTCTCTTCGCGACACGGAGAAGGAAATTTCACTTCTCAAGAACAGGTATGCGTTGATGTGGACCTAGTACCTTATTTTCTGACGATCTTTTCTTACTCATTTTTCGACCCGAATTCGCCTAGAGTCGAATGGTTTCTTTCCCAATCTCTTCGATTAGAATACTCAACTTATGTACACGATAATCTACTCCAAACCACCCTCAATTCACTAACTTTTATATCAAGAACTCATCAAACCCATCCTAATTCAAGAACGGATACAATACTTTCAAGAAACAAATGAAGAACTCAAATTCTTCAACTTCAAGAACGAAACTTCACTAAAAATAACATGATTGGTGTATGGGTGAACGAACTCAACACTATGATAAACTCACATACCTCTTAGGGGTCAAACCATTGGCAAAATCCGCAACGAAAGCTCAATAACTTGACGAAACCTTTTCTCCTCTTTTCTCTTCTTGAACTCTTTTCTAAAACCCTAGCGTGAATTATGATTGTGTAAACTGAACCAAATAAGTTTAGAACCCTATTTAATTACTAAAAACAAATTAAATCTGATAGGGTTAAGGAAAAGACCAAATACCCCTATCAAATCTGGGTAACTATCCTTAAATAGACAGCCTGATTTCAAAAGGGCCTATCTCACTCATACGAGCTCGAAAATTAGCAAACTCGGTGGCATTGGAAAGATAATTCAAAGGCCTTTCATTTTATATCTTATGGTTCACCTAAATCATCCTGTACTGAAAGTTATGGTCGTTTGAAGTTGACCCAAAACTTAAAGGAACCTAGTAATGACTTGAATGAAATATCTTTAGTTCTTTTTAAAACTTAAGGTGCTATATCTAGTGACCTTAACACTTAAAAAAATTTAATTTCTCGGAAAAATCCTACCCACAACGAAGGATGGTTCGAGTCTTAGCTCAAAAATTATCTGGGGTGTTACACTAATATTCACACTCAAGTCTCTGGCATGTTTATTTGATGTAACTAATGAGTTAGGATTAGTTTTTTTACCTTGATAAGCACATAAACAACCTTCTTTACCTTGATTATATAAAATAAAGCTTTCTTTCTCACTTGGAAAAGTAGTCCCATTTTTACTAGCTTCATTAAATTTTTGAATTTCTTTCCTTGCTATGTTGTCCTCTTTGTGCTCTTCTTCAAGAATACCTACCAAAAAAATAAAACTACTAGAAAAACAAGAATTCGAAAGGTTAGAGTTAGAATAAAAAACCTTCTTACTCACACTCTCTAGTTATTCTCTTATCTCATCTTCTTTCCTCTTACTTGCCTCACTTTTCTTCATTTCTTCTCATTACAACTCACTCTCATTTTTTAACTCTCTTTTCTTTTTTTCTTGTAGCCACTCCCTCACTTCTTTCGGAATATCCTCTTCTTTTTTATATCTTGACTTGCCACTATTGATCACTCTCTTATTCCTCTCTTTCTGTCCTCTCTTATTCATTTAATTGTAGTGCAATAGGCTCTAAGGATTCCCTTTGACTCATTGGGTGTAACACCTCAGGTCTTAAAATGAGGAAAATGCTAGTTTTAAAAAAAGTTGGTGTTAGTACCAACGGAACCATCCACGGACCGTAGGTAGGACCACGGACTTTATGTGGGGTTCTGTCGTTAAGGCCCAAATCTTTATAGTTTCTGATCCCACCCACGATCAACCAGTAAGGTATGTGGTTGTACCTACGAACCGTAAGTGAGGGTCAGCAGCCAGTTAGAGGGAAATTGTTGTTGGGTCAACTTCAAACAGTCATAACTCTTAGCACAAAAGGAATTACATGGCCCATGACCAATCAGATGAAAGATAATTGAATCCTCTTTCCAACGCCACCGAGTATGCTAAAATCCCATCTCTGAGTAAAAATTTATGCTCATTTTAGTGAAGCCCTGTCGTGCAGATCATGAACGACGAACCCAAACGACGGACCCTCGTTCCCTCCGTGGATGGGCTTCGTCAGAATTAAGTCAGGGTCATTTTGGTCCTTTCCCCTCGACGTTGGGCACTTAAACTATGTGGTTTAACCCCTAAACTATGTCGTTTTACTCAGTTTAAGCCTAGTAACTTAGTCAGAACTTACCTAGAACGATTATTCTCCAAAATTCATCAAAACTTAGAGCAAAAAAGGAGAAAAGAGTCGACCAAACCCTTCCAAGAACGCAACAGGTTTTCTTCAGTTCCACCCCCTAAATTGAAGGATTTCTCTGTGAATTTCGTCACTAGGTATGTGGGATTTCACTAGTGGATTCCTTTCGTCCACATGTCCCTAGAATTCAGTCAGATTCTTAATTCTATATCTCTTGTTTAGACCTAGGATTTCTAGAACATTAGAATTGTTGTGATATAGCTATTATAGTATTCTTAATCAGATTATTAGGTTTTTGTAACACTGTTGCTTAGTTCCTTGCATGAAACTCAGAACCCTAGTTGTGTAGATTCGTTTAGTTCATCAATTACACTATCTAGGTCAGATAAACAGATATACATGACTCTGATTTCAAATGTTTCATTATCAGTACTTAAATGTTGCATTCTTAGTTAGCATGTCAGAATATTGAGCTATCTTGTATATTTAAGTTATGGTGTATTGTACAAATTTCAAGTTAGGAGTAGGCTTAACACCAAGTTGGACTAGGGTTCAGCGTACCCGTATAGTCCTAGAACTACGTGCCCCTATAGGTTTGTAAGTCTCATATGTGGGCATCAGATTTAGTGATCACGCTAGTGATGCCTTTATACCCCTGACAAGGTATATTGGGTCCTCTCGATGGGGCGTATACATCAAACTCCATGTTTAGCCCACGTGGTTTTATGTCGGTTAATAGTAGCTCCCACAGTTAGACTCCTAGTGCATTTGACCAGGTTTTCAGTATCTATTTCAGTATTCAGTTCAACATGTTATTTTCATGATTAGTACCTGGTCATTGCATTCAGTTTAGCCTTTCAGTTACGTTCAATATTTACACTCTTGCTCAGTTTATATCATTTCTCACTAATGCTTTGATTAGCTTATATATATATTTGTTTAGCTTAGTATCTATATCATGCATGCTCAGTACATTCCAAGTATTGACGCATACTCTGCGCTACACCATTTCATGATGTAGATTCAGGTACTCAGCATCCAGATCACGCATAGATCGGTTCCCGATCCATATTCAGCAGCTTCAGTGGTGAGTCCTTATACTTTGAGGACAATAGACATGTTTTTTTCAGATTCATTCTTTCATTTCAGTTTTCAGATTTGCTAGGGTTAGCTACGGGTATGTCCCAGCAACTCTAGTCAGTTAGAGGCTTTTCCAGACATAGTATTAGATTCAACTTTAGTTTTGAGTGATTGTTCAGTATCACTAAACTCTTAGAAATTTCTTATATATTCAGATCATTATTGGGTATTCCCCATCTTTAAGTTATCTACTGTTTTAGATTTCGCATATTATCTTTTTATTCAGTTTTTTTAGTATGCTTATGATATGCCAGACACATGGTTAGCTGGGGGTAACTCATGATCCTAGGTCCCGTGTTACGTCAAGGGGGTAGCCCTGAGGTGTGACATTGGGATAACTTTTCACTTAAACTTTTAGCTTGTCATCACTAAATTTTCAAAGACTCTGCTTAAATTGTTGGATTAACTCTGTACTAAAATTAGAACACCATAAAATAGGAGTCCCAAATAGAAGAAAAAGGCGGAGATCATACATATCCAGAGTATAAATTTGAGTGGATAGAGGTCACAACCAATCCAAAAAATGAATTCCTACAAATGTTCACTATATATGTGAATCTGGTGGTTTCTCTAGCACTAATAGGGTTTTCAATTTGGTTACATTTCAGAGACAACCCTACTCTCTGCTTCTAATGGTTCGAGATACCTTCACTGATACTGGGAAGGCTTCTAAAATACTTTGAAGCAGAGAGTAGGGCTATCTCTGAAATGTAACCGAATTGGAAACCCTATGAGTGCAAGAGAAACCACCAAATTCACATATATAGTGAATATTTGTAGGGATTTGGGTTAAGGATGGGTTTTGACCTTTTACTCACGCAAATTTATCCTCTGAATATGTATGATGCCTTCTTGCTCTATTAGGACTCTTCTGTTTTACGGTGTTCTCAATTTTGTATGAAAATATATCTCCAACCACCCAACCAATGATAGATCCACGAAGTTGATATACCACAAATTATCTACACCTCAGGTGCAATTAAAAGTGCAACCACTCTTGTATCCCTCAACAATAACTTCAAGTTTAGTCAAATTTTCATTAGGTTCATGCTTTCTCTTTCTTGTAAACGCACTACTATAATTATTATAGAATTCTTTACAATAACCTCTAGAGGAAGTAGAATTATAAGATGAAATTCTCCTTCTTCGTAGTCATCCAAACCTCCCTTGTAAATTCTTGAACCCGTGTAAGACATATTTAACACCAAAAAGTTGTTAGTAATAATAATGAACCTCACAAGTCACTATTTCATCTATATCACTCAAATTATTGCACTCAGTTTTATTTCCACTCGAGTATACACTCAAAGGTCACTAGGTTTAGACCTAGACTCAAATGATTTCACAACTCAAGGGTATCCCTTAGTCTCTTCATAGTTCTACAATTTCAAATAAAGTCAAAGTAAGCTTTCTTGTATTGGTTCAAAATGGAGTTTATGTCACTAACAAAGGACAAAACACACTAACGAACTAGGAAACAAATAAACACACGACACAACTAAAAGAGAAAAGTATGAAACAAATTGCAATGAAATAAAATAAAAACACAAAACTAGATAACTATAGTATGAAATAATTTTAATTTGTAATGTAATTATAAAATTCAAGAGAAGAATGAGAGAAACAAGAACTAAAGGACTAAATTTTAAAACTAGACAACAAAGTAGTCACAACACAAAAGTGGTTATTTTTTAAATTTCAGGAATTTAAGCATTGGTCTTCAAGTTGAAAGTCACCGGAAAAGTCCACAAAATCTTCTCAATTTTTTTGTGATAAGAAAAAGAATTTCATACACCCACTTCATTATTATCACAAATATGGCTATTTCTAAAATCTGCATCTTCTTCCTCGAAATAGGTCTGAATTTTCACTCAAAACTAGTTCAAACCTATACCAGATGAACCCAAATTACAGATTTTAAATCCCTTACACATTCTAGATATTTTGAAGTAATTAAAGAAGAAAGAAGAAAGAAAATATATATTAAAGATAAAGAACAAAGAAAATAATGCCTTATTTGAAGTAATTAAAGAACAACTTCCTAATTTGAACAAGTAATTAAAAGATTTAATTCAACTCATACATAAATAATATTACCAAAATATATTTAAGAAAGATCTAATAGAGAGACAAAGATACAACCCATAACCCTCTCCAAGAGTATTCACCGAAAAATGTTGTCTACCCCAATAATATTAATCATATTCTATTTATACTACTAGGGTTAACTAAATTGAGAAAAGACATAAATACCCTTAAATACATGCGCGTCATACTATGATTAATTTTGTAAAAACATATAATGTTAATCTTTTTATATATTGGTTCTTTGATTTTCATACTCTCTTTAAACACTCTATATATTCTCTTGATGTCAAATAGAAATCCTTCCATGCAATGAATACTTCCCGAACTTGAAATACCTCACCCCAATATGTTTTCGATTTACCTTTACCTCTCCAAATATCTAATATAACCAACCTCTCGCACCTCTGAACTGAGGCATTTGTGCATCTCTTTTTCACATGTCCAAATTATTTGCACATTATTTCCCTCTTCTTGTCTACCATAGCGGTCACTCTTGCCATATCCCAAATATCCTCATTCCTAATTTTATCATTCTTTGTATATCCACAAATCCATCTCAACATCCTCATTAGTGCAACGTGCATCTTCTGAACATTGGAGTTCTTGACTTGCTAACACTCCACCACATACAACAAAGACAGTTTAACCACGACTCTATAAAGATCACTTTTAAATTTCATTGGTACCTGTTTATAATAGAAGACTCTGGATTCAAGTCTCCACTTCATGCCTCAATCAGCAACTAAGATTAGAAGAAATTCCACTATTGTTTTTTCATTATCTCCACTTTTATTCCTCTCAAGACATGATCTTTTTTCAACTATTTTATTTCTTAAAGATCCTTCCTTTGCTTTAGAGCTACTATTTTATGTCAAGAAAGTACCCTTTTAATTTAGAATGGCATAGGAAAACTTTGATTCATAAATAATATCTAGGATTACAATACCTTTGGCAAAGATTGTAGCCATATATTGTAGCCTACATCCGTCCCTAGTTCAATATATTTTTCATACCTATATAAATGATAATGGTGAATGAGGTGTTTATAAATTCATTGGTGAGAGTTCTTATAGTGTTCTTAATTTGATTAAGAGTGAGGCATAGTTGTATATAAAGAGTTGAAACCGTAAATAAGGATATGTGAAGTTCTAACATTGGAGCACTCATCTTCGCATACTTAGAGCTTACGTCTCTCTTTTTTTAAAACTAAAGGTTCAGTAAATTCTTTACAACTCTTGAGCATATATCTTTTTTCATGTATTTCTTTCAATTTCTTAACCTATTTTTTTCATGTTGAAGTTAAGCTGAGAGTGCAAGATTGGGGGGAGGGTGTGAATCAATCCATTTTACTTTTCTTAGTTCACTAAATATTTTAGTAGTCGACTAGATGGTAATTAAAAATTAAAAAAATAAGTAAAGTGTAGTGAGAAAATTCAACACATAATGTCTTTATACTGGTTGGGATCCAGGATTGATCTTACTCCAGTCCCCTTGGGTTGCAAAGTTGTTCTCTTCTAGCTGTGTGATATTGAAGTGGTTACAAGTATAGATCCTAAATCTACACTCAACTCTTACTTTTTATTTCTTTTCAATATTTTGATACAAGGCCTCACCAAACTAATTTTCTCTCTTCTCTTTTTTTTATTACATAATAACTCATTCAGAAAAAAACAATGTTTTCTAAAGGTAGATTAGAATTGTAAGAAGGTTCACTCATCAAGTATATTGGTCTTCAATAACTTCTTTCTTTTTATAGAGACGATAAAGGCTTCTTTCATTATTTTAAAGTCGTTCCATAGAGTTTATCTCTATGAAGATCCTTCTCTTAAATCTTGTCCGATGATTTTTAAGATATGGCCCCTCAAAGAGCTTACGTGAGAAGGAATGCAGGTGAGACATGGAGTCTGAGGTTCCTCAAGTTCCGGTTGACCCTTTGGTTGAGCAAGTGGCTCATGCCGAATTCCAAGCCACTTTTCAAGTGTTAGCTCAAGCTATGATGGGCCAACAAAATATAAAAGCCTTTGCTCCGGTGAAACGAAATGTGGATATGGTGGCGACAAGGATAAGAGACCTTACAATGATGAATACTCTGGAGTTCTATGGTTCCAAGGTCAATGAGGATCCTCAAGAGTTTATTCATGAGGTGTATAAGATAGTGGGAATTATGGGAGTCTATACAGTAGAGAAGACGGAGTTTGCCGCCACTACAACAAATTTGATTATTTGAGACGAAATATTTTGTCACTTTAAGTTCATATTTAGTCACAAAAGGAATTTTGTGACAAAAAAAATTTCGTCAAGCATTCGTCCCTAAAGCATGGGTCACTAAATGTATATTGAGACGAATTAGTGTTTTGTCACAAATTAGAGATGAATTGACTACGAAACTATTTTTCGCCCCCAAATGAATAGTATTCATGACAAACTTGATTGTCATAGAATTATATTTTTTTTTTAGGTAATAGCATTTTTTCGTCACTAAAGAAGTTATAATGGTGACATGAATGATGGCGTCACTAACTATTTATTTGAATTAGTGATGATTTGTTTTGTCTCCAATCATCTATCTATTTTGTCATTGAACAAATATTATTTCGTCACTAAAAACTACCTTTCACATACGCATTATCGTTTTGTCACTAAAGTAAATTAGTGACAACGGTACTTTCTTGCCATTTTGTAGCTTAAAATTATCACATCATCACTAAAAAACTACTTTTACCAACGAATAAATTTCTAACTAGAAAATGTCATAGTTAGCGACGATCACAATTGTCATAAAATACAAAGTTAATTTGTAGGTAATAAGTAGTCCATTTTGGGACAAATTTTATTCTTTGTTACCAAATGTCATACTTTTATGAAGAAAATGTGATCGTCTTAAAAAGTATAAGAAAATCATCGCTAAAAGTTAATCTTTTATAGACAAAATGTTTTGTCACTAATAACAAATATTTGATGACATTTTAATTTGTAGCTATAGTATTTACGATTTGATTTAGTTATTTAGGTTTCTGTTAATTTTAAAATTATCAAATCATATATAAATTATATATACGTAACTTCAATGGAAAGAGCATATATACAAACTAAAACTAGCTAATAACATACTAAAAGAAGTAAGATAACAAAAATCTTTTAAAAACACCGTCATATATTAATTAGGAAAGACCAAAATAACATTCATGTGATGATATCTCATTACATACGCCTTAAAGAAAAATTAACATCAACAAAATTTGGTCCAACTTGAAAAATGTAACTTAGATATACTAAACATTAAAAAGAAACGAAGTAATAAAATTGAGGTTGCTTCTCAAAATATCATTGCAAAAGCACTTCTTTAATAGTTGGTCCTGATTTCCATCTTACACAACCTGTGTAAACAAAAATTTAAGATTTTATTTCATATATAGGGTACTTTAAGCATCAAAGAAACATATACAATTAGATCACTCATACAACCTGTGTTGAATTTTAAATATGTAATTGAGGGAATATGATCACTCATACACTTTCCGCGCAAATTAGATTCAAGAGTACATACATAATGTTTTTTCTTGGAAGGGGAAAGCTAACAGAACACAATTGAAACACAATTATTCTAGAACAAGAAAGCTAACAGTACTCATGAATTAAACTAACAGTAAACAACAAATCACATGTTCAGGAAGAGGAAAGCTAATATGAAAACAAAGCAAACAAACACAATTGAAGAGGAAAGCTAACAGAACACAATTCAACTAACAGATGATTCCACAATTATTCTTGAACAAGAAAGCTAACAGTATATGAATTGAACTAACAGTAAACAACAAATTACATGTTTAAGAAGAGGAAAATTAATATGAAACAGAGCACACAAACACAATTGAAATCTCTCATGCGAACATAGGTTTGGTTCGACAATTCGTTTTTTGGTGATTTACGTCCAACCTCTACTCTAACAGGCTAAATAAATAGCAGAAGATCTAAATTAAATTAACGAGAACAAAGCGATGTAGTTATTATTGTACCTGAAGGGATAACTTGATAAGGTTCATTGATCACTGTATCATGAAAATGAAACATAGTTATATATTAGGTGTTAAATGCTACAAACTATTTCTATTTAATTAAACAAGCTGTAATGAAATTATTATTGTTTAAAGTATACTATGGCTAACCTTGATCTGGATGAGCTCATAAACTGCTGAACTGTTTCAAAATATCATCTTGACGTGCCAATAGAGTTTTCAAGATTACAATTAGGAGCAGTATGGTTCAAGTTTAACATAAATGAAAGCTTTGATCTTTTAAACTTTCACTTCAATAAAATATCAAAATTGTGGCAATTTACCATAACCAGAAACACAACATCTGACAAAATTCAGTTAAGGTAAGGAAATAAATTAATATAGGTCAATATATAATAATATAGTAGAGAATCAGGCGAAGCAAATAAATTCAAAGAAAGAAGTAAAATCAGTTCAAATCAAGTAGCAACATAAATGGACAATTTGTGGTTCAAATAAATTAAGGCAAAAGTAACCACAAAGAATGATCAATTAAATTAAGCAAAGCAATCCATTGACATATCAAATCTTACTCAAATACACTCAAAACTCAGTAGCTCTATTTGTGATTGAATCAAAGTGGTGCTATTGCAAAATGCTAGAGCGAATGAACAAATTTAGGCTAGCATAAATCACAACAGTTCATGCTTAAGACGAGATTCACAAATTACATGACTTTAACAATATAAACATGCAATAAGACTTCTAATCGGAAAGCAAAAGGCCATTTGAGAAATAAGATAACTATTAAAGAAACTAACCCACGAATCTATTAAGATCCGTCTCGAAATCTCAAACCGTGTGTTGACCAGACTCTATTGGTGCTCGTCTTTGCCTTCCTCACCGTAAAATGTGAGGAACGGCGCTAGGGCTTGCTGGTCAGAGCAGCGCTCAGGTTGATGATGGTTGTTGGTCCAATTTGCCAGCGACTGTTGGCTTCTCTTGTTGAAGCAAAGGAGAGGAGAAGGGTCTCGCTGGTGGCTCGGGGCTGTTCTCGCCGGAGCAAAGGAGATGAGGAGCTCACTTGGTCCTCGCTTGCTTCCATCTTCACTGGAGAAGAGAGAAAGGAGGGGAAGAAGACGGGCTCGGGGTTTCGAGGAGAGGCGGCGAGCAGGCAGCACGGGGTTTCTCAGGAGCCTGCTGGACAAAGATGGAGGAGGTGGTGATTTTCGCCGGAAAATGAAAACGACCCAAGGGGTCTGCGGCGCGTTCTCGTGACAAAGAGGAGAATGAATTAGAGTTGGGTCTTTTAGGGTTAAAATATGAAGGCATGGATTAATGAATTTAGACCGTTGATTTGAATGTAATGAACGGGCATGATTAGATCTTGAGCTTGATCAAGGTAACAGGTGGACGACATTAAGATAGGAGGCTCTTTGTGACTTGAATCAGATTAGCAATAATCGAAAAACATTGAATTGAAGAGGCAATAATTGACACAACAATTGAATTAAAGTGATTGGAATTGAAATGAAATTGAATAGCAAATGGGCTATGAATTAAATAATTTGAATAGAAGGGACTACAATTTAAATTATTTAAGGAAAGATTACGAATTGTCACTTAATTAAATAGAATACAATATTTATTAACCAAAAATTATATAAAATAAGCACACTTAAATATTTTAAATATTTGATAAATGAGTAAAATAATTATTTTAGGTTTAACAACAGATAAATATAATAAAAGTAATAATATTAATTTGATAAAATAATAATTTAATAATTTTGTAAATTATGAATACTAAAATATCCAATTATTTGGACAAAAAAATAAATATTTTTGAACACGTTATATGAAATAGGTTTTAAAATACGTATTTAATTTGCTAATTACAATTTTTAGCTACATGTTATAGGGAGGAGAGTGGCGAGCGAGATTGGGAGAGGGAGGAGAGAGGCGAGCAAGAAAGGCAAAGAGTGGGAGACAGACCAATTGTATATGTATATTGGTTAGATAATTGTATATATGTAACTGGTATACATATGTATTCGTATATTTGGCGAGCGAGATTAGGAGAGGGAGGAGAGAGGCAAGTGGGATTGGGAGAGGGAGGAGAGAGGCGAGCGAGAGGGGGCAATAATTTGTATAATTCGTATCTCGTTTGTATAATTCGTTTGTTTTTGTATGATTGAGTAATACAAAGCCTGAAATTATACAAATATGATAAAACTTGAAATAGCGAATTGATACAAACATAAACATATGTACTTTAAACAATTATTAAAATTATAATATACAAATTACATTATATAAATTATATTATACAAAATCCAAAAACTACACATTTATACAAACTTTAAAAAGTTATACAAAAAAAAGAGTGATTGTATATGGTGATAAAACTGAAAAACCAAAGGAAATCATCGTCATATAGAAATACAAACCATTGTATACAAATACATATCAAATGAAAAATTGTTAGTTGTGAATTATACAAATGTGGCGAATTATACAAACTCGAAGTCAACCCACGTAATTAATGGTTAATGTTAGTCGTGAGTGGTAATTATAGCAATATATAGCTATGATGACTAATTAAGTAGTATGAGTTTTCTTAGCCACGCAATTTTTCCTTTAAATAAACTATAAGTTGTTTTTCAAATTTAAAACATAACTTCAAATTAAATTTTAAATTTTCATGGTCAAACACTAATTTTCAATAAAGTAAAATTTTGTTTTTGAGAAAATATAATTAGTAATTTTGGTAACCAAACAGAAAACTTAGAAGTGAAACAAAATGAGCAACCGCACAAGCATTTATTTTGTCTTTTCCACGACAAAAAAAAAAACAAGTAGGTACTACAACAAAAATTCCTTTGTTCTTTGGATTTTTGGATAATCATAGTATTGAAAAATAGTACAACAGTTCATAGGTTTTTTTCTTCCTCAATTTGGATTTTATTTTATTTTATAAAAGGAATGATAAGGTTATTCCTTAAAATATATCAATATATATTTTGCGACAAAGTTTTTTGTATAAAAAGTCTAACTAATTTTAGGACAAAAAATGGTTTGTCACTAATGTATCAATCTATATTCTACGACAAAAAAAATTTGTGTCCAAAATTTAACTAATTTTAGGACAAAAATAATTTGTCACTAATGTTTCAATATACTTTTGCGACAAAAAGAATTGTATCCAAAATTTAACTAATTTTAGGACAAATAATTTGTTAGTAATGTTTCAATATATTTTTTGTGACAAAAAAATTTCGTATAAAAAATTTAACTCATTTACGACAAAAAAAAAATTGTCACTAATGTATCAAAATACTTTTGTGACAAAAAAAATTTTGTATCCAACATTTAACTAATTTTAGGACAAAAATAGTTTGTCACTGATGTTCCAATATATTTTTTGTGACAAAAAAAATTAGTATAAAAAAATTAACTAAATTTAGGACAAAAATTAATTTGTCGCTAATTGAGAACATCATTAGTGACAAAGTAATTTGTCATTGAGAACTCTAAATTCGTAGCTAGTAGTACTCAATAAATGGCGCCAATTCATTTTTTGGTGGGAAACTTTAGTGGACAAAACTTTGCTACGAATTTTTAGTTTTCGTCACTAAAAGTATGTGCCTCATGTATTTAAGCACGAAATGTATTTTTGGTCACTAAAAGTGGAAAATTAGTGACGAATTTAATGTCGTGACTAATAATTTCGTAGCTATATATCACATTTGTTTGAAGGGTGTTGCTCAAGTTTTGTTTGAAGAATGAAAACGTGAGAGTGCTATTGATGCAGGTCCTCTTGATTGGGAGAAATTTGAGGGAGCATTTATTGATCATTTCTTTCCTCTTGAGATGAGAGATGCGAAAGTGCTTGAGTTTATTAATCTATGTCAAGGCAATATCAGTGTGCAGGAATATGCTTTGAAGTTTACTCAATTGGCTAATTATGCTCTAACTATGGTTGCCGAATCTAGGGAAAGAATGAGTAAGTTTGTGTCGGGTGTTTTTGTCTTGGTTGTCAAAGGATGTCGTACCACCATATTTATTAAAGAGATGTATATATCTCATTTGATGATACATGCAGAACTAATCGAAGAGGAAAATCTCAAGGAAAGGGCAAGAGTCAAAGAGGGAAAGAACCGATGATGGTGACTTTTCTCATTCTAGGTCTGGTGGACAAGGTCGTGAAAAATTTCAGGCAAAGACGTTCTAGTAAAGGTTCCTATAATTCACCGATCCCTAAGTTCAACAAGGATAGGGTGTCGAACTCCAAACCTCACGGAGTTGGTGGTATAATCATCTATTCATGCTTTCTCAAGGTGTAGTAAGAAACATGATGGAAAATGTTTGTCCAGTAATGATGGTTGCTGTAATTGTGGAAAGAATGGTCACTAGATGAGACATTGTCCATTGCTTGCTACTAAGGGAATGGATGGTAGGCAAGTTCAACCTAGTAGTTCTGGATTGGGTACTCCAAACCAAAATAGATTTTATGTTTTTCTAACTTGACGGGATCGCGAGGGTTCTCCGGATGTGGTGAACGATATGTTAAAAGTCTTTCATCTTGATATTTATGTTTTACTTGATCCAGGTATGTAACACCTCAGGCTTTAATAAGGTAAAAAGGGAGTTAACGGGTAAGTCCACAAGCCAAAAGCAGGTCGGGGACCTTTCACGAGACCCAAAAAGGTCCGTTTGGGGCACCAATGGTTGTTTAAGGCAAGTGGCCTTGCCGTCCAGGGCTGCCAGGATTTGGAATAACCTTGACGGGTCCCTAAATGGCCCATTAATAGTTTCACGGCCCATTTAGGACTGCCAGGAGGGGAGGGGGATCTCTTGGATGGTTCCCTATACGACACTGAAACCTTGTATGGTGCCTTCCTTTAGGTGACTTTGTCAGTTTTTAAGCTATGATAATTTTAGTCTTTCCCCTAAATGTTTGGTACCTAAACTACACCGTTTTAAACCCTATTTCAACACCTATATAAGTGAATTAAGTACTAAAACTACCCATTCTAAATCATT
Source organism: Solanum verrucosum (assembly GCF_900185275.1). Taxonomy (NCBI): domain Eukaryota; kingdom Viridiplantae; phylum Streptophyta; class Magnoliopsida; order Solanales; family Solanaceae; genus Solanum; species Solanum verrucosum. The sequence goes on from NW_026020215.1 coordinate 2,561,995, forward strand.
CACCTAATTCCTAAATTTCCCTCCAAGATCACCCCTAAAATCCTATCAAGAACTAAGGTATAAAATGCTAGGTTTCACATCAAGATTTTCAATTCACCATATATTGTGGCAATTGATGACTAAGGTATGTTAGTATTCACGTATGAAGTCCTTCCTCCATAGGGTACCTAAATTTTCCAAGTTTTACAAGTTAGATTCTCAATTCAAAGTTAAGGTTTTATTCAATCTTCATGAGTTCTTTTCAATTATGATCCAATTGGTTGTTTTCTATCTTATTATGCATGAATTGAAGTAATTGCATGATTTGATTTGAACTATATCAACACATGTATGATCCATGATTTTTAGACTATGAGCACATGATGAATTTTATCAACTAGGAAAGATGAATATAAGAAGATATGCATGTTCTTTTATGAAATGGATGTAAATGATTTGAGAATGATTTTAGAGTAAAATATAAATATTGTTGTTGTTGTGAAAGTTTTTGACACATACCAATAAGAACATGTTGTGAAAGGTTTTCTCACAAAAGGATGCACGAGGTTGAAGGGTTTTCTCACCTAAGTTGAATCAAGACTAATGAGCTATTCTAAATGAACTTTAGCTTGGATTGGTTGCTTAATTGTGTCTTTCCATGGATTATACTACAAATATGATAAATTACTATTCCGAGGGATTTATATTTAGAACCAAGAGGATATTGATATGGAAACTTTCCCGTTAGTAGAGGTCAGGTTTCTTGTAGCATCTCCTTATCCCATAACTATGTACCACCATAGGTTTGTCTTAGATAGACGTTAGCTAGTGGATCCACTTTAGTTCAGACTCATGGTTCTTACCTTGGCAAGTAAGGACATCCCTTTTCGATGTAGGACAGACACCGGATGTCATGTTATAACTCACATGGTCTATGTAACACATCCGATTCAAAAATGAGAAAATTTAAGTCCTTCAGAAAATGTGGTGCCAGAACTGACGGACGCCACCAATGGTCCATCGTCTGACTCACGGACCGTAAGTAGGCACGTGGTTGGCCAGTCCAATTTTCCTAAAATGTCAAGTTCAGTACTTTTTCAATGATTCACTAGGACGGTCCGTCATCTAATGCATGAGCTGTAGCTAGGTCTCGTAGGTGAGTCCCAGGCTTAGTTGAATTTGGAAGATAAGGATTGGGACCTACAGACGTGCTCCACGGTCTGTCGGTGGACCCACAAGTCGTAGGTACAGTCCGTCGATGGAGGGCCAAAATTAATAGTTCCTGATCTCAACCACGGCTGACTAGGACTGTCCGTGGTCTGATCAACAGACCGTAGGTCCAGCCATTTGTGAGGTCCGATAGTTATTTTCTTAGTTGCTTTTAGGTCTTTTCCTAATTATTCTATCCTAAAACTAAGTCCTTTTACCCTTATCTAGAAGTCCTATATAAGTATTTTTACCCCCAAATTTCCCCAAATGAAATCATTCTCTCAAATTCCCAAAAGAACAACAAGTCTTCCTCTCAAATATTTCTCTCTCTACAAGTTGAAGAAGAAAGATAGGGTTGGCAAGTCAAGTCTCCAATTCCACCATTCAAGTTAAGATCCTGTCATTGAGGTATTATAGTTTTCATCCATGGAGCTCTTTCCTCCATGGAGTTCCTAAATTCTCCAATTTACAAAGCTAGAATCCCCAATTGAGTTAGGGTTTTCTTCCATGTCTTAGGTTCTTTTCAGTGTTGACTTACTTAATTGATTTATGAACTTTTATGCATGAATTGATATAATTTCATGATTTTAAGATGAATGCCCATGAACCCATGTCTAACCCATGTTTTCTAAATACTAATGATTGATAGTGGGTTTTGAGCTATAAAAGGTGAATTATGGAATTATGCATGTTCTTATGAAATTGATGATATATGATGTAGATTGCTTGAGAGTAAAAGCATATATGTTGTTATTGTGGTTAATTGTTGTAAAAGGGTTGCTCACAGAACTACTTTATGTATGAATATGAAAGGTCTTCTCACATAAAGGATTCTAAGGTTGAAAGGTCTTCTCACCTAAAATGGATCAAAGATATGGAGCTATTCTAAGAATGGGGCACACGGCGATTACCCATGACCTCTAATGAAAGACAAGAGGTGATTACCCATATCACATGTTGTAAGGAAAAAATGTGATTACCAAAGTCCCTGAAAGAAAAGATGAATAAGAATAATGGATATTTTGTGGGAGTTATGCTTAGCACTGAGTGGACAAGTGGTGATTACCCAAGTCCCATAAACTATGTGCCAAACATAGGATTGTCTAGATAGACATTAGCTAGTGGATCCACGTAAGTTAGAAATTTCTTGGTCTTACCTTGGCAAGTAGGACACCCCTTATCGGTGTGGGAGACATCGGATTCCATGTTAATAGCTCACATGGTCTTACATCTCGGTTAAAGGTAATTCTCCCATATTAATGAATCAAGTTTACTTCAAGAAGTATGTCACATGTCTTTAAGATGACCTTTATTTACATTGACCATGTTGTTTATTCATGTTTTAACCTGTTATCTCACGTTTTAGCTTGGTCATTGCATCTCATGAAAATATCCTCTTCCAAGCATGTTTTCAAATATTTTATGCATAGTTATCATACGTGGTACATATTTTGTACTAACGCTGCAAACTTTGTGGCATTGGAAAAGGGACTCAAAGATCTTTAAGTTGATAGGCCATGCGCCACGTAATTCATTTTGTTCTGAAAGATATGATTGTGTGAAGTTGACTCCAGACTAAAAACCTGACAAGCCTCCTGCATGGATGACTTCACGGTCCCTGTGAAGCTCCACGGAGCGTTTAGGATACCGTGGTCCTTATTTTCATGGATGACCTTATGGTCTGCGTGAAGCTTCATAGACCGTTTAAGAGTTTGTGGTCCTTCTCAATGGGTTGGAGGTTTTGTGCCCTTTTTTCACCGACGACCTCACGGTCCCTGTGAAGCTCAATAGACAGTCTAGGCGTCCATGGACCCTCACCTTTGTTGGGTTCAACTCCATGAGCAGGGTGATGGGTTGTGGTCCTCTTAACGGCCCGTGGAACCATCCGTGGTTTGCCCTTATCTTTTGTTCAATCCTAGTTTATATTTTTGAGGTGTTACGATTTTAAAACGAAGGGAAGATAATGATTAATACCCTGGTTTCAAAACAAGGTATATATATAAGAGTTATTTTAAATGTGGCTAGTCTTAGACCAAATGAATTGGGAAAAATGAGACCATACTCTTGTATTGTATAACATTCCAAGAATAGTTTTTGATTGAGAAAATTTGGTTGTGAAGATGATAGTTAGAACAAAGATAGTGAATAAACATAGGTAGGACTTCGTGGCGCATATGATTCCACAATTATAAATATCGAAGAATTTCCTAAAAACTCTTTCCTATTTAGTTCATTTTAAATGTCCCCTCAGCATCCTGACAAAGATTATATACATCAAGATATAAAGGGATAAAGCACTAGTTTCCGTCAAAATTTTCTACATAGTACATCCCCTCTACCTCTTAAGCATTTATGCGTAACACATTGTATCTAGTGTTTCCCTTTGCAAAATCTATCTATTATCAATCATGTCTCATGTTAAAAACCTTCCTAATAAATCAAATTAAGAAGCAATGTTAGGTACCTTCGTATATATGATTGACATGTTTCCTCCTTGTTTTAACTCATAGAATCCATAAGTTATTATAATTGATCCCCACCACTTCAACTTTTTCCTCCTTCCATCAATTTGGATATTAAGGGGCTTGATTCAAATTTACAATAGTCAATAGACATTCAAATGTCTTTCTAATTAAATTTAAAAAATTAGCTAAAATATTAACAATCTAGATCTATACACTGTGAAAAATATTTTCATATATAATTCTAGGAATTAAAGTATAGACCTGACATGAAATTTACAACATTTCAAGAAAATAACATCTTTTAACAAAATATAACATTACATTCCAATACGGATGGAGGTAATGTCAAATGTATAATAACTTTAACAAACCAGAATGAAAGTTTCTAACTACTTCACAACAATCTAAGCATCAGAGACGATAAGTGTCTCATCATTAATCACACAAAAATTTATAATAAATAACAACAAAACACAGTTTTATAATAAATTTTCTAGCTCCATAAAATTCTCAAGGAAGCTAAACTTTGCATAAATGTCTAGTCCCACGAAACTCTTAAGGAAGCTAAATATCCTGTGAACAAGATGAATAAATATGTAGCAGGGAAAAATTGATTCAAGGCAAACTCATTCACTTTTTTTTTGAGCACGTCATATTCTAGAAAATCACCATCCATCTTTCTCCAAAAGATTTCTCATTTTCTTTCATGTGTAATATACCATCTAGGTAGAAATTGTGATTCCCAAGGTCAATGAATGACCTTAGTGTAGGAATTTTCAAGACATTAGTCCATGTCCATTATTCTCCATCTTTCTCCCGCGAACACACCAAGAAATCATCTCAGCAAACACAGAAACATAGAGACTATTAGCAAAATTGAACATCTTCATATCGCTCCCACAATATTGTGATGGGATGGGTGTTACAACAATATCTCATCAGCCACAATCAAAGAAATAATGGAAAACTTATTAAAGTCACTACCGCCATTTCCTTCAACCGGTTTAGTTTCCATCATGTTAACCGTACTATGTAATGAAACTGGATTTTGGTCAAAGAAGTGATAAACAGACGGAACAATGTCAATCTTTTTCCAAGACTCATTCTTTACAGAGTATATTCAAACAATGTAATGGCTATCCTTTGTATTAATCCAAATGTAGCAGTATATTAAGAACTAACCAAATCATACACAAAACCATATAGCATTGATTCATAATATTTTACGCGTTTCAACACTTAAGGATTATGCTTTTTAACAATTTATTATTATTTAATATCTGGGTTTCATATAAATATTTTAAAGCTATACACCATACATAATAAGCCCTTACAAGAACTGACCAATGGATATGAAACATCCTAGGACATTAAGAAGTTCTGTAGTTGGAGAGAAACAACATGAGAATTCACATTCAATGACAGTGCATTTAATGAACCAATGTGAAATGCTAACATGTTATATTCCAAACAAGGAGATGTAGTTATTTTCGACAAAATTAATAAGATTAGTTGAAGATTAATATCAGATGATGATATGTCGATTGCAACTTGATGAAATTTGGGTCATGATGATTGAACACCATGATTTGTGCACAATCTTAAAGCATTGAAGAGATTCAACATACAATTTTGAGAGGATGCAAGTGGTCACATCATCTCCAAAGACGATATTTTATCTTGAGTGGAGACTCATTGGACTTGGGAATAACATTAGGTATTATTTATCCATGTATACATGTATAGTCTCATATTGTTGCCAATCTGTGCTTATTTGACTCAATATTTTACTATTAAGATATTGATAATCTTATTTTGTTTCATTCAAGTATATTTTATATTGTTTTTCCACTTTAAATAGATGTTGGTAATAGTATCTTATTGTTAGCATTCACAATTAAAGTTTTTATATGGGGAAACTGTGCTTATGGATGAAAACCATATTTATTTTCCCAAACAGTGAGGTACTTGATGCGATTTAGCTGTTTGAATGTAGCTGACGACAAACTATCCACTCTATGAGAACTCAAATCCAAGACCCTGACAAGAGGGAGTTGCTTGGATGGTAAGCACCCCTTACTTCCTACCCTAAGGTCGTGAGTTTGAGTCATCAAGGGATCAAAAAGGTGGGAGATCCTAGGGAGCTGGGGTTAAAAACAATCCAAGACCTTAAGAAACTGGAATTAACTAATTCAACATAAGGGAATCCCATCAATAGAGTTTCCTCGATTGGTCGTTATCAGTTACCTTAAGGATTTGTTGAAAGGCTTCTGCGTTTTGGAGCGTAGAGATGCAAACTTGGAAAGTTGTTCACTAAAACTAAACCTTACTCGACTTCTCTTCCAACAGAAATGTTGAAACTGGCAATCATGCCCCTTCAATGATATTCTCAACTCTTCTCCAAGCAAAAGTGAAGCACTACATCATAAACTTGATAGATTTTAACATATGTTATAACTTCTTGTTGAAACCAATACTACATTACATATTCAATGTTTCTCCACAAAGTCTTCTGCTATCAATAATCATATCCATTTTGACATTGGAATTCTTGTGTCCTCCAGAAACATTATCATATATCATTTCAACGTATATTATTCAATGTGAAAAGATTCTAACCATAAAGTTGGATTACGATTTTTCTTCTACACTAAATTAAAATATTATAAAAATATTTGACTAAAATAATTAAAAGATATCATTTTTATCTTTTTATTTTTTTAAAATTTCCTCTTTTGGTTTCTCTCATTCAATTTACCAAAATTTAGAATGTTAAATACTTGATATATTATAAGAATTGCATATTTTGAAGTCGATAGAGTATTACTTCTAAAATTCATTTGATAACAAAATTTTGTGTGATGTGCCTTGCAATGACAATAATATCAGTTGAATATGGTCACAATTCATCGATCTAAACTTGCATGTTTTCCTCTTCAAAGTCGACGTAAAACATTGTACACTTATTATAATTTTTTTAAAAATTATACTAATTAACACGAAATACACGTACAATGCTCGTTTTTGAAAACTAGTATATATACATAAAAAAAGAAAACCTAAAATCCTAAGTAAACATAAGTCCAATGAGTCCCCAATCAAGAAAAAATACCAACTTTTGAGATGATGCAATCACTTGCATCCTCTCAAAACTACTTGTTGAATCTCTTCAATGCTTCAAGGTTGTGTACAAAACATGTTGTTCAATCATCAATGACCCTAATTTCAACAAGTTGCAAATTGACAAATCATCATCCAATATTAATCTTCAAAAAATTCTATTAATTTCATCGAAAATAAGTCCATCTCCTTGTTTGGAATATAACATGCTATTATTCAACATCGGTTAAATAAATGCATCTTCACTGAGTGTGAATTCTTAAGTTGTGTCTCCCCAACTACCAAACTTTTCTATGTCCCAAGATGATTCATATCCATTGGTGGGTTCTTGTAACAACTTTTTATGTATGGTGTATAGCTTCAAATTATTTATATAAATTCAGCTATTCAAAAATATAAAATTGTTAAGAAGCCTAATCTTTATGTGTCAAAATGTGTTAAATCTTAAGAATCAACACTATATGGTTTTGTGTGTGATTCTGTAAGTGATGATTATAAGATAATCGCTATATATTTGTAATTAATGCAGAAGATAGTCGTTATATTGTTCGAATATACTCTGTGAAGAATGAGTCTTGGAAAACATTGACACTATTCCGGTTGGTTATCACTTGTTTGACCAAAATACAGTTTCATTAGATGATACAGTTAACATGATGGAAACTAGATCGGTTGAAGGAAATGGTAGTAGTGAATTTAATAATTTTGCCATTATTTCTTTGATTGTGGCAAATGAGAAATTTGTTGTAGCACCTGTCCCATCGCAACATTTGGTAGTCATATGAAGATATCTAGTTTTACTAATCGTCTCTATCTTTATGTGTTTGTTGAAATGGATTTCTTTGTCTGTTTGCTAGAGAAAAATGGAGAATGGTGGACATGAACTAATGTCATGAAAATTCCTACATTTGGCTCATTCGTTGACATTGGGAATCAAAATTGCTACCTAGATGATATATTATACTTGAAAGAAAATAAGAATATCTCATGGAGAAAAAGAGATGGCGGTTTTCTAGAATATGACATCTAGAAAAAAGAAGTGGACGAGTTTACCTTGAATCAAATTTTGCCTACTACAGATTCATCCATTGTGTTCACTGGATGTTTAGCTTCCTTGAGAATTCTATAGGACTAGAAGTTTGTGGAAAGTTTAGCTTCCTTGAAAATTCAGTGGAGCCAGAAAATTAGATTATTAATTTGTATTTTATTGTATTTTATTATAATTGTTGTGTGATTAATGATGAGACTTATTGTCTCCGATGCGTAGAATATTGTGAAGCAGTTATCAACTTTCATTATGGTTTGTTAAAGTTATTATATATCTGACATTAGCTCCTTCCGTTTGGAATGATTATGTTATATCTTGTGAAAACATGTTAGTTTCTTGAAATGTCATGATTTTTCATGTCATGTCTATAGTTTTATTCCTATAATTATACATGAAAATGCATTTAATAGTGTACAGATCTAGAATATTAACATTTTAGCTAATTTATAATTCAATTAGAAAGAAATTTGAATGGCTATCGACCATTGGAAATTGTAATAAATCCCCATAAGATAAATATTGATGGAAGGAGAAAAAATTTTGAGTGGTAGGGATTGATTATAATAAGTTGTAGATTTCATGAGTTAAAACAAGGAAGAAGGATTCCAATCATATATATGGAGGTACCTAACATTGCTTCTTAATTAGATTGATTAGGAAGGTTTTCATCATGAGACCCGAATGTTTATAGACAGATTTCGCAAAGGCAAACTCTAGATACGATGTGTTATGCGTAAATTCTTAAGAGGCAGAAGGGGATGCACAAGGTAGAAAATTGTGAAGGAAAATAGTTCTTTATTCCCTTTATATCATAACTAGTCTATGCTTAAAAGCACTAAGAAATCATCTAAAAAGTATGAATATTTACTACCCATGATGGCTACATGGTTTATGGAGACTTGAGTTACCCCATATCGGTGCTCAATACTACTCCCAAAATGTACTTAGCTCATATGTTTTTAAAACAAAACTTTTTTCTTTGGTTTGAGATAATTACTCAAAACTAAGCTTAAAAGCTCTCTTGGAATCGATGTTCCCTTTCTTGCTCAAATGTGAAAACATTTCTAACTTTTGGGAATACTTAGTTCCCGTATACTCTTTGAAGAAATGAACTTTACTCTTAACTCTTTAGTCAACTCAAGCTTAAGTCTTAACACAAAGTTAAAACGTTTGTAAAAGACTTTTGGAAAACTCTATGAACTTCACTTGACTCTTAACCTCTTTACTTGACTCTTAACTTTCCTTGAATTTGAATTTATGGATTCAAGGTTATGCTTCAAGTTTACGGATGATTTCTAGGTGTTTAGAAATCATTTAGAGTAGTTAGAATCAGTAGGAAGTGTTAGTACACCTTAGAAGGACTTAAACGGGCTAAACGATGAAAAACGGGTTGGGGCGGACGGCCCTAGCGCACCGCGCCAGCCCCCAAAGTTCAGAGACTCATTTTGGGCTCACTACTGGCGCGCCACCCCAGCCTCTCTAGCGCAGATGGGGCGCGCCGCGCCAGGCCCTCCCCAGGTGAATTCCTAACGAATTTTCTTCTCGTTTTCTAACCTTAATTCGATTAAACTCAATTCCTTTTCTCAATATCTTCTTAGATTCAGATACCCAAAACATATACACTGGAATCCAACTCGAAACAACTCTTAAAATCGATAAGACATCTCAAGAAAACTCATCATTCCCATATAAGTTCAAGAATGAAAGCAATTCAAGAACACAACTCAAGAACATCAAATCCTCAATCTTTTAGGACGAAAATTACATTGAATTAAACATGTTTGGCGCGTGGGTGAACGAACCCAATGCTACGTGAACTCACATACCTTGTAGGATTAAATCCTTGGCGAAATTCACAACCAAATTGTACAATCTTGACAAATCTTGCCTTTTCTCCTTCTTTCTCCTCTTTTCTTCTTTCTCCAAGCCCTAGTGTAAATTTCCAATTTTCTAAACTGACCAAATTCTGAATTGACCCCAATTAAACTCCTAAAATCGAATTAAAATAATTGGGTAAGGAAAAGACTAAAATACCCTTTCAAAATCCGGTTTAGACTTTCCTTAATTGAACAACCCAACTTCAAATGGGCATATCTCACTCATACGAACTCGGAATCGTGCAAGCTCAACAACGTTGGAAAGATTATTCCATGATCTTTCCTACAATATCTGGAAACACACCTGACTCATTCTGAGCTACGAGTTATTGTCGCTTGAAGTTGACCAAAAACTCAATTTAACATAATTAACAAAATTTCTAGATTTTTATAGTTTTTCCAAAAATGACTATTTCCAATTTTTAACTACTTTCTAGTTCTTTCAATTAGTGAGATGTTACACACATACCGAAACTGTAGAAAATTGAAGCACCATAAACATCGAAACCACGTTTACCATCAAAACATTAGCAAAACTAGTCTTTTAATTTCTTAAATTAAGCAATATTCAATTAACTTTGCTATTTGAGGAAGGATTATATATGTGAAATAAAAGTGAAATCTACAAGTTCACGATCATGTATGTACATATATACAATATAAACATGACACTAATTGATTTGATAATTTATTATTGAAAACTCATATCTCCTCAACTCTGATGAAATTATGTTTGGACTATGTTGCATGAAAATTTAACAATCAGAACGCTAAATCAATGGCAAGAGAAAACATAAAAATGAATAATATATAACTTAAAAAAAACATAAAAATGAATAATATATAACTTGAAAAGGGAATAGAAATTTAAGCAATATAAACATGACAATAATTGATTTGATAATTTATTATTGAAAAAGCCATACCTCCTCAACTCTGATGAAATTATGTTTGGGGCTATGCTGCATGAAAATTTAACAATCAGAATGATAAATCAATGGCAAGAAAAACATAAAAATGAATAATATATAACTTGATTAAAAAACTTATTTGAAAAGGGAATAGAAATTTAAGAGACAATTCAAGCTATAAGCATAGATGCATTCTAGAACAGACAACAAAAGAAAGTGTCTTATATAAATCTTTAAGTCCTAATTGACTTTTCTTCTTCTGAAAAACCTTTCGATTCAATCAATAACCCTTCAAATTATCAGTGTTTTGTATGCTAGCAATTAAGATTCTTTACTAAAATTAATAGTGATTTATTATATTTTTGTTAGAATAATGATTTATTGTTATAAAAATTGCTTATTTAAATCTTGATTGTTGCAAATTGCAATTAAGAGACTTTTTTAAAAATTAAATGTTATAAATTGCATATACACGTTTCACTATGCTAATTATGATTTATTATTTTTTGAAAGGTAATTAAAACATTATTGTTTAATATTTAGTTAGATTTTTTAATTATATTTTAATTTTAATATAGAATTGGGTAAAATGGTAATCCAACTTTAGAGTTTGGAGCTTCCCACTTTTAGTAATAGATGATGATATACATAATCTTCGCCATGATTGTGAGGGGAGATTTAAAAAGGAAAAAGTAGGAAAGACATTTTAGGAAATTCTTCGATGTTTCTAGTTGTGTAATCATATGCCCTACAAAGTCTAACCTAATGTTTATTCATTATATTTGTTCGAACTATAATCTGCAGATCCAAGTATTCTCAATCAAAATCTCTTCTTCAAATGCTATTCAATACAAAGAGTATGGTCTTATATTTCCAAATTCATTTGGTCTAATACTGACCAAATTTCAGATAACTCTTATGTATACACCTGGTAATGAAACCAACATATTAATCAATATCGCCCCTTCGTTCTAAAATCATACGTACATTTATTTTCTAGGAGCTATGGAAAAAAGATTAGATCTCTACATGTACTCCTCGAATCATATAGATATGTGTAAAGTCTTTAACCTTAAAGTAAGTTAATTAGAAGGTCATTTGAATGGCCAGTTGTTGATCATATTGAACTTCAACTGTGTAATATTCTTGTAAAATGGGTCTGAGTGGGAGGTATTGCTAGAAAATTGAATTAGGAACATGATTATGACATTATGATATCTCACTTAATACAGATGGGAGATACATGTGAAATCAAAAAAAGGTTGGAGTAAGAGGTATTATTAGAAATGAAATTGAGAACATGATCATGACATTCGATTGGTCACGACTCAAGAATATAAGTCATGATGGAACATATGGTCCCAGCCAATATGTAAGTCAACCCAATAAGTTTACCAATTCATCTTAAATATGTGACAAGTAAAATATCATGTACACTAAGTCTTTCACAAATATAAAATGTGATAAGTTAAAATACTACCCCAAATTTAGTGTCATAAGTACATGAACTTATAAAACATGATGTCATTCTCAAACTAAAATGATATGTCTGGACGTATGAAATATCATGTCTTAATATTAGACCAACAGGATAAATAAAAAGTTAGAGGGAGATGTGGACCATGGATCAGCCAAGCAACTCACTACAACTCCAAGATAACTCAAGCTTAAACTCGGTAAGCTCCGCGAGATGCACTCATATTCAAATTCAATTTGCACCACAAAAGAATGCAATAAGTATAGTATGAGTACGAAATCACGTGTACCTAGTATGTCTCATAGACCGACAAACAAGAAGTAGCGACATGAGTATATAAGAAATTCATCCTTTAATTTTTCAAGTCTACATTATACTTATCAGCCAAGTTTCATCTGAAAGGGAGAAACAAATGACACATTATATTCAAACACCAATGAAGCATATAATCAAACAAGAATGAATTATATAAAGAGATGCAATGCGGCGCCATGAAATTATGTGAAGTACTCTGTCAATCGTATATACACGATAATTCTCAGAAAAACATTGAGATTTCATGACTCATGGGGGACTCGCGAGGTCCATATAACGACACGGATGATCTCCACATGTATGTGTTGACGATCTCAATGCACTATCATAAAATAAAACCATCCCATAGACAATCTCCACATGCCCAACTTATAAAAATATATTAAACTCAACATGGACGATCTCCATGTGTCATGCCTTTATTCATACTCAATCCCATGTCAATGCATGTGCACAATATAATATCAACAAAATAGGGGGATGATGGTGCATCTCAATCAATCAATATCGATTTAACATATAATCACCTCAACTATCATAAATTTATGGGTTCAATAAAGAAACACAACCACACAAAGAAAAAGAGTCAGTAATACATCAGCTAATGTCCATATGCTTTTGCATTCTCTAATTACAATATGTCATTCATAGTAACAAACTTTCCCTTCTATAACACTAGTACTCTTACCAATGCCCGTCACGCCATTGGTACGAGATTCCATTTGTCGCCTAACCCATTACCTATTCCACTTTTAATCTTTAATTAGAAAAACGGCCATCGATGAAGTCTATGAATTCTTAACATACCTCGAATGTCGAACATGTATCACGAATCCTCAAGATTTTGCTTTCCTTTTTGCAAAGTTTCAAAGCATTCCTAAACTATAAAATATACATTATTTGTAAGTAAACGAGTTTGTACACGCCTATTTTGCTATACTTCTAACCCATACCCCAAAACTCACCGAAAAAGTTTAATCGAAGCCCACAAGGACAATTTGGAATTTTAGTAAAATTATATAAAATAGTATACACATAATTTACCCATAAATCATAGAGAACAAATCTATAATCAAGTTCCTAATCTTGATGCTTCATATATAAAATAGTATATACATAATTTACCCATAAATCATAGAGAACAAATCTATAATCAAGTTCCTAATCTTGATGCGTCATATCCCAACTCTCATATTTCTTAGATTCAAATCTAGGGTCAAGTCTCATTTTCTCCAAATAACATAAATCTAATGGTATTTATATAATACAATACACCTAATATTAAATTACCTATCACAATGTGTCAAAACATGAATCGTAATGTGATAACTAAAAATAAATACAAATAAAAAGAGGAACCAACTAGTTCTGGAAAATATACCGTAATGAAATTGCAATTTCTCTATTCCACTAACATATCCCATCTTAGCTCATCATTACTCATGATTTTACCTAGCAACAATTTCTTTCTTGATTTAATCAACAAATGTAAAGAATCACATTGCAACATCTCCAAAAAAAGTTCAAAAAAAATCAATTTCTCCCCTTCCCCCCCCCCCCCCCCACCCAACATATATATGGCTAAATCAATGTATGCAGAGACAACATTACAACCTAACTGAAATTTTCTTACCTGGAGAGTTGTCACTCTTCGTTGCTATTGCCCCAACAAAGTCTTGTTTAACGGCTGCTCTCTTCTTCTCTTCTTCTTTTTTTCTTCAAAAAAAATTTCTTATGAACGAGAAAACCTAAATTTCACTATTTATTTTTACATATGGGCCAACTGACATAGGGCATATATACTTGACCCATTAACAATAACCTAAATTAGTTATTTAAAGGAATACTCATCAATTAAATAAATGTAGTTAAATAAATAGTTTAAAATTCCTATTTAAAATTTACGGGAAGGGTATTTTATAAAGATAAAAAAAGGAAGAAGAAATAGTTCTACTACTCAAAACAATCAAACGAGTCGTTACAAAATTGAACTCTCTTTTAGTGGTTAAAATGATCAATGAAATTATAAAACTACCATTGAGAATTCAAAGAATTAGTGAAGAGATCATATCTAAGATTGTCCAATGGAACATAAAAGTTAAACATTGTTAGAGGAAGGAAATGAAGTTGCAAATGTATCAGCTAAACAAGATAGACTTATCTAGGAACCCACTATTGTTCTACCTTTTCTAAATAAGAGGTCTACCGATTATTGAAAATGGATTAACTGAGAATGAACAAGCTTCAACTACCTTCATTCAGAAGAAAAAAAAGTACAAGTTGGTACTTAGACACCCCATGATTTCTACTTTCTGATTAGATCTGTTGGTTGTCTTGGTGTGGTCTGAGTGCATTTAGGTCCCCTTTTTTGTTATGTTGGAAGATCTTTGGATCATTACTCTAAATAGGAGGAAATTTATTTTCTTTCCTAATATGTAAAATCAGGTAAGGTACTATGTGATTAGAACTCAACTATTATAACACCCCGAAAATTTCTAAGCTAAGACCCAAACTATTCTTCATTAACATAAAAGGTCACGTCGGGTGATTCGTAAATTGCCCGTATTTTTAAAGGTAAACTGTTTAGTGTGGGAATGATTTTGGATATCAATTAAGGTCACTAAAAACTGTTAGCACAAAGTTAATTGAAAGTTTTCTTACCGATTAAGTTTTGATATAAGATTTTACTTGGGTCAACTTTAAACGACCATATCTCTTAGAATATAAAGAGTTACGTGTCCCATAAACTATCAAATTAAAGGTATTTGAATCTTCTTTCCAACGCCTCCAATTTCGCG
Organism: Solanum verrucosum; assembly: GCF_900185275.1. Taxonomy (NCBI): domain Eukaryota; kingdom Viridiplantae; phylum Streptophyta; class Magnoliopsida; order Solanales; family Solanaceae; genus Solanum; species Solanum verrucosum. Next base: position 2,577,194 of record NW_026020215.1, read on the forward strand.
TCAATCCCAGTTTCGAGTAAAGAGTAATGACTATTTTAGTAACCTATTACAGTGTAGTGATGAATTAGCCGACAAGAAAACATTAAAAAGAGTCACTTTTGTCTTTTTACCTCTAAGAAAATCCTAAACGAATTTCTTGACTAATTAGAGACCCAAAACAATCAGATTTTCATCTCTTAATCCATCATTTATTCTCTCTCAAACTCTAAAGCAAAACCCTAAGGAAAAATAAAAGTAGAAGACTCTATTCAAGATTCTTTCAATCTTTTTCAAGATTCTTTCTATCTTTTTCAAGATTCTTGTTCAAGGTAAGTCTTTCTCCAAGAATTCCATTCTTTCCAACTCAAATTCCTCCATACAATTATGAGTCACTAATGAAAATCATAATTCTTGGTCATAGAGTTTCAAGAAACTAATTCAAGAAATCTTAAGAAATGTTTTCTTCATTTTTCTTCTTCAAGCTAGGGTTTCAAGGCATCTAATCAAGTTCTTCTTCAAGATTCTTCAAGAAACTTGTTCTTCAAGGTATGTAAGGCTATCAAAGTGTTGGAATAGTTTGTCCCCATGCCCTACATCTTGTAACACCTCAGAATCTAGTAGACTAAGCAAAGGTGCTAAGTGAAAAGTCACAAGGCAAGGATTTGAGCCTGGGCACCCTCCACGAAGGCCCAAACGGGGTGTGAAGGAAACCACGAGACGTGGTGTTGCCCGTGAAGGCTCCCAAAGTCTAGCCAAAAAGGGCTTCCCTCCCACGAGCACCTAGACGGCTCGTGGAGGGAACCATGTGTCATGGTGAAGCCCGTGAAGGGGAGGTAGCAGCTGCCTAGAATCTGACCCTCCACACGAGCCACTTGACAGCTCGTGGGAGCCAAAATGGCTCTTGGAATGAGTCGTGATGGAAGGTCAGTTTTTGGGATGGTTTGCCAAGCCCCTGGTAAAGGACCATAACTGCAACAACGGGTCGTGTGGTCCTTGATGGCTTGTGAAGCCAGGCGTGTGGGAGTCAGCTGTAAGTTCAAGGGCAGTTAGGTCTCTTTCTAATTATTTTTTATTGATGTTATGTCATTTTACCCATGCCTAGGAGCCCTATATAAGTGATTTTAACCCCAAAACTTACCCATTCAATTCATTTTATTAAATTTTCCAAAAGAAATTGGGTTCTTCCTCTCTAAAATAATTCTCTCTCTAGAAACTTGAAGAAGAAGAAGGGTTGAAGCTACGACTCAAGGTCAAGTATCCATTCTCCAATTGTTTGTGGGCTTTGATAGAAAGGTATGATAGCTTTTCATCCATGGAATCCTTGCATCCATGGAGCCCCTAAGTTCTCCCAATTGAAAAGTAGAAACTCCCCAATTTGAGTTAGGGTTTTCTTCTAAGTAATGGGTCTTTATGAATGTTGATTTGATTGATTGAATTAAGGTTGATTCTGCATGAATTGAGAGGATTCTATGTTTTTTATGATGAATTTACATGTATCCATGCTTAACCCATGTTTCTAAGATAAAATTGATGTAAATGGGTTTTACTCTTTGAAAGGAGAAATAATGGATTTTTGTGCATTCTTATAGGATAAATAAGATATGATAAGTATTGTTTCGAGATTGAAGCATATGTGATGATTATGATATGAATTGCATTGAGAGTGAAGCATATGTTATGAACGGTTGATTATTGATGTAATTTTTGTGGAAGGGATCTTTCCCACATGATTTTCTTATGTATGAATGTGAAAGACATTCTCACATTGAATGATTCTAGGTTGAAAGGATTGTTCACCTAAAATGAATCTAAGCTTAAGTACTATGAATGTGATGAGGCTAAATGCGATTAACCTTGACCTCTAATGAGAAAAATATGAGGTGATTACCCATATTCCTTAGAGTCGGACTAGAGGTGAATACCCATGATCCTAATTAAATGACAAGAGGCGACTACCCATGTCATATGATAGAAAGACAAGAGGTGAATACCCATGTCACATGATGTAGGGACTATATGCAACTACCCATAGTAAGATGGAAAAGAGACGACTACCCACAATCCTATAGTAAGAGGGACATGAGGAGACTACCCATGATCCTAAAATAAGAAGGGCTAGAGGCGATTACCCATGTTCCTTTATAGTAAGGCAAGAGGTGATTCCCCATGTCTTTAAAAGATAAGCTAGGATATGTTATGATAGGTGATGAACTTGGATTTTTGCTTGAGTTTGTCTTCAATGATGAGTAAGAATAGTGGCAGATTACACATTTCTTGACTAAGTATGAATTGAGGTTACTTCAAGAAGTACTCCTTATATGTGAAATAATCTATTATGTGCATTGATTATGCTTTATGACTTATGTTGTCTAACTCTTATGTGATGTTTATGCAAGCTATCATATTTAGTACATTTTTGTACTAATGTATACTCTTGCATACATTTCTCATCCAAATGTAGGGTCCGACGTTCCCGATTCTCATTCTCACGGCTAGGATCTATACTAGAAGAAGAAGTTGACGATTGGTGAGTCCTTATTCATCCAATTATATGGCCACTACTCCTTATGTTTTTTTCATCTTGAGTTTTGAACATTGACGTTGGCTTGTGTCCCAATATTCTATTGAATTAGATGGTTTTTGAGTCAAGTGTATTAGACTTCCGCTTCATTTTATAAAACTTTGGTTATGTTCAAAATGTTTTAAATCTTATTGATTTTATATTATCTTGACTATGTATGCTAAGTGGCTTATATAAGGCCTCTCGGGGTCTTGTATGCAATTTTACATCTAGGGGGTGCCCTTGGGTCCGGACAAACTTGGTAATCAGAGCACAATGTTTATAAAGGTTCTAGGATGTCTCAAAACCATGTCTAGTAGAGCCTTGTTCATCAGTGTAAAGCTTGTCACATTTATGAATGAGAGGCTACAAGATGTTTAGGAAACTACACTTCTTCATTACTCTAAGTCGTGCGATAGAGTTTAACTCTACAAGGTCTCTCTCCTAATCTTTACCCGATGGTCTACAAGATATGACTACTCGAAGGGCTTATGCTAGAAGAAATGATGAGAACATTTTGGTCGAGAGCTCCTCAAGCTCTGGTTGACCCTTTGGTCGAGCAAGTGACTAATGCGGAGTTTAGGACTGCTTTTCAAGTTTTGGCTCAAGCCGTGATGGCCCAAGCCAATAGGGAGGTTATGGCCCCCGTGAACCCAAATGTAGGTATGACGATATCTATAGTGAGTGATTTCACTAGGATGAATCCTCTAGAATTCTATGGTTCTAAGGTTGAGGAAGATCGTCAATAATTTATTGATGAGGCTTACAAGGTGTTGAATATTATGGGAGTTACTCTGGTGGAAAAGGTGGAATTGGTCGCTTATCAACTTAAAGGTGTTGCTAAAATTTGGTTCAACCAATGGAAGGAAGCAAGACCGGAAGATGAGGGTCCCCTATAGTGGGAAAGGTTCATTTGCTTTCCTTGATAGGTTCGTTCCTCTTGAGATGAGGGAGGCAAAAGTGCCTGTGTTTATCAATATCCGACAAGAAAATATGAGTGTGAAAGAATATGTTTTGAGGTTCACTCAATTGTCAAGGTATGCTCCTTCTATAGTTTCCGACACTAGGGCAAGGATGAGCAAGTTCGTTTCGGGTGTGTCCGAATTGGTGGTGAAAGAAGGTATGCTCCTTCTATAGTTTCCGACGCTAGGGCAAGGATGAGCAAGTTCATTTCGGGTGTGTCCGAATTGGTGGTGAAAGAATGTCATACAACTATGCTTGTCCATGACATGGATATTTCTCATCTCATGGTTCATGCCCAAAAGATTGAAGAGAAGAAACTTAAGCAGAGATCTAGGGAGACAAGAGGGCTAGAACCGGTGATGGTAATTTCTCTCATGCAAGGTCTGATGGATATGGTCATCCTAGGTTTCAACAAAGGTTTTTCGGCAAAGTTCCTCAAATGCTCCTAAGTTCAACAAAGAGAGGGTGTCTAACCCTAAATCTCAAGGAGGTGATAGTGGGTCTTTATTGCCTACTTGCGCTAAGTGTGGAATAAAGCATGAAGGTAAATGTCTAGCGGGTTCCAGTGCTTGTTTTGGTTGTGGTAAGATGGACCAAAAGATCAGTTATTGTCCTTCAGTTGCTAAGAATGAGGGAGATAGTCGTAGGGCTCAACCCAATCCTTCATCCTATCCAAGTGGTCTGGGTTCTAATGTTCCCAAGCAAAATAGGTTATATGCACTTCAGACTCGTGGTGAGCAAGAAGGTTTTCCCGATGTGGTTACCGGTATGTTGAAAGTCGTTCAACTTGATGTTAATTCTTTACTTGATCCTGGGGCTACCTTGTCTTTTGTGACGCAATATGTGGCTATGAGGTTTGATGTGCTTCCTGATGTGTTGTTAGATCATTTTTCTGTCTCTACTTTTGTTGGTGATTCTATTGTGGCTAAGAAGGTCTATTGAAAGTGTCCCATCTCCTTGTCCCATAGAGTTATTCTTACTGATCTGGTAGAGGTTGATATGCTAGATTTTGATGTAATATTTGGTATGGATTGGCTGCACTCTTGTTATGCTTCTATCGATTATAGAACCCGTGTAGTCAAATTTTAGTTTCCAAATGAGCCTATCCTAGAATGGAAGGGGGGAAATTTTATGCCTAAGGGTCAGTTTGTTTCCTATCTTAAGGCTAGAAAGAAGATTTCTAAGGGTTGCATGTACTATCTAGTTAGGGTGAGGGATATGGATTCTGAAACCCGTACTCTTGAGTCGGTCCCCGTTGTTAATGAGTTTCTGGAAGTGTTCCCAGATGATTTACCTAGTATTCCTCCTGAAAGGTAAATAGACTTCGGTATTGACCTTCTCCCAGATACGCAACCTATTTCTATTCCTCCTTATCGAATGGCTCCGGTAGAACTTAAGGAATTAAAAGAGCAATTGAAATATTTGTTGGATAAAGGTTTTATCCGACCAAGTATCTCTCTATGGGGTGCTCCAGTTTTGTTTGTTAAGAAGAAATATGGTTCACTTTGTATGTGTATTGACTATCGGTAATTGAACAAGGTGACCATTAAGAATGAGTATCCTCTTCTGAGAATAGATGATTTATTTGGCGAACTCCAAGGAGCGAGTTACTTTTCCAAGATTGACCTTAGGTCGGGTTACCACCAATTGAGGGTGGAGGGTGATGATATTCCAAATATGGATTTTAGAATCCAGTATGGTCCTTATGAGTATTTGGTGATGTCATTTGGTTTAACCAATGCCCCGGCGGTATTTATGGATTTGATGAATAGGGTATTTAGACAATACCTTGATATATTCATAATTGTGTTCATTGATGATATATTGATATATTCGAGAGGTGAGGATGATCACATCAATCATTTGAGGATTGTGTTGTAAATTCTCGAAGACAAATAACTCTTTGTGAAGTTTAGCAAATGTGAGTTTTAGCTAAAGTTCGTGACTTTTCTTGGCCATAATGTTTCAAGTAAGGGTATTGAGGTAGATCCTAAGAAGACAGATGCGGTCAAAAGTTGGCCTAGACCTTTATCCCCTTTGGATATTAGAAATTTCTTGGGTTTAGCTGGTTACAACAGAAGGTTTGTAGAGGGGTCTTCTTCGATAGCCTCTCCATTAACAGCTTTGACTCAAAATAAGGCCAATTTAATATGGTCTGAAGCATGTGAGAAGATTTTTCAGGAATTAAAAGATAGAATTACTTCCGCTCTGGTGTTGACTTCACCGGAAGAGACAAATTTTTTTGTTGTTTATTGTGATACCTCGAGAATTGGGTTATTATGTGTGCTTATGCCAAATGGGAAGGTTATTGCCTATGCTTCAAGGAAACTTAAGGTTCATGGGAAGAATTATCCTACCCACGATATTGAATTAGCGGAGGTGGTTTTTGCCTTAAATATTTGGAGGCCTTATTTGTATGGTGTTCATGTAGATGTGTTCACCGACCATAAGAGTTTGCAATATGTGTTTAATCAGAAGGATCTTAATCTTCGCCAAAGGAGGTGGCATGAGTTACTTAAAGATTATGATATGAGTGTTCTTTATCACCTCAGAAAGGCAAATGTGGTGGAGGATGCTCTTAACCGACTATCAATGGGTAGTGTTGCCCATATAGAAGAGGGTAAAAGAGAATTGTTACGAGATGTACATAGATTGGCCTGATTGGTTGTTCGGTTAATGGACTCCACCAAAGGTGGTGTTGTGGTTCAGAATCATCTTTTGTGACGGATGTGAAAGCTAAGAAATGTCTTGATCTGACCTTAGTAGAATTGAAAGAAGCAGTGCTTAGAAAGTCCGCAGAGGCTTTCTCTCAAGGTGGAGATGGTGTGCTTCGTTATCAAGGTCATTTGTGCGTCCCTGATGTAGATGACTTTAGGGAATAAATTTTATATGAAGCCCATAGTTCACAATATTCCATTCACCCGGGAGCCACAAAAATGCACTATGACTTGTGGGAGATCTATTGGTGGAATGGGACAAAGAAGGATATTGCAGGATTTGTGGCTAAGTGTCTGAATTGCCAAAAAGTGAAAGTTGAACATCTAAAACTAGGAGGTTTGTCCCAAGATATAAGTATTCCTACTTTGAAGTGGAAAGATTTGAATATGGACTTCAAAGTAGGGTTGCCTCGTACTCACCAACAATGTGATTCAATTTGGGTTATAATAGACTGAATGACGAAATCGGCTCATTTCATCCCCGTCAAAGTTTCTTATTCGGTGGAAGATTATGCTAAGTTGTATTTGAGGGAATGGTAAGGTTGCATGCAGTGCCCTTGTCCATTATCTCCGATCAAGGTACTTAGTTTACTTCTCAATTTTGGAAATTTTTCCAAAAGGGTCTTGGTACTCGTGTTAAGCTTAGCACGACTTTTCATCCACAAACCGATGGGCAAGCGGAGTGTACTATCCAAACTTTTGAAGATATGATGAGAGCATGTGTCATTAATTTTAAGGGTAATTGGGATGACCATTTTCCATTGATTGAGTTTGCTTATAACAATAGTTACCACGCGAGTATTGGTATGGCTCCATTTGAGGCTCTCTATGATAGGAGGTGTAGATATCCTATAGGTTAGTTTGAGGTGGGTGAAATTGCATTGATAGGACCCGAATTAGTTTATGAGGCTATGGAAAAAGTACAACTTATGAGAGAGAGGTTGAGGACAGCCCAAAGTCGACAAAAATCCTATGCCGATGTTAGAAGAAGAGATCTTGAGTTTGAAGTTAATCATTGGGTCTACTTGAAGATCTCATCCATGAATGGTGTAATGAGATTTGGGAAGAAAGGGAAGCTTAGTCCCCGTTTTGTGGGTCCATATCATATTTTGAGACGTGTTGGTAAGGATGCTTATGAGCTTGAGTTGCCTAGTGATTTGGCATTGGTGCATCTGGTTTTCCATGTCTCTATGTTAAAGAAATGTGTTGGAGATTCGACATCTATAGTTCCCTTAGAAGGTTTGGGAATTAAGGAGAATCTTTCTTATGAGGAACTTCTAGTTGAGATTTTAGACCGGCAAGTTAAGAAGTTGAGAAATAAAGAAGTTGATTTGGTGAAAGTATTATAGAGGAATCAGTTAGTTGAGGGTGCTACTTAGGAGGCCGAGGCCGATATGATGTCTCGATATCCTCATCTTTTTCCTTCTACTCCTACTCTAGCTTGAGTTAATGAGTTCCTCATGGTTTACTCTTTGTTACGGTGTCATGTGTTTTAGATATTCCCATGAATCCTTATTTTTATGCATGTTCACGAAAAGGTTGTGTTTTGAAAGAAAAGTGTTGATGATTGCTCGAGTACGGGGATATTAAATGTTTTTGGTAAGTTTTTGAATGGGAAAATTTATTGGCCTGCTACTATTTCTGGACTAAATTCATCGATTGATTGGTATATTAGTTCTTTTGATTTGGCTGATGAAAAGTGGGGAAAGGTGGAGAAGCCCTGCTCTCAAGAAGAAGGTATTTTTCCGTCTATGGGAGTGTTAGGAAATGATCTTTTGTGTTTTCTTTTAGGGAAAGTCATGCAGATGTGTGGGTTATGAAAGATTACGAGTCCTTGACAAAAATGTATATCATCAAATATCATGTTGATTTTGACAAACTTTTCTTTACTTCTGTTATTCCTCCTGTTATTTCACCGACACTATGTATGTCAAACAAAGGTGAAATATTGATCCTATCTAAATCAACTTACCTGATATATAATCCAGAGGAGGAATAAGTCAGATATACTCATTGTAGTATTGCATCAAACATCTATATTGAAAGCCTAGTTTGTCCCTATTTACAAAATGAACCAAGCACAAGTGAAGGCTGCAGAAGCTCAGAGGGATGACAATGTTATTGGTAATGACTTGTAAGAATTCCGCCTTATATATTTTTCTGTTTCTTTATTACTATAAAAAAAATACTTTGCATATGCTACGCGCACCTTTACATTTCATCTTCTTGAAGATCGTGTTTGTCTTTTTTCTTTTTGGATATTTCCATGAGACAACTATTTAGTTGTTATGTTTGGTGTCTTCAACACTCAAAGTAAATGTCATGGACATTTTAGCTCTTTTTGAGCATTGTTTTAAGGGGATGTTGTGCCTCTAGACAGAATTAGAATATAGCGCGAGGAACATGGAAATCATGGCATGTAATAAACACGCCAATAACACTAAGCATGTCCTTCGGTAGGATTTTATTGTTTGATACAAGGCCTTCATTAATAATCCTCCTTAAATAAAAACTTACTTAATGAGGAAACAAGAACAATGTTAATAGAGTAAGGTCTAATAAAAAGATGATGGTCCAAACCAATAACAGTCTGACACCTCTTGTGGTGACTTGGGAGTGTGCTCGAACTGGTCTTCTGTCATGTAATGTGAGATAATCCAAACCAGCACACTATTTGTTTCAAGGGCTGAACATTTGGATTATCCCAATCATCTTATTGCTCCCACTTGGATTGCAAGCTCATGCTACTGAGCTCAGCGATAAACAATGTTTGTTGAGTTCTTATTAAATATATGTATTCGTCTTCTGCCACCAGTGTGGGACAAAACACACTAAATCCTACGTTGAATGTTTTAGCATATGCGATTTTGACGTACTAGGCATATCATCGCATATGCTAAAACATTTAATGTAGAATTTAGTGTGTTTTGTCCCACACCGGCGGCATAAGATGAATACAAACATTTAATAATAACTCAACAGACACTGTATATTGTTGAGCTCAGTAGCATGATCTTGTAACCCAAGTGGGAGAAATAAGATGATTGGGACAAATCAAAGCACCAGGCCTTGACATAAATAGAGCGTTTGTTTGGGATTATGCGATATTGGTATAGTATGCAGTATTATTATTCCAACATTAATAGTACTTTGACATAGCAGTCATTGGTTGGCTTAACAAAGCAGACGCTCTCGCATAATAACAAATCATCACTGTAGAGAATAGCAAAAGAAAAGTATATTCGGGGAGACCTTCTGCTAGCCTAAGATCGTTAACTAAGATTGAAAGATTCAACTAAAGAAGAGGAAGCTGAAAGGAGAATAAATATTTGGAATGAGAACATTGTTATAGATAAACACTCTTTGATTTTGGTTGTTCTTGGTCTAGGCATATCATCACATATGATAAAACATTCGATATAGAAATTAGTTTGTCTTGCCCAACATCGGTGGCAGAAGACGAATACAACATTTAATTAGAACTCAACAGACAATGTATATCACTGATAAGCTCAGTAGCGTGAGCTTGTAACCCAAGTGGGAGCAATAAGATGATTGGGACAAGCCGAATCTTTAGTCGTTGACACAAATAGTGCATTGGTTTGGGTTTATAATAATAAGAGGTTCTTGGTAATAGTATGAAGTATTATTATTCCGAAAGTATTAAATAAATAATAATAGTACTTTGACATAGCAATAAGCAGTGGGAGTAGATCGGGTGACTCGCCCCTCATTGACTGGCTTAACAGAGCATCTCTCTCACTGTCTCACATTACATGACAGCTAGTCTGTTGCTGTCAAAGACCAGTTTGCCTACACTCCCAAGTAACCACTAGAGATTTTAGGCTATTATTAGTTTGGACCATCATCTTTTTATTTGACCAAAAATTGGACTTCCAAATCCATTCCAATCATATAGGTTTCTCATGGACCGAAACAGTTTTGGATTAGAGTCGACTCTTACGTACTTGAAAGGCAGTTCTCAACAGTAAGTTCAATATTTCCTTAAGTTAGCCTTTAATCCAGAAGCCATATAGAAATGTTAAAACAGAGTTGTATGTATTATATTAAAATTGTCGTGACAAAAGGTTGAATATGCTTCTCCTACGCGTAAAGTCCCTTCATATATATATATATATAGGGAAAATGCATAAGTATCCCCCAACATATGTCCGAAAACTCAGAGACACACTTATACTATACTAAGGACCTATTATCCCCACCAAACTTATTTTATAAATAATTTTCTACCCCTTTTTGGCCTACATGGCACTATCTTCTGGGTCCAGCGCGTGTTGACAATTTTTTCAAGCTATTTGGTTGATAGTGCCACGTAGGCCGAAAAGGGATAGAAAATTATTTATAAAATAAATTTGGGGGTAATAGGACCTTAGTATAGTATAAGTGTGTCTCTGAGATTTCGGGCATAGGTTTGGAGGGTACTTATGCATTTTCCCTATATAATCTAATATATAATAAGCCACAATGCAACTATCATTGTAAAATTATCTTGTTAGCTTTCAACCAAAAGCTAACAAGATTTTTAGTTACATATTTATTATTTTGTTAAATAATAAATATGTCATTTATATATATATTTATTACTCATTCCTTTTGAATTTGTTAATCTGATTTTGATCTGACACATAGTTTACGAAAGTAAATTAGATTTTGACAAAAAACATTAAGTGATACTTGAAGTTGTCCCAGATTTTCAAAGACACCTTAACTTTGCGTGCGTCCTATTACCCCACAAAACATTCAAAATCACAATAAATACACATTTTTTACCCAATATTTCCACTTTGGACAAAAATATCCTTTGAATGTGCAATTTCTTAAAAATAAAAAGTCGGACCCATTATTGATGTATTCAAGGATGCTTTGGTAATTTCCTATTATGAATTCGTTTTGTTTGTTTCTTTTAAATTTATTTTACTATACTAAATAATTCTATAAAATATTATGAATCACGATAATTAATTACTTAAATATTTAAAAGATATAAAAATATATAAAAGATCTGATTGACTCTTCAAATTTTACCGGTGACACATGAATTGGGACAAATGAAATAATATATATTATTTGAAAATTTCTTAGAAAGTATTATAAATTATAGTAATTAACAGCTAGAAATATTTCAAAGACAAAAAAAAATTGATTGAATCTCAAAATAATTTTAGTACTACAAAAATTGAGAAAGAAGAAATGACCTCTATTATTTGAAAATGGCGTAAAAGTATTACAAATCATACAATAAGAATTAACAATTTAAAATTTTAAAAGACTTTAATGATTTATACTTATTCTATTTCCACTTTGGACAAAAATATCCTCCCAATATGCATATTTTTTAAAACAAAAAGTGGGATCCATTATTGATGTATTCAAGGATGCTTTGGTAATTTTCCTATGATGAATTCATTTTGTTTGTTGTTTAATTTTTTTTAAATAATTGTATAAAATATTATAAATCACAATAATTATTTACTTAAATATTCAAAAGATATAAAAATATGTAAAAGATCTGATTAACTCTTCAAATTTTATCGGTGACACATAAATTGGACAAATGAAATAATATATATTATTTGAAAATTATTTAGAAAGTACAATAATTTATAGTAATTAACAATAGAATATTTTAAAGACAAAAAAATGATTGAATCTCAAAATTTTATTAGTACCACATAAATTCAGAAAGAAGAAATAGCCTTTATTATTTCAAAATTGCGTAAAAGATATTACAAATCATACAACAATAATTAGCAATTTAGAATGTTAAAAGACATAAAAACAAATTTACCATAGTTAACAATAATTAAAAATTTAAACTATTTTAAATTAATATTAAAGTTTGGTTAACTCTTTAATTTTGTCTTTGTCACATAAATTGAAACAAAAAATGATACATACATATTGGGCCCGTGCTAGCACGGGCTCCGATGTCTAGTATATATATATATGACAATGTTAGTGCTTGATTTGTTCAGCTTGTAATGAGTTTTGAGCTTAAAAGGGAAGAAACTTGAAAAATGATCATTCAGTAGTATACTTGTTTGTAAATTTCTGGTGCCTTTGTTTGAGAATTTATCTCTAAGTTGTCAAAATTCCTTTATATAAGGCAACTAGTATACGAGTTGTTTGTCCTAAAGGCTTTGCGATCGTCATGTGTTGACTCTGTGCGACCCACGATCACGACAGAGGCTTCGCGGTTGCGCATAAGAGTTTATCTGGTTGACTTTTTTAAAGAAAAACAAAATTTTAAGCCATCACCTTAACGGTATGGGGCTTAGGCTTGACCCCTACCATGTCTATAACATCCAAAAAGTTACAAAAGCAGAGGGGAACATGGACCTAACATTTGATAGAGAACAACGAGCATAACTTAAGCAATCTACAGAAAGACTAAGATGACATAGCCTTTCATACTAATAGCAAAATACACTGGTTGAACTAAAACAAAATTTATATTTCCTATTATTTTTCTAACAACTACGCCTCAAATTTGTGCTACTCAGAATTCTCTTACCTTCTTTTTTTTGAATTTCCCATCTGTGTTGGCTTTGATTTTACCTATCTCAGGTTTCATCCACCTGGCTTGTCTCCATATCACAATAGGTTTGTACCCTTCAATTCTTGCACAAAGTTCAGCCATGTACCTATAGTGTCACAGTTTGGAAAGGCAGTGGAAATGGCTGCCTTGATATTCCACAGGATATGCACCTCCATACTTGAAGTCACAAATTTTTTTATGATCTCCATATTTTTACAAGTTGTCCAGCTTTTCCGTATTTCCCAAGAAATGCAAATAAGGGTAATTTGTTGCATCATACTCTGTACATGGTTGTTGGTGCTTAAATTCCAGCAAGTACTGAAAACTCATTGAACATCTCCCCCTCGGTGATTAATTCCAATGGAGTTTCCAAAAGTATTCCATATGTATTTGGCAGTATCACTATAACTGAAAACATGCTGAAATTACACAAATATTAGAAAATATAAAAGAAGAAGACCCTAAAATAGAATTAATTATATTCTCTATAGATAAAGTAAAAATAATCCAAGATAAGTTAGAATTATTATATAGTGAGGATCCTTTACAAGGATGGGAGAAACATAAAACAAAAGTAAAAATTGAGCTAATTGATAATAATAGCATAATAACCCAAAAATCATTAAAATATAATTTTAATGATTTAACCGAATTTAAGATACATATAAATGAATTACTAGAAAAATGATATATACAAGAAAGCAATAGTAAGCACACAAGCCCGGCATTTATCGTAAATAAACATAGTGAACAAAAAAGAGGAAAAAGCAGAATGGTTATTGATTATAGAAATTTAAATGCAAAAACTAAAACATATAATTATCCGATACCAAATAAAATACTAAAGATAAGACATATACAAGGATATAATTATTTTAGCAAATTTGATTGTAAATCAAGATTTTATCACTTAAAACTAGAAGAAGAATCTAAAAAACTAACAGCATTCACTGTACCACAAGAATTCTATGAATGAAATGTATTACCATTTGGATAACTACTTTACACAATTAGAAAATTGTGTAGTATATATTGATGATATATTACTATATTCTAAAACTCAAGATGAACACATAAGATTATTAGAAAAATTCATACATATTATAGAATATTCAGGCATAAGTCTAAGCAAAAAGAAAGTAGACATAATGAAAAATCAAATAGAATCCCTAGAAATACAGATAGATAAAAATAGAATAAAAATGCAAACACATATAGTACAAAAAATAATTAACTCAAATGAACAACTAGACACAAAAAAGAAATTACAATAATTCTTAGGACTAGTAAATCAAGTAAGAGAATACATACTAAAATTAGCAGAGAATTTAAAACAATTACAACAAAAATTAAAGAAAGATATAGAATATCAGTTTGATAAAAAAGACCAAATACAAATACAAAAGGTAAAATTATTATGTAAAACCTTACATAAACTATACTTTCCAGATGAAAACAAAAAATTTACTTATATAATAAGATCAGATGCGAGTGAAAAAAATTATGGAGGAATATTAAAATACAGGTATAATGGCAATACGATAGAACATCATTGTAGGTATTATTCAGGAACATTTAATAATACAGAAATAAAATGGGAAATAAATATAAAAGAATTATATTCAGTGTATAAGTGTTTATTATCATTTGAACCATATATTGTATATAACAAATTCATTATAAGAACAGATAATACACAAGTAAAATGGTGACTAACAAGAAAAATACAAGATTCGATAACAACAAAAGAAATAAGGAGATTGGTATTAAATATATTAAATTTTACATTTACAATTGAAATAATAAAAACTGATAAGAATGTTATTGCAGATTACCTATCACAACAAAGCTACTCAGACTGAGACCGAGGAACAAGATACAATTGAAAAGATACTCAAAGCCATTACTACACTTTGTACAAAAGTGGATAGTATGGATAATGAGATACAAAAGCTAAAGACTAATGAAGATAATCTGAAGTCTAAAGCTAGTATAAGTCAGCAGCATGACTATAAAAATGCGGAGCTATGTCGATCGGAAGGCAGAAAAAATCCAGAGCTAACAGGTGATGTTGGGAAACACCTAAAAACCCATAACATTTGTTTAAATACAGTTGCAGGTACAACCCAACGAGTTAGTGAAAAACATAATAATTCAAACTTAAACCAGTTATTCGAAAAACCATTTACCCCGAGGCAAACACCAAAAAACACATTAACTATAGAACCACAAACTTCTACATATGTGAATAGCCTACACCATGACAAAAGAACATATAACCATATTACGCGAACCTATATAGAAAATATATACAAAATCCAAACATTTTAAAACCTTAAGCCCAGATCTACTACAACCCAAGAACCTAACTAGGATTATTTAACCCAAAAATTATAAGGTTATAATAAACTAATTGCACAACCGAAAACTAACGCCAACTTAGTAAGGATATGTTACAACTATGGACTATTAAATACAGTATATACATATGACGGAGAGGAACTAAGTGGAATACCGAAACTACATAAAGCATTTATTACATATAAGAGAGTTACTAAGGGAAATTTATTCTATGTAAAATTTTATACGGCAACAGCAGAGATATTATACGAGGAAATAAAACCTCCGATACAAGTGGTAAAGATAGGACTAACAAAAGATATGATAATACTGGAAGATATCGAACAGCAACCAGAGATACAAAAAAGCGAGATACCCAGTTTTTATGCCAATAAGAGAATAATTTGGTATATCAACCATTATACAAGAGCTAGCAAATAATTATTTAAACGAAAACGCTATATGGAGCTACTATGCAAGAGATCAATTAATGATTTATTCCAATTCAAGAGAGCTAAGGAAAGCAGATATTGATGAAGTCCAAAGATGGATTTTATCATTACTTAAGCCAGAAGAACGACCTACAACATGAGCACTAAAAGTAGAATTTATTTCGATAGAGTTATTAACCAGATATTGCAAGTTAATTTGACACAAATATCCAGATCATATATGTTCAAAATGCAATGGAGAAGATAATGTGATACCAGATGTCCATCTAGAATAATCCAAATGACAAAAGGAGATAAGCATGGAAAAAGATAAAAGAAAAAGAAGCCAAGAAAGTTAAAGTCATCTACGTATTATTGCAAAGATGTAAAAGTCATAAAGTTATTTAACTTATTAGAAATAGTAGTAGACATGTGTAAAGTAAGAATAGTAAAAAGATGTAAAGTAGTCATAAAGTAGGTATGGTGTGTCATAAGTAGATGTGTCATAATGTAGATATATTATATTATATTATATAGTAGTAGGTGTACGTGTAGTATTAAGAAAGATTGTAAAGTAAGAACTTCATTTCTATATAAAGGAAGGTATATGTAAATGAAAATGCAGACAATGCCTAATATATAAAAAATCCCTTTCAAAAACTCTCTCAACTGAAAAATAATATTTTAAGATAATGGAGCAACAATCTGAAATCAAACCAGATATTTCAGATAGCATGAATAAGCAAGAGGCAAAGGTATATTGTTCAAAAAATATGCGGAACTAATTTCATATATTCGTGAATATCATATATATAATTGAATAAATTTATGTTAGTTATTATGTATTAGAATTATTTGAATCATGATTTCTAGTTTATTAGCATACTGGAAACAGGGAGAAAACTTCTATACTATGCCTCCTAATGTTGAAACCGGTAGGCGAGGAAGCCGTTTAGGGGAGTAAACAAAGTTGAGGCATTGATAAGAAGGAAGTATCCGCTAAAGTACGATGCTAGTAGTGACAGGAGAACATGATAAACAGATAATCTAGTTCATAATGATCTAATATGAATTTAATCAATTATGGATATGATAGGAAGGAATAATTGAAAATAAAAAATCTGCATAACAACAAACATGACCACATACATGCATGATGAAATGATAAAAAACTACGAAACTTTAATCCTATATATACTTAAAAAAATAGAAATAATTGAATTAAGAAGAATAATATGGGAAAAAATATTTGAAGATAACAAATCAGAAGATATATTGAACCAAGAATGGTATGAAATAGACCTACATGATTTAGACCTCGAAAGAATAGAATGGTATGATTTAGAAATAAATTCAGATTAAAATGAACTACGAATATTTACAATATTACATAGAATCTATGGAAGATATAAAACTATTAGAACAATTAATGGAGGAAAATTTATATATGTACCAAAGAACCCAAAATATGTTATATCTAGAATATATCATAAATAATATTACTGAAATACTCAGATTAAAACAACTATCGGAAGAATATTACAATAAATATTATTACATTTTACCATGAATTCCGCACCGAAAAATAATAAAGTAATTAAAATAAATTACTCACCTACCATACTACCAAAAATATGAATTCAATGAATTCATCTACTACCAATTCCGCACCCCCGAAAAATGGTATCAGAGTTATGGATAATAAGAAACAGAGTAAGAAACATACTAGTAGAAAGTTAAGAAAAATAAGAAGAAAATTAAACAAATTATATCCGAAATATAAACAACTTAATATCACAAAAATTGATAACGAAAAATTGAATCAATTAATAGATAATATATCTAAAATAGAATATAAATATATTCAATATTTAAAAATACAATGAATAACGAGAATAACGAATATAGACAAAAACTTACTGAAATAATTACAGCAAAAGGGCAAGAATTAAGACACAGGCAAAACACACTTAACAGTAATATATTTGCAGGAACTTGTCACAAATCTATAATAGCACAAAGAAAGACTATTTATATCTAGAAATACAAATAAATAACTTAGAATATAAACTACAACATAATTTATAAATGAATA
This sequence comes from Solanum verrucosum, assembly GCF_900185275.1. Taxonomy (NCBI): domain Eukaryota; kingdom Viridiplantae; phylum Streptophyta; class Magnoliopsida; order Solanales; family Solanaceae; genus Solanum; species Solanum verrucosum. The sequence continues at coordinate 2,594,838 of NW_026020215.1, forward strand.
AAGAAGAATATGCAATAGATGAAAATAAAGATAATATTTTCTAATCTAGGAAGAAGATACAAGAAAATAGGTGACAATATAACTTTAATGTTAGAAAAAGAAATGGTAAAATTAGAAAATAGTTTAACTGATATGATAAGAATAATAAAAGAAAATGAAGAATTAGATAGAAAAACGGAAATTGAAAAAATAAAACAACAAGCAAAAAAAGAAGTATAACAATTAGAAGAAATAAAAAATACTAAAATAATAGAACTAGAAAAAGAGCTGGCAATGTTAAAAGAAATGTATGAAATAAAAAAAAAAAAAAGAACAAAAAACAAAATTAGCAAATGAGATAATTAAATTTAAAGAAAAATTGCAATTAGAAGATGAATTAGAAGAAAAAGAAGAAAATAACCAAGATAATCTACCTGAAATAAGAATTGATGAAATAAATAATGATGATCTAGATGAACAACATTCGGAAACAAGCGAAACATATACGAAACTTTTAGCAAACATAGATAATACAAAGAATTTAGAAGTAAATACATGAGACGTAGACATGGATGAAAAACTTAGCACATCAGGAGTAAAAAACCCAAAAAATTTAAATCCAAAATATTATAATGAAAACTATGGACAATATGATAGAAAAAAACTATATGGAATAAAAGATTAAATAAAAAATGGACGCCTAAACCAATAACTGAACAATATAGTTTTTTAGATTTAGACTGTGTAGCAGATATAAATAAAACAATCCAATTATGGATAGGATATATATCAAAACAATTAATAGATAACAAAATAGTAATAATAGAAACACTAGGATATATAGAAAGAACGCTTATAGGAACAGTAAAATTATGGTTACAAAATTTATCAGATGAAAGTTTAAAAACTTTAAGAAATAATAAAAAATTTGATGGTGGAATAGCTACTACAACTATGGAAATATTATATAAATACGAAATAACTATACGAAATGAATTTAGTAGTATAACAACAGAGGTAGAAGAACAAAATAAAGAAAAAATCATAAATCAGAATATAATGACAAAATTAGCAATATATAATATGTGTTACATAGATGAATATACATGTGCATTTAGAGAATACTATTATAAAAGGAACATATAACACAGAAGAAAGTAAAGAAATAAGAAAATTATATTTTATAAAATTACCAGAACTTTTTAATTCAAAAATAATAAAAAGTTGGAATGAAGCAGAATTAACAGACGCCTTAGGAGCTAGAATAAAATTCTTGCAACGATGGTTTATGGAACTATGTGAAAAACATAAAGAAGAAATAAAAATGGAAAAAATATTAGTAAAAAACTTGACATGTTGCAAAAATAAAACAACACCTCAATTTGGTTATACGGATAAGTATTATAAAAATAGAAAGAAATATAATAAAAAATACAGATCAACATATAAATATAAAAAACCAAGAAGAAGATACTATGTAAAAAAACTACAAAACCAAAAGACAATATAGACCAAAAAGAAAACTAACGGAATGTACTTGTTATAATTGTGGAAAATTAGGACATATAGCTAGAGATTGTTAATTACCTAAATATCCAAAGAAAAAACAAATATCAGAAATAATAATAGACGATGAAAAATATACGCCGATAGAATATATAGATTATGAATTAGAAAGTGAAGATAACATATATGAAGTATCAGAAAATGAAATAGATAAAGATATAGAAATAGAATCAGACAATGAATTCTATAATATAACAAATGACTGAAACAGATATACAAATAATAACTAAAGAAGAATACCAAAATGAAGAATCTTTAGAACAAAAAATAATATTTGATAATAATATATTTGAACAAATAAAAGGAAAAGAATTAGACCAAAGCGTAGAAAAAATATTCGAAAAACAATAAGAAATTGGTTTAAACGACAAAACGAAGAATATAATGTAGTAAGCCAAAGAGAACATATCATAGATTGCAAATACACCAAAGGAAAGACTAAAATATCAATAATAAACAAACGAATAATAAATAAAGAAATACAAGATATTAAAGCTAAAAATCCAATTAAATATGTACATTTAGGAGGAACAGAAATACTAATAAAAACATGTTTTAGAGAAGGAATAGATACACCCATAAAAATATACTTAGCAGATGATATGATCATACAACCTATAGAAAAAAGTATAATAAGTGCAGTGAAAGGTAACCTCATATACCAAAAATTTAAATTCATAATAAATGTTAACTACTCAGTAACAATAAATGATAGAAAAGAAATATAGATAAATCACTAGTATCATATTGGAAAATGTCAGGAATAGAACTAGCCCCGGGAAGTAAAAATATTTACAGCTAGATGTAAAAACTTATATGTTTTAACAACAAAACATAAAATAACAGCAAAAAATACAATAAATGAAATAAAAATAGAAAATCCTTTTGAAAGGATAGTTACAGTCATAGATAATAATGATTATAGTTATAATGAAATTGATATAGAAGAAGATTTAGAAATAGTAAAAGAAAGACTAAGTACATCAAAATAAATAAACAATGAAATACCCCAAATATCATAAAAAATGAGTACCTCAAGGAGAATAGATAAAACCCCACAAAAATCAATGGAAGAAGCAATAAAACCACATCATTACTACATAACGGGAATAATGGAACAACGAAAATATTTAATATTAATAAATACAGGACTAGAAGAAAACAATATTACAAGAGAATTAGTGACGGAAGATGAAATAATAACTACTGAACAATTATGCCCCGAACTACCAAAAACATTAATGTATACCAAAGAAACTACAGAAAAGGAAATAATCATTGGAGGCGTACGTACCAATAGTAATAAAATTTAAAATATATCAAGGAGATGAAAATATCACTTTAGGAATAAAATGGCTAGAACAAGTAAAACCATATAATCTAGAAGACAAACAATTAATAATAAGTTATGAAAATAAAAGAGTAATAATAAAAAGAACTATAGTATGATAAAAATATGAAAATATATATACTTGCAAAGATAATAATAGAGGGATATTACAACAGATATTATATACCAATGATAGATACGGGAGCAGAAGCTAATATATGTAAATACAATTGTTTACCAGAAGATAAGTGGGAAAAATTTAAAACACCAATAGTAGTAACAAGATTAAATAATGAAGGAAGCATGATCACATATAAGGCAAAAAATATAAAAATACAAATATGGGATAAGATATTAACTATAGAAGAAATATATAACTTTGAATTAACCACAAAAGATATGATATTAGGAATGCCATTTTTAGAAAAATTATACCCACATATAATAACAAAAACACACTGGTGATTCACAACACCGTGTAAACAAAAAATAGGAGCAAAAAGAGTAAATAGCAAAAAACGAAAAACAACAGAATAGATAAAAGGAAGTCAAGAGATTTTTATGCCATACGAAGAGGTTTTTATGTCTAAACTCTCTTATGCTTTGCCAAGCAGAGATGTTCCATATAGCATAATCTGAGTGATTCTCATCCCCCATTGAGATGTTACCAATGTGATTAACTATATTATCAGGGAGCACTTTTTTAAGCATAATCATATTCCAACTACCATTAGAAATGTACTCCTTGACAGAATGCATAACATTGTACGTACAATCAAGATATATTTTAGCAAGAGGGCCTTTCTCACACCAATTATCCCACCACATATTACAATTGCCACAATTTATCCTCCACAAAGTGTTGTGTTCTGCATCATCTCTAGCTCTAAGTAATAATTTCCAAGTTTGAGAATTACCATTATCACAAAGACCATTTTCTGCCGGTTTTCAACTTTTTCCATTTTAGCTCCTTTTTCCCTTGTTTTCAGTTGATTTCTTCCTCATCACATCCAGATCACATAAACCTGTATATTGAAAGTAAACAATATTAGATGCTTTGTTTTCTCAAATAAACATTGAATGTTTTAGCATATGCGATTTTGACTTGCTTGGCATATCATCGCATATGCTATAACATTCAATGTAGAATTTAGTTTCTTGTCCCACACCGGTGGCAGAAGACGAATACAAACAATTAATAAGAACTCAACAGACACTACATATCGCTGAGCTTAGTAGCGTGAGCTTGTAACCCAAGTGGGAGCAATAAGATGATTGGGACAAATCAAATCTTCAGCTCTTGACACAAATAGTGCGTTGGTTTGGGTTTATAATAATAAGCGGTTCTTGGTATAGTACTAGATCAGCATGTTGTCTATTGTCTACCCGACATAGCAGTGGGAGTAGAGGGGGTAACTGATGACTCTCCCCTCATTGGCTGGCTTAACAGAGCAGCGCTCTCACATTCCCAAGTTCGCGCACACTCCCAAGTCACCACTAGAGATGTCAGACTGTTATTGATTTGGACCATCATCTTTTTTTTGTCCATTGTTCGGTTAAACCGGTTATTTTATAATATTTGTACCAATATCAATTTTCGGTTATTTTATTTTGTATAAGCAAAATTAGACTTCTGAAACTATTCCAACCTCCTGGATTTGAGCAACATTCAGAAGGACGACCATTGGTATGTAAACTTTCACAAAGCGCTTTATGGTCTTAAGCAAGCTCCTCATGCTTATATGTTAAAAATCATTATTATTTTGGTGTAATCCTGATTCGTTGTTCAAAATAGATACCAGCAGGCTCCGTTTTCATTTGCATTGGGCATTATATTCTGGAATAAAATCAGTTGTTTCATCAACAAAGTAGATTGAGTTGTTAAATCGAGAACACTTTCTTTAGCACCTCACCAAAAGTGACAAACGAATAAAGTGTTACCCCACACTTAAACTTAAATTGCCAACAAAATGCTTTCCAACTTTAGGATAAAGATATCCAAAATCGTCATCTTCAGATGCACAATGAACTTGTAGTTGAGTAGAAGGTTCAGGAGTATAAAAAAGATTGTGTATTTATGTATAGTGGTATATAAATACAAAAAGTGCACATTCATGCCACTCTTCACTAACAGCTCAAATCACCGATTTTAAAATACGAGGAAAAAAATACCAGATTGGACATGTGGCGTCCAATTAAATGATTGACATAGTTATCGGTCCCATAAAATCAACACTCATCCTATATGGTATTTTACAAGATTTTAATTTGGCACTAAATTTCTTGTCCCACATCAGGGGCAGAAGACGAATACATCAAATTTATAAGAACACAACAAGACACTCCATATCGCTAAGCTTAGTAGTGTGAGTGTCACGACCCAAAGTTGACCCTAGACATGACATGGCATATAAAACCCTGAGAGGGTCTACACAAGCCACTTAGTATATATAAACAAGATAATAGAATCTAACGAGTTTAACAGAGAGTTTGTATCATAAAAGAGTTTGTAAAAAATGAAGTCGAAGTCTACATAGTCTCAAAAGCCATCTAGTACATCAAGAGTAATCGGGAAATAATCCGTACATCACATACAATCTCTAAAAATATAAATACAATAAGCAATAAAGGTTTGGTCCTCGGAACATGAGGACTCACCAATCTTCAATATTTACTAAGTGATCCCTAGCCACAAAGATGCGGAATAGGAACGGTAGACCGTACATTAGTAAACAATGTGCAAGAGTATGTGTTAGTACAAAAACGTATCAAGTATGATAGCAGTACATAAAAGTTATGAAATCATGCTAAAAGGACTTTTCGTGATATGCAAAGACCAAGTCAGAACATAAGATAACATGGTTAGAAAACATAAATCGTAATCATGGTAAATGTATGTAATATAATCTTTGAACACATGTGAAATACTTCTTGAAGTAACCTTAGTTCATTATTACTGTGGGAAGTAGCCATAACCGACATAGAGACCATGTGAGCTATAACATGGAATCTGGTGTAATTCTGCCACACCGAAAAGAGAGTGTCATACTTGCCAAGGTAGAACCATGAACTTCTAGCTTATGTGGATCCACTATTTAATGTCTATCTTTCACAATCATCGTCTGTCTTAAGACATCATCCTATGAGGGCACATAGGTATGGGATAAGAAGATTGTTACTGTGACACCCCAGAAAATTTTAAGCTAAGACTCGAACCATTCTTCATTGTGAGTAAGATTTTAGGTATTTAAAATTTTCTTAAGTGTTAAGTTCACTAGATGTAGCATCTTGAGTTTCAAAAAGAACTAAAGAGAATCCATTCAAGTCATTCGTAAGTTCTTCTAAGTTTTGGGTCAACTTCAAACGATCATAACTTTCAGTACAAGATGAGTTAGGAGACCCATAAGATATCAAATGAAAGATCTTTGAGTCATCTTTCTAACGCCGCCATGTTTGCAAACTTTCGAGCTCAGATGATGGAGATATGCCCATTTGAGTTCAGCCTGTCCAGTTAATGAAAGTTACCTGAATTAATGAAGGGTATTTTGGTATTTTCCTTACCCAACTAGCCTAGCTCGCTTTTGTTAACCTTTTAGGAGTCTAAACTGATTAGAATCAGTTTTAGTTATTCCTAAATTACGCTTAGAGTTTTGAGAGGAGTTCAAGAAGAGGAAAAGAAGAGAAAAGGAAGAACGATCAAGATTCTTGCAATCTTCGAGGGGTTTTCGCCAGGGATTCGATCCTAAGAGGTATGTAAGTTTTCATAGTGTTGGGTTTGTCAACCGACACACTAATCATGAGTTTATTTTACCAATATTATCTATGAGATTGAGTAAATTGAGAATTTTGTTGAGTTCTTGAGGTTTTGTGCATCGTTTTTTGATAATGAAGTTCTTGTTGAGTTCTTGAGGTGAGAGTTGCGAATGAGTGTTGTTCTTGGTGGGTTTTTATGTAGATTTCGTTGTAATTATGTTGGGTTTAAGGATCCAAAAGATTTTGAGGGAAATCATTCGACTCTAGATGAATTAGGGCATGAGTTTGAACAAGAAAATTCATCGGTTTTCTGGGTAGAGGCTTGGAGCGCCGCACCACTCAGTGCACCCCAACTAGTAGTTTGTATGTTAGGGTCTGGCGCCCTGTGCCACTCAGTGCACCAGGGTCACCAAGACCCCTGCCCTTCCGTCCTTCTTTCCGCGTGAGTCCCCTCGAATCGTACCTATGTTTTCTACTTGATATTCACAATTAAAATCTTCATTAATACTTGAGAGATCATGATTGTCCAAGTTATAAATCTTGAATTCATAATTTGAATTCAAGATGGAGTTAAGAGTAAAGTTTGAGAAAGTCCCTTTGAGTCTTTTCAAGGAGTCTTCCACAATTACTTAAAAATTGTTTCAAGACTCGAGTAGTGAGTATGAGAATGAGGAGAATGTATTCATGAGTATATATTATCATTGAGACCCTTGAGTCAAGTTGTTCATGCCCATAAATTCCGCATGAACTCCATAATTTGAGTATCTTTGCGAGGAGTAGCATCTTCAAGTTCTAAGTTCTTGAGTATTGAGTTCCAAACCATTTTTAAAACTATATATCATAATTATGGATTTCCATATGCTATACATGGAGGTCCTTGAGTTGAGTCGGTCATGCCCATAATTCTGCATGAACCATATGAGTCGAGCATTCTCGAGATGAGTAGTATCATTGAGCCCTTAAATTCTAGAGTTGTTGAGTTTCGAGTATTGAGTTCTATATATGGTTATTGAAAACCTTGAATTGAGTCGTTCACGTCCATAATTCAGCATGAACCCTATTTTGAGAAGTCTTTTACAATTATTTATTTATTTGAAGACTTGAGTATTTGAGTATGATGATGAGGAGAGTTGAGTTTCATTTTTCAAAATGAATATATGGGAACTAAGTATTTCCAAGAGTAAATGTTTTTACATTTAAGAAGAGGGGAAACTTCGATTTTCAAATGAGTGCATCAGGAGTTTTTTAGTATAATCTCTTTTAAGAGAAACCTTTTGAGTAATAATCTCAAAGTTTGAGGATGAAGAAATATTTTTTTAAAACATATCAGCATGAGTTATATTTTGTGAGTAGTATTGAGCACCGATATGGGGGAGAGTTCAGACAACTCACAACCCTCATAAACCATATAGCCAAAGTGGGTAGAAAGGATAGTACTTTTTAGATGATTCATTATTACTTTTTAAGCATAGCTTAGTGGATCCACTTAGTTGAGGAGTTCTTTACGCCGGCAAGGTATAGAACAGTTCTAGCAGCGTGGGCGAGACGTTGTATCACATAACTCATAGTGATGGTTGTTGCTTAGAGAATCTCCCAAATAAGATATACAAATGAGTTATTATTGTATTTTACATAAAATTGAGTTGCTATCTATTGTTTTAAAGCTTTCCATATATTTCATCTTTTATTGTTGCTTTATACTTGAGTATCTTAAGTTAAGTGTCTTGAGTTGAGTTGAACTATGTTTCACTGAGTTGAGTACCTTATTGTTGAATTGAACCCTATTTTATTGAGGTGATTATCTTACTATTGAGTTGAGCCCTATTTCTCTGAGTTGAGTTGAACTATGTTTCACTTAGTTGAGTACCTTATTGTTGAGTTGAGCCCTATTTCATTGAGTTGAGTTGAGAAGAGGTAAGTATGTTTATTTTCTATCAGCTCAAGCTTATGTTTATGCTTTAGAATTCCCCTTACATGCTCGTACATTCCATATGCTGACGCCATTTGGCCTACATCATTTCATGATGCAGATATAGGTATTCACGATCATCAACATATGTTTCGTTGAGGTCATGTGATATTCCAGTCAGCTTTGGTGGGCCTTCTTATATTCTGGAGGACTTCACCTTTATCTTACAGTTTAGTAGTTTTGAGATGTCGTGGGTCTTGTCCTGATATCCTTCTGTAATAGTAGAGGCTTTATAGATAGACAAAGTTGAGTAGTTCTAGTATGTACCTCTTCGAATTGTTTTTACAAACTCTGAGTTTATCTATTGAGTATTGTTCAGACTATTTTAAAGTTGAGTATTTGAGTTTATTCAATTTAATTCAGTTCTAAGCTTATGTATGTTTGAGTTAGTCTTCCACTTGTAGTCATCCAGGATGAGGGTTCGCTTGAGGACCAGTAATAGTTCTCGAGTGCCAGCCACGTCCAGGGTGTTGGCTTGGATCGTGACAACTACTAGAAACTTGACCTCTAGCTACGGGAGAGCTTGTATCTCAATATCCTTTTGATTCTAAGCATAAATCCCATAGAATAGTTATTAATCTTAACTTGTCTTATCATTAAGAGACATGGGTATTCGTCCCTTATCCTATCATAGGATAAATCCTTAGACCATGTGTGATAAAACCTTTCACCATCCATGATCTTATTATAATAACTTTTAAGGCCCTAGTCATTCACTTCATGCTAGAAATGCCCTACTACTAATGGAAAACGTTTTGAACTCGTGATCTATAATCATTGATGGCATATCCGAATACCATACTAATCAAGACCTAATTTAGGAAACCCTAACTTTAATTGGAGATTTCTAACTTTTAAAATGGAGAATTTAGGAACCCTATTAAGGAAAGAGCTCCATAGGTGACACTATCATACATTGGAGTTCAAAGCCCTTAAGCAATTTGGTGAATTGAAGGGTTGATCTTACAACCCTAACTTGACTTCTTCTTCTTCCTTTAGATAGAGAAATATTTGAGAAGAAGAGCTTGATCAACTTTTTGGATTTGAAGAAAATTAATTGAGTTTGGGTGATTTGGTGGTTTAAAATCATTATATAGGGCTTTTGGTAGAAGGCAAAACGACGTAGTATTAATTTAAAATAATTTGGAAAAGACCCAATAATCCTTGACTTAAAACTGTCAAATTTTGCTCACTGGAAAGCCAAAACGGGTCGTTTAGAGTACCACGGCCCGTCTAACGGGTCATGAAGAAACTCTATCCGATAAGACTTCACTATTGCGGGCATACCTTTTTTACTCTGAGCTTAGAATTAGGAAAGCTCAGTGGCGTTGGAAAGAGGACTCAAATATCTTTATTTAGATAGGTCATGGGTCACCTAATTCATTTTGTGCTAAAAAATATGATTGTTTGAAGTTGACCGTAAACTCTAAGTCTGATAAACCCCCTTCATGGACGACTTCATGGTCCGTGTGGGGTTTTACGGACCGTTTAGAAGCCTATTATCCTTGCCAGTGACTAGGGAAGAACCCCTTCTGATTGAACAACTTGAAGACCCCTTCAACAGCCCGTCAACCTTACCACGGGAAGTCTAGGCATCCGTCAAGGTGTAGCCTGCATGGGGCAGGTTTTCTGAAACCTACCATGAGCCCATTAACAGACCGTGGTCTCCTTCACAGTCCGTCTAAGGCTCTGTGGAGGGTTCCATGGTCCACTTTTGGGCTTGTGACTTATCCGCTTGACCCCTTTCTAGAGTTTCCCGAATCTGAGGTGTTACAATGAGCTTGTAACCTAGGTGGGAGCAATAAGATGATTGGGACAAATCAAATCTTCAACCCTTGACACAAAAAGTGCATTGGTTTTGTATTATGTGGTTCTTGGTAGTGTATGAAGTATTATTATTCTAACACTAATAAATAATAATAGTACTTTGAGATGCAGTGCGAGTAATTAGATGGGGTAATTCTCCCCTCATTGGGTCCTCTTGATGGGGTGTATACATCAAACTCCACGTTTAGCTCACGTGGTTTATATCTGTTAATAGTAGCTCCCACAGCCATACTCTTATTGCATTGACCATGTCATCAACATTTACTTCAGTATTCATTTCAACATGTTATCTTCATGATCAGTACTTGGTCATTGCATCTAGCTAAGTTTTCATTAATACTTCAGTACAGTCTATTGCCATGCTCGGTCTATATTTTCAGTATTATATTGTTCTTTTATATCGCTCAACTTAGTATCTATATCATGCATGCTCAGTACATTCAAAGTACTGACACATACTCTGAGCTACATCATTTTATGATGTAGGTTCCGAAGCTCAGCATCCAGATCACGCTTAATACGATTTCCAGCCCATACTCAACAACTTTAGTGGTGAGTCCTCATAGTTCGAGGGCGTTTCTTTATGTTGGTTTAGTTAGCTTACTTTCAATCTTGCGGTATTTTTTTTAATTAGCTGGGGACTTGTCCCAACAACTCATCAGTAGTAGAGGCTTTCAGACATAGAGTCTGTGTTCAGTTTTTTTGGGGTTGTTTCACCTAGATATTTAGTTCTATTTTCATTTGGAGTCCTTTTAGTTTTGACTCATTTTATAGTTATGCTTCCGATTACTTAGTTATATTTTCAGTATGCTTGTGATATGCCAGACTCAGGGTTAGCTTGGGTTCACTTGTTATCCTAGGTCCCGTGTTACGTCTAGGGGGTAGCCTCGGGGAGTGAAATATAGAATAAGATATTGCGTATGCAACATCTTTACACTAATTATTCTCTGATATCCTGTTTTGTCTTTGAGCATAGTTCCATGAAATCACTTGTCGCAAGAACAATTATTTGGTTATAGTTTTTAGTCTCTACCACTAAATAAATTGAACATGAGGTTTATTTTCACTTCTTGAGAAGTTCTGTAACGGTTTGTTTTGCATCTAGACAAGACAAACTAAGCATAAAGACCATCATGGACACGGATATCATGGCAGAGGATCTGTGTAACCCTTGGCTGGGGTAATTTTTTTATCCAGGGCCTGCTTTTACTAGTCTTCTTAGCTGAAACTTAATAACGGGAAGAAAAAAAAGTAAGGGAATTATGGAATAGGAAAGTAAGACATACTATCCAGTTTTGGTGTTCCTCGGTGATGCATATAGCTTGATGTTATTTTTCTTTGTCTTCTCATTCTGTTACATATTTGGTCAATCACTGGCTGAATCTTCTTTCTGTTTGGTAAATAACATTGATTTGAACAAAAGTGAGTAGGAAGGAGAAAGCAGTTGAGGAAACACATTTAGCTGTTATGATCACTAGAGTAGATTGGAGGTGCCAATGAACAGGAGAAAGTAGAGAAATAAATTGGGATATGAAGCTTTGTTTAAGATGGTTCTGTCTTCTAAGTTAATAAGTACAAAAAATAATTCATCTTTCATTATTTTGAAAATGAAGTTCCCCTGCTGTACAGAGAGAGCTCTTTTATCTTTGTTCCTATATAGAGGGGCTGATGTATATGCAACTGGACCTTTTCAGAATTCTTAGGTGCTATGGTTAAGTGTCACCAAGTGAGTGATGAATAGCCTTTTTCAATGCATCATTTCAAGGGGAACTCTTATTTCATTACGGTATCAACTATTAGTTGTGACTTTGAAATCCGACAAAAGTTAATGTAGCCAAGCATGTAGAAACAAGGAAAAATATCTAGTCCTTGTAGTAAAACAGTTTTAAGAATTTGAAACATTGATTTAGTTATTGTTGTGGTTCTATTTCTTGATTTGCATCCTATATTAGACACTAAACAGAGGTAAGAGGGGAGAAATGAGACGTAGGCAAGGTAACTTTAATTGTATATCTTAGTGGAAATAATACGAAGGAAAAAGGTTAAAACGCCCAAGGGCTATGCCTTTTGTGAAGTGCTACAGATCTGAATCAAATCACCCATTTTTGGGAAGGTCAATGTGTTGCATCCACAGCATGAGTATATCTTGTGACCCTCTCTTAGTTTTTATTTTCTTTTGGTATTTATAGACTACATGTACCATTTGTGCACCGCTTTCATGCAATTTAGACTTGAGATTATTTAACTACCTTATATTTGTTCATCTTCACTGTTTAGAATGTGAACTGAAACACCTCTGACATTTCTCAAATTTTGGGAAATGGAGCTAGTCGTTTTTGCTCAAATAAGGCCAGCAACTTGTGTTTAGTACATGGTAAATGTAAAATGTGCCAGAGCTAGCTCTTCATGTGTTGCTTTCTAGACCTACCCTGCTTCGTTTTTTTGGTCATATGAGAGGTTTTTGGTTAACTTTTCTGTATTTTGAACTTTCAGGAAGTGAAAAAGCTGTGTGGAACAAATAATCCACCACCTGTAACTGCATGGAGCGCAATGAAGAAACGCGGGCTTTACCTTTTTTTACCGTTCATTTGTGATGTACTTATGTTCTTACTGTGTGCAATGTATAGAGGGAGACGTACCTACATCTGCTTATTGCATCTCACATTGTTGGTAGTTTTAAGCTTCTGCTTCCCTTGAATGTCTGTTGTATGTGTTACAACGAAAAAGATGAAGAACTTCAGGTCTACAAGGTGTAAACAATAGGAAATCGCAGCTGTAAATTGCTACAGAAAATCTGAAAGTGCAGAAAAAGGCTTAAGTTTTCTTGAGTTCAAAATATTTTTTTTCACTAGATATTTCATTACATATGGTCTATTTATAGATAAAGTGTGAGAATTACAACCACATAATAAGCAAAATATTACACACCAAACTATGCACATATGTGGCTCACTAACTACCACTCATTTTAAATGAAGACTACATATCTTACTACAAAATATCTACTATCTAGGAGTTTCTAGAAAAAACTTAATTTTCTAATATATTTACTACAAAATATCACCAACCTAGGAGTTTCTAGACAAATCTTACTTTTCTAACATATCTAATACAAAATATCTCCAATCTAGGAGTTTCTAGACAAATCTTAATTTTCTAACACTCCTCCTTAAGATTTTTCATAGAAACTCCTTGCAATAACCTTTGAAACTCAAACTTCTTATTGGAAAGAGCCTTGGTCAGAATATCAGCCTGCTGATCTTCACTGATGCAATGCACCAACTTAACTTCATCATTCTTCTCAGCATCTCTTAAAGCATGAAACCTTATGTTGATATGCTTTGTTCTTCCATGCTACCCCGAATTTTCAGCCATCGCAATGGCTGATTTATTGTCCACATAGATCACTGTTGGTTCTTTTGGCAACAAATTCAATTCCAACAAGATCTTTCTTAACCAAATTGCTTGATTTGTAGCAGATGCAGCAGCCACATACTCAGTTTCTGCTGAAGATTGTGCTACAATATCTTGCTTCTTTTTGCTCCAAGAAAAAATGCCTGAACCAAACGAAAAACAGTAACCAGAAGTGCTTTTGTAATCATCCAAACGTCCACCCCAATCACTATCTGAATAGCCAATAAGAGCTCCATTCTCCACATTTCTATACCAGATTCCATGATTAATCGTTCCTCTAATGTACCGTAACACCCTTTTAGCGGCTCCAAAATGCTTAGTGCTGGGACTTTGCATATATCGAGATAACAAACTAACAGCGAACATTATGTTTGGCCTAGAAGTTGTTAGATACAATAGACTTCCAATAAGACTTTTATAAACTTTTGGATCTGCCCTCTCTTCGCCATCATCCTTCATTAATTTTTCATTCACAACAAGTGGAGTTCCAACAGCTTTGCACTTGTCCAGCTTGAACCTTTATAACAGATTCAAGGCATACCTCTTTTGGGACAAGAAAATTCCTTCACAAGATTGAGATATCTCCATTCCTAGGAAAACTACATTTCTCCTAGATCGGACATCTAAAAAACTTTTAGCATTTCATTTTTAACTTCTTGAACCGCAAGAGGATTTTCACCTGTAATCATCAAATCATCGACATAAACTGATATCATAATCAACATCCCATCCGCTTTCCTTTTGAAGTACAAAGTAGGCTCATTTAGGCTTCTGTTGAAGCCTTGAGACAGCAAATGAGAATCCAGCCTACTATACCAAGCTCCTTTTAAGATTGTACACCTTGTCTTCTTCACCTGCAATTGTAAAACCTTCAGGTTGTTTAACATAAATGTCTTCCTCAAGCAATCCATTGAGAAATGCAGATTTGACATCCAAATGGAAGATTTTCCACTTGTATTGTGATGCGAGAGCGACTAGAAACCTTACTGTCGCATGCCGCACAACAGGAGCAAACGTTTCTCCAAAGTCCATTCCAAGCTGCTGAGAATAGCCTTTAACTACAAGTCTAACTTTATGCTTGAAGATGGAGCCATCTGGATTGAACTTTGTTCGATAGACCCATTTGACACCGATAACATTCTTCTCTTCTGGCCTATCAACCAACTCCCAAGTATCATTTTTATTAATAATGGCAAGTTCCTCCTCCATTGCTGAAATCCACACTTTGTGGTTTGCTGTTTCTTCAAATGAGGATGGTTCAACAAGAGCAAAATTGCATTGCTCATAAACTTCTGCTAGTGATTTGGTCTTCAAAACAGGAGAGTCTGTAGTCAATTCAACATCTCAATTGTTTTTTGTTCCAGCAATAGGACTAGAGGGAGTATCACCTTTTTGCTGATTTGGAGTTGCAGCTGAAGTACTCCCACCTTGGTTCTTCACAACAATATCTCGATCCCAATCATAGTGGCAAGACTCATCCACTACAAGATCTGTACTAACAAACACCTTCTTACTACTAACATTGTACACTTTGTATCCTTTTGAAACTGTACTATAGCCCAACAAAATACACAGTTCTGCCTTGCTATCTAATTTGCCTCTTTTAGCATCAGGAACATGTGCATAGCATACCGAACCACATACCTTCAAGTGTCTTGCAGATGGCTTGATACCCTTCCATGCTTCAAATGGTGTCATGTCTTGGACTGCTCTAGTTGGTAATCTATTTAGCAAATAGACAGCGATATTGACTGGTTCAGCCCAAAAGTATTTAGGCATCTTCTTTTCTGCCAACATGCATCTTGCCATCTTCATCACAGTTCTATTCCTCCTCTCTGAAACCCCGTTCTGTTGTGGAGTATAGCTAATAGTGAATTGTTGTTGGATACCCAAATCATTACAATACTTGCTAAACTGATACGAAGTATATTCAGTTCCATTATTGGATCTAATATACTTCAATTTACAACCACTCTCCCTTTCTACCATAGCTTTGAATTCTTTGAAAACATAAAACACTTGATATTTGCTACTAAGAAAGTAGACCCATGTCATTCGAGTCAGATCATCTACAAAGAGAACAAAATACTTGTTTCCACTCAAAGAGGCCATCCTCATTGGTCCACATAAATTTGTATGAACCAACTCTAGACTTTCCTTAGCTCTCCAAAGACTTCCTTTAGGAAAGGATCGTCTATTCATTTTACCAAATTGACATGACTCACAAACATCTCTACACATGTAAATTTTGGGTACTTCAAGCACCATACCCTTTGATTGCATATACACTAGTGAGCTAAGATTATAATGACCGAATCTTTTGTTCCAAAGCCAAGTATCGCTCAATTCAACATTAAAAGAGCAAGTATCAATAGAATAGCATGAAATTGGAAAGGAATTGTCAATCATGCTAATTTTAGCTATTTCACATCCTTTAGGATCATAAATGACACATTGTTTGTCCTTAAAATTAAGAGAATAATTTTTATGAAGCAATTGAGCAACACTTAACAAGTTTTGAGTCAAATTTGACACATTAAGAACATCATTAATAATTTTTGTACCTTCGTCAGTAGGAAATTTTACTGACCCTCTACCGTGAGCTTCCACTAATGCGCCATTTCCAAGCTTCACTTTGGTTTTATCAGATCTGTCCAAGGTAACAAACAAATTTTCATCAATCGCCATGTGCCTTGTGCACGCGCTATCAACATACCATTTACATTGGTCAATATGTGATGTGTGTGAGGCCATGAAAACCTCCTCCTCTGATATTCCAACTTGGTGATCATCTGCGAAATTCACTCAATGGGAAGACTGGCCACTTTGATTTTGCGTTTGCCTACAATACTTCTCAATGTGACCATACTTCTTACAATATCAACATTGAATTGGAGACCTCTTTGAATTCTACCAACAATTTTTCTCTAAGTGGTTTGTCTTCTTACAAATGCCACAAGGTGGAAATTTTCCTTTTATTGACAAATCACCTTGGTTTCCACCAGATTTTACCTCTCCAAATTTATCCAACCAGACTTTTCTGCTTTCCTTTTGATGTTTGAATTTATACCTTGCTTGAAAGGCATCTTCGACTATCCCTTCACTTCTCATAGTGACCCGTTGCTCTTGGACTTACAATTTGGAGATTAGTTCGTCTATTGTAAGAGTAGTCAAGTCACAAGACTCTTCAATAGCTAAGATTTTGTATTCAAACTTGTCTGGAAGGCTGACCAAGATCTTCTCTACAACTTTGTGATCTGGAAAGGTTTCACCAAGTATTCTTATCTGGTTCACAATCTCCATCAGCTTTGAAGATTATTCTTTCACACTATCTGAGTCTTTCATCTTCAAAAGCTCAAACTCTCTCTTCAATGCTAAGAGTCTAGTAGACTTTACTCTATTGTTGCCTTCAAAATCCTCCTTTAACTTATCCCAAGCCTCTTTGGTTGTTTCACAAGTCATAATCCTCGTAAACATCACGTCCGTAAAACTTGAATGCATGCAGGTGAGAGCTCGTGGAGATCTAGTCACCAACTCATCATACTTCTTAATTTCATTGAGAGTTGCATTAACTCTCAATGGCTGGACAGCAGGTTCTCCAAGCTCAACAACTTCCCATAAGTTGAGAGCTTTTAGATAAGACTTCATTTTGATGGCCCATATGTGATAATTCTCTCCGGTAAAAGTCGGAGGACCTGTCGTTGGTTGATTTTCAGGTGCCATGAATTTTTTCAGCAAGTAAATTCAAGAAAGAACAGAAAGTAGATGAGCGAAACAAACAAAATTTAATTCAGGTCTCGTAGGAAATAGGCTCTGATACCATGTTACAACGAAAAAGAAGAAGAACTTCAGGTCTACAAGGTGTAAACAATAGGAAATCATAACTGTAAATTGCTACAGAAAATCTGAAAGTGAAGAAAAAGGCTTAAGTTTTCTTGAGTTCAAATGTTTTTTCCACTAGATGTTTCATTACATATGGTCTATTTATACATAAAGTGTGAGAATTACAACCACATAATAAGCAAAATATCTCACACCAAACTATGCACATATGTGGCTCACTAACCACCACTCATTTTAAATCAAGACTACATATCTTACTACAAATATCTACTAACTAGGAGTTTCTAGACAAAACTTAATTTTCTAATATATCTACTACAAAATATCTCCAACCTAGGAGTTTCTAGACAAATCTTACTTTTCTAACATATCTAATACAAAATATCTCCAATCTAGAAGTTTCTAGACAAATTTTAATTTTCTAACAATATGTATATTGATCTGTACTAGAAGATGATATGCCATCTGCTACTTATAGTAAATGATGATGATGATTTTAGACAAATTTCGTTCTTGATAAGGGCTATTCAATGTTCATCTTCCTAAGATTGTTGTTTTACTCCAATTTTTAGTTATATTGCTATTTTGTGGTCGGTATTTTCCTTTCTACTGCACTCTCTGTACCCCTCAAATGGTAAGGGTAAGGTTTGTGTGCATCAGAATCTACTTATGGAATTACACTGGATATGTTGTTACAATGTTTATCTTTTTCACAAAAACCACATACTTTGAAAGTCATGTTATCAGATTATTTAATACGAGGAACACGAATCTAAATTCATCTATTACTATGCCTAAACAAGATTTTTTTTTTGTAAATCTTTGGAACTCCCTATTCGTATTTTGGGTTGTTGCAATGGGTTAATCTACTTACACAAGGACTTTTTTACCCTTATGATATTGAATCCACGTACCGGAAATTTCCATGTGTTTCGTGATGCAATACTTGATTGGGATTGTTTTATCAGATATGAATTTGGTTGTGATGCATCTAACGAAGATTATATGGTTGTTAAGATATTGAGTTTTAGTCAAATTGAAGGCAGATATGCGAATGTTGTGAGGATTTATAGCTTAAAGGCTTGTTCTTGGGAAAAAATACGAGATTTTACTAGTGGTTTTATAAAAGGAGAGGTGGGATTGTTTGTAAATGGCGCTCTTCATTTTGAAGGAAGCTATCGTCGTGGTTCTTGGGAGATTGTTACTTCGGATTTGGTTGCAAAAAATGGAAAATAGCATTACCTAGTTATTAAGATGGAGGTATTGTTGATTGGACATTAAATGTTTCGAGAGGATATTTAGTTGCTTGTTGTAACTATGACGAACCAAATAAGACGGATATCTGAGTGATGGAGTACGGTGTTGAGAAATCGTGGGGTAAGAAAAAAACTTTACAGAGTACTATACAACAGAGTTGGATATCTTATCAGAAAATATAACCTGTTTGCTCAAGTGGTTTTAAGTTGATTACATGAAATCTAAGTGCTGCAAGTTGTTCAGTGCAGCTTTGGGAATGTTCTTTGCTCTCCAGGAACACCGATTATGCATCTTTGTGAACGCGAATAGCCTTAAACTGACACACTCACAGTCTCACAATGTGTGTGTGTGTCTCCCTGTGGCTGCAATTGTAAGCTGCGTGGAGCTAGAAGGTACATGGGTCGTGGACGCTTTCCTAAAAAGAAGCAATGTGGTATATGGTGAATAAGCATCGGATAACTCTATTCCAGCAACTGCGGTAAACAGAGTAATCATTGGGCGTCCAATAAGCTGAATTTAGACAGATCAAAATAGGCTAAATTAATAAAATGAGCGGGCCAAAATGTGTAAAAAAGTCGGTTATAATTCAATTTCACGACAAAGATGAAAATTTAGTTTAGTTAATCAATTGAGCTATTAAAAAATCTGACTTCCAATTATTCCTGCTGAAAAAGCAACAAACAAATGAACAATATGAAAGACAAACTCCTCTGGGTCCAACTCGAGTTCCTCGGGTCTGAGCTGCAGCTTCGGCTACGTGTTCTACAGAATTCTTTAAGATGTATTTTTTAGAATTCAACATTCATAAACTTGAAATTCTAGCCTCTTCTGCTTCCATCCTTGTAACTGTTTACAAAGTTCTTGTAACCCGTTATAAAGAAGGAAGTAGAATCAAGGTGAAAGAGAGAGGAGGTGGTTCAATGACCAAATCATATGTGGTCTTCATTCCCTCACAGTTCTTCTCTTCCTGGTAAATTAAACTTTTAGATTAACTAATTAATATTTCTGCTAGCGTCTACTGTCTCTTTTTTTTATTTGCTTTAATATACTTTTCCTTGAGCCGAGGGTTTATAGGGAACAACCTCTCTACCTCCCATAGTAGTTGTAAGGTCTGCGTATCCTCTACCCTCTTCAGACCCCACATACATAGGGTATGTTGTTGTTGCTTAGTTAATTAATGTCTCAATTTGTGTCTAAGGTGCCATTTGGAGGATTTCAAATCACGATGAATGGTGACAGACTATAACAAGCGAGAGTGTCCCAGCTACACATGAGAGAGATGAATGGTGATAGACTTTAACTCTTCGAAAAAACTCTTGTCATAAGTCACGTGGTTAGTGCAACTGTTATCAGTCAATCAAAAACTTGTTGAAACCTAACTTGATATACATGTTAAAACAAAAAGATTGTCTTCTTCTTCATCAACAACATGAGCATTGCTTCATGGTTCTCATATTTATTTTTTCAAATCACTGCTTCATGACAAGGATAATTGCACTTGCTGCACTTCGCGTCTGGCCTTTCCCAATATCTAAATGGTGTATGACCATTTTTTCACAGTTTTGACGAGGTAGATAATTTTCAACTTTTAACCCCTGCTTTGAGTTCTATAGTTGTCTGCTAAGGCTCCATTTCTCATGTGTTTGGAAAGAATTTAACAACTCTGTCAAAGTAATCTTTGACAAATCATGTGTATTTTTCAACGTAGTTATACATGTTTGATGTCTTTGGGCATCTTACCTTGCTAACAATGTCAAGAAATCTATCCATGTATTCTTTGATTGTCTAGGAGTCTTTCATTCTATGCAATTCAAATTCTTTGACCTCTAGCATATTGTTTCTTTAGATAATTTTAAATATATTTTGGTGATGGGAGGGACATAATTCTTGTGAAAATAGTTTTTGAGACAAAAACAAATAGAATTGCTTTCGCCTTGGACTTCACGGTTTCTTTTACTTGTGACTCTTGATTTGTGCTATGGAGGAATTATTTAGCAGCAGATTAATTTCATAATCCTCTACCACGACTTCCTTCCTAAAGATCAAGGGCCTCAAAGAAAGTTTTCATATCCCACATGTCGGTTTTTGAAGGAAAAGAAATGCAGGAAAATAACAACGGAAGAGAAGAAATAATTTTTTTATTAGGGAAAATGCATAATACCCCCCAGCCTATGCCCGAAATCCTAGAGACACACCTAAAGAATACTAAGGTCCTATTACCCCCACCCCCACCCTCGAACTTATTTTATAAATAATTTTCTACCCCTTTTTGACTTACGTGGCACTATCAGTCAGATAGCTTGAAAGTGTTGTTCAACACACGCTAGGCCCCACTTTTTTAACTTTCTAAAAAGAAAAGCTATCAGTTCAAAAAATAGCTTTTACACTTCCCAAAATTTATCTTCCTTTTTGAAGTTTAACTTTACCAAAAGGAACAAAGGAAAGAACAATTATCTTCAAAAATTCAATTTCAGAAATTCGATTTTGAGAAATATAAACTCATAATCAATTTTCTATGTTAGATTTTGGTACTTAGTGTTTGATTTCAGTCGTGCATCTGTGGGTCGATTTCATTTTTCTAAGTCATCAAGAATCGTGGTTGAGTTCAAAGATGAGTTTTTTCTTGATTTTATTTTGTGTTTTGTTACTGTTATACTTATATTTCGTAGGGGTTATGATATGTTGTTAAATATAGGTTTTGATCTTTGAGTGAAATGTAACTTCATGCTTATTTTTTAGGGTTTATGTTATGATTTAACTTGAAGAATAATGGAGGTTTGTTTTTTTTTCAAAAGATGAAGAACACTCTGATAAAGAAGAAGACATTTGAGTTAATGAGGTTTTTTTTTCAACTTTATTTTAACTCGTGGTCAATTATTATTGGTCAGTGTAGTCTAAAAATAACACCCACGTGTTAGTTGACTGATTCAAAAGTTTAATGTTGTTAGTGGCAGTACTTTTAGGAGTCTTTTATGTTTTCAGTTAACTAGCTCTAAGAATCCTAATTAGTTGATAATAGTTAGTTAGCAGGTCAAGGGTTAGTGCTAAACTAGTGCCCTATTTTTTCTCTAAATTTGTTTCTTTCCAAGTTCTATTTAAAGACTTGCAGCGTTGTCTTCTGAAGTAATAGAAAACGATCAAGTTTCTCTCTGTTAACGTCTTACTCGAGTAGTCGCTCATATCTTCTGCCAACACCACGCGCCTAACATAGGTGAAGTCATGGACTCAGCCACGTAGTCCAAAAATGGATAGAAAATTATTTATAAAATAAGTTCGGGGGGAGGGGGTAATAGGACCTTAGTATAGTTTAGGTGTGTCTCTGGAATTTTGGGCATAGGTTGAGGGGGTACTTATGCATTTTCCCTTTTTATTACACTACATAACTTTATATTTATTGACTAATACAAGACATGTATTTACAGACTAAAAACCTAACTGAAATAGAAATCAACTCCTAATTATTGGGTCTCAAACTTAAAAAATATTATTGCAGCAAAAAGATCTATAGTTCTAAAGTAAAGATTCAACATATATACAAAAGATTCCAAGGCCTTCAATATTGAACCTCATATGTATAACTCTTAAACTTTTGTATTATTGTCTTGAAGCCAATTCAAGAAAGCTTAAAGAATGTCCGTATCAGCTCTGTGATGCTTCTGAGTAAACTCAAGGAGAGTAGGCCATGTGAAGTCGGGATATATTCGAGGGTTGTTGTAGTCCACCAATTTAGTTTGTGGACTCACCACCTTATCTTTATCTGGACAACTAAAGAAGCAAGTGATTTCCTAGGAGTCTTTTTTTACCATTTCTCTATGCAAGCAACTTTTGTATCTACCATACGAAAGCGCCTACAAAAGGGTAAACACCAAATATGTTATATTCATGTTATAAGTCTATGAATTCGCGATAAATATCGTTGCGCGTCATGTGGAAAGATCTTATAATATTTGTCACCTAAAAATGTATTTTATTTTGTCTAATTGACTATGTTTATATTATTTGTATGTAATACATAAAACATTATCTTATTATATAGTTCTAGTGTGTAAATTCACTTACCATAAATGTGTCGCCTATGTTAACCACAAAAGCATTGAAATTTGGACAGATGGAGTACCATTCTTTGTCCACAAAAACTTGAAGTCTGCCAACACAATCTTGATGGAGAATAGTTATTAATGTTGGATTGTAGTGAGACCTTGTTCCTAAGGTGAGCTATGATTTCTAGCATGGGGGATAGTAGTTGAGTCTCATTATCGATTCATTGTCTTCGAAAAACTTTTTTAAATGACTCTTCTGTACACCTAGGCTCATTCCTAAGAGTTTCATGATCCTAAGAGAAAGTGTGCTCATGGAATTGCAATATTCTTGATAACAGTCATGTGTAATTAAAGGGAAAAGAGGTTAATTCATTACATTACTGAAAAATAGATAGTCCTTCTCTCTCGATTTGTTTGTCTGATTTTGATTTGACATAAGGTTAAAGAAAGTAAAGAAAGACTTTTGAATCCAGTAGTCTTAGACAAAATATATGTAAGATGTAGCAGAATTTAATTTAATTTTGTGCTCTTAAACATGACATGCCAAAAAAAGGAAAAAAACATGTTTTGAAACTTACCAAAAAGAAATGTACAACAAACAAATTGAAACAGAGGATTACTAAGGTAGTCAATTGTCCTTACCCAAGATTGTTAAAACGTTCACCCAATGTCCTTTGGAAACACTCTTAAACTATGTGAGACGAGTCTTCTTTAGCAAAGTATCATAAAGAGAGTGTCTCTTTCCAAGGCAACTTCGACGAAAACCTTTCGGTAAGCTGCTGGCATAGCCACATTACTCACCAATTTTCCTCTGTGCTTTTTTTCTTTTCAGAGAGAAGCATGTCAAAGAACATGTCTATGTAGCTATGGACATTGGAGATGAGATTAGCATCAACTTTGTGGTTCACTACAAGAAACAAATTGTGACTCCTGCAAGCCTCACCAACAAGCCTAGATTCTTAGTTGGTCGCGACAGGGTCACCAGAAAAGAAACCCCCTTAAGTCAATAAGGGGAACAAACAGTTCTTGTGCTACAACACAAGGCTTCTCGTCATCCGGCCATATATATAGTGTGGGAATGTTGGACTCATTTTTCATATGAGATGCATCAAAAATCAATGATTTTCCTTATCTAGTATAGGTGATTTTCCATTTGTGATTATATTATCAATGGTCATTGTATGCAAGGATTTTTTTTCTTTATTGTGAAATAAGTCCCAATAGGGAAAAGGAAATTGAAGTAGTTCATTGTGCGGAGCCAAAGTGAAGGATCATATCAGACTTAATGATGCTTAAAATTTGTATAGAAGTCCATATGTTAGTTAAATCAGATTTAAAAAAGGAAACACTTTCAAAGATATGTTTGACCACAGATTTTGAAATTTTTTCCTTAAAAGGTTCTCAAGTATCAAAAATGGGTCTGAACAGTTTGTTGAGAAGAGCTTAATAGTGCTTAAAATTGGGCAAGAGAGTTTTCATATATTTTGAATCAAATTTTTAAAAAGGAAATATTTTTAAAGATATGTTTGACCATAGATTTCAAATCAGAGTTTGAAATTTTTTCCTTAAAAAAATTTGAAGTATCAAAAATGGATTCAAACAGTTTGCTAAGAAAGGCTTAATAATCCTAAAAATGGGGGTATAGTTTTGTTACGGAATGTACATAGACATATCTACACATAATCATCATATCATATATAATTAAAAGTGGGAAGCTCATCTTCAAAGTTGGATAACCATTTTACCCTTACAACATATTACAATGTAATTAAATTTTTAATTAAATAATATTATTAAACAACATTTTCTGTCGATTAATTTGAAAGTTGAAAATAATATCACTTAATTTGAAAATTTGAAGGGGTGCATGATTTTGAATTTTTTTCTTACTTTTTTAATTTTTGGGCTATTTACCTATTTTTAAGAAAATCCAAAAATCATGTCCCATTATCTATCCATAACACTACCACCCAAAAGTCATGTACGTACTACAGTCCTTAATATCATCAGTTTAAGCTTTTAATGCAATAAAGAAGAAATAAAGATGACTGCCAGAAATATAATGGAGATTTCCTCTCTTCACTTTCAAAATTAACAAAAAGTTGAAGGGTGAAAAATTCTTCCACCCAAGTTTTAATTGAAAATAAATCAGACGATTTATACATCAGTGATCAGTTCATTAAAAATAACGAAGGAAAAAAGCCGTGTCCGTACAAAAATTATGGTATGTACCTCTCTTATTTTTATTTATTTATTTATTTATTTTTTAATTATTATTATTATTATTATTATTATTATTATTTACTTTGAATGGCTATACAAAGTTGTTATTTGGAAGTTGGAAAGAATATTTTATCATAGTTTAAGGCTTTTCGTCTCCAACACTAAAATATTTTATTTTCTTTAATTATCTAAGTTAAGTGATAATGAATGATATTATCTAATCCATTAAATTATGCTCAATGATCAACTTATATAAATGAATTCATAAATTAAGAATATGTACAACTCTCTCCATTAGGGGAAGTTGGAAAGAATATTTTATCATAGTTTAAGGTTTTTCGTCTCCAACACTAAAACTTTTGATTTTCTTTAGTTACGTAAGTTAAGTGATTTTTATTATATAAAATGTTATAATATTTGTGGTATTTTAATTGGATAGTATTTCTTTAATTTTTCTCGAAATCATTTAATTTTTAGCTCATTCTGATCTAATTCCTTTCAATTCTAGCTTTTTCCTTATCCAAATCATTGCAATTCTAGCCACCTCAATCCAATTTCGTTTTTCAATTATAGCCTCTTAAATCAATTTTAGTTGCAATTTTAGCCATTCATTCATTGCAATTATAACCCTTTTTGTCCAAATCTTGAAACATTAGGTTAAATCTGAACCGTCCATCCCTTAAGTGAATCCTAGATCAAATCCTAGCCGCTCATCTTAACCAATCCAATGGCTCAGATTAAATCTACCTAACCTTCCTATTTTTGGCCTAAAAAAAGACCAAACCCTTTTTTGAAAACTCATTCTTTTCTTCTCTAGCAGCGCCGCAGCCCCCTCCATCAGTGAGAACCGGCGAGAGCTCCACCATCGCCGGTGAGCTCTCCCTCTCGCTCCTCCCGTCACCCTCCTCCCTTCTCTTTTCTCTTCTCATCTCTTCTCTCCTTGCTCCCTCCCATCTCTTCTCTCCGGTGAGAATGGTGAGACAAATCGCCGTCTCCCTCTCGTCTCTCTAATCAACGAAAGCTCACTGCTCTCTCTCTCCCTCAACTGCTTCGGCCAGCGAGCTCCAAGCAATCAACATCAGCAGCCGGCGATGAGAGCAACAACATCTCCGGCCAACAACAACCAGCGCGAGAGATAGCTCCGACGAGCTACCGACGAAACATCAGCGCACCAGCAGCAACGACAACAACGTACCAGCGAGATCCTCCCATCTCCATTCCTCTCATCTCCTAGGAAATTTGAGTTCAAAGACGGATCTCAACAGATCCGTCCTAGTAAGTTTTAATCTAAAAGTTTATTTTAGCTTTTCATTACATCTATGGCTATTATGAGATGAATATTTCGAGAATTTGAGCTTTTATGTTCTGTTTGATCTCGTTACATCATTATTGCATATTCCAAGAAAATTTTAATGTTGGGATTAGTTTGAAATAGGGTATCTTAGGATTTGTTTGAAATTCTGTATTTCTTGAGTTAATTAGTTTGATTTGGAATTGTAAGATTAGATTGAACTAGGGTATTTAAGGAGTTGTTTGAATTTAGGATTTTAGCACTAGTTAGATTTTGGGATTTTAGGGCTAGTTTGAATTTGTGATTTTAAGACTAGCTTGAATTTTGAATTTAGGACCAGTTTGAATTATATTTGGGATTTTAGGACTACTAATAGTTTGAATTTGGAATTTTAGCACTATAGTTTGATTTTTGAATTCTAGGAGTACTTTCAATTTGTGATTTTAAGACTAGTTTGAATTTGGAATTTTGGACAAATAGTTTGAATTATATTTGATATTTTAGGCCTAATAGTTTGAATTATATTTGTTATTTTAGCACTAATTAATAGTTTGAATTTGGGACACTAGCTAGCTAGTTTGAATTTGGAATTTTAGGGATTTGAAATACAACTTAATTAGAACTTATAATTAATTATAACTTGAATTTACTATAAATTAAACTTAATTAGGAATATGAACTTGAAATTAGAACTTGAACTTGGAACTAATTAGCTTGAATATATAACTAATTAAGTTTAGAAATTAGATATGAACTTGAATTGAAACTTGAACTTATTAAAACTTGAATATATATATATATATATATATATAAATAATATTCTTGGAATTGAAATTTATATTTAACTAATTTAAGAACTTTTCGTGCTAGGCAACTAAGGAAGCTCAACATCTAAAAAAGTTGATACAAGACTTATATTGCTTCTTTCATCAAAGTTGGAGATAAGGTTGGTGCTTCTAAATTTCTCAAGTTTAAGTACAATTGTTTTCAATGATGTGTTTGTGTCCATCTAGTATTAATAATTAGCTTTAATTTTGTGATAATTTTTTTGTGTCCATCGAGTGTTTGTTAAGCATAAGTACCAACACTAGTTGATCCTATTGATGACAAAATTGATTTTCTTGCAAGATCGATTTGTGTCCATCTAGTGTTGACACTTAGCTTTAAATTTAGAAATAATATATTTGTTAAGCATAAGTACCAACACTAGTTGATCCTATTGATGACAAAATTGATTTTCTTGCATGGTCGATTTGTGTCCATCTAGTGTTGATATTAAGCTTTAATTTAGGAATAGTGTGTTTGTTAAGCATAAGTACCAACACTAGTTGATCCTATTGATGACAAAATTAATTTTCTTGCAAGATCGATTTGTGTCCATCTAGTGTTGACACTTAGCTTTAATTTGTTAGATTTTGGGATTTTAGGACTAGTTTGAATTTGGGAATTTAGGACTAGTTTGAATTTGTGATTTTAAGACTTGTTTGCATTTTGAATATAGGACAAGTTTGAATTATTACTGAGATTTTAGGACTACTAATAGTTTGAATTTGGAATTTTAGCACTATAATTTGATTTTTGAATTCTAGGAGTACTTTCAATTTGTGATTTTAAGACTAGTTTAAATTTGGAATTTAGGACTAATAGTTTGAATTATATTTGATATTTTAGGACTAATAGTTTGAATTATATTTGATATTTTAGCACTAATTAATAGTTTGAATTTGGGACACTAGCTAGCTAGTTTGAATTTGGGACACTAGCTAGCTAGTTTGAATTTGGAATTTTAGGGATTTAAATTACAAATTAATTAGAACATATAATTAATTATAACTTGAATTTACTATAAATTGAACTTCATCAGGAATATGAACTTGAAATTAGAACTTGAACTTGGAACTAATTAGCTTGAATATATAAGTAATTAAGTTTAGAAATTAGATATGAACTTGAATTGAAACTTGAACTTATTTAAAACTTGAATATATATATATATATATATATATATATATATATATAACACTAATATTCTTGGATTTGAAGTTTATATTTAACTAATTTAAGAACTTTTCGTGCTAGGCAACTGAGGTAGCTCAACATCTAAAAAAGTTGATACAAGACTATATTGCTTCTTTCATCAAAGTTGGAGATAAGGTTGGCGCTTCTAAATTTTTCAAGTTTAAGTACAATTGTTTTCAATGATGTGTTTGTGTCCATCTAGTATTAATACTTAGCTTTAATTTTGTGATAATTTTTTTGTGTCCATCGAGTGTTTGTTAAGCATAAGTACCAACACTAGTTGATCCTATTGATGACAAAATTGATTTTCTTGCAAGATCGATTTGTGTCCATCTAGTGCTGACACTTAACTTTAAATTTAGAAATAATATATTTGTTAAGCATAAGTACCAAAACTAGTTGATCCTATTGATGACAAAATTGATTTTCTTGCAAGATCGATTTGTGTCCATCTAGTGTTGATATTAAACTTTAATTTAGGAATAATGTGTTTGTTAAGCATAAGTACCAACACTAATTGATCCTATTGATGACAGAATTAATTTTCTTGCAAGATCGATTTGTGTCCATCTAGTGTTGACACTTAGCTTTAAATTTAGAAATAATATATTTGTTAAGCATAAGTACCAACACTAATTGATCCTACTGAAGACAAAATTGATTTTCTTGCAAGATCGACTTGTGTCCATCTAGTATTGATATTAAGCTCTAATTTAGGAATAATGTGTTTGTTAAGCATAAGTACCAACACTAGTTGATCCTATTGATGACAAAATTGATTTTCTTGCAAGATCGATTTGTGTCCATCTAGTGTTGACACTTTGCTTTAATTTGTTAGATTTTGGGATTTTAGGACTAGTTTGAATTTGGGATTTTAGGACTAGTTTGAATTTGTGATTTTAAGACTAGTTTGAATTTTGAATATAGGACTAGTTTGAATTATTATTGAGATTTTAGGACTACTAATAGTTTGAATTTGAAATTTTAGCACTATAGTTTGATTTTTGAATTCTAGGAGTACTTTCAATTTGTGATTTTAAGACTAGTTTGAATTTGTAATTTAGGACTTATATTTTGAATTATATTTGATATTTTAGGATTAATAGTTTGAATTATATTTGATATTTTAGGACTAATTAATAGTTTGAATTTGGGACACTAGCTAGCTAGTTTGAATTTGGAATTTTAGGGATTTAAATTACAAATTAATTAGAACTTATAATTAATTATAACTTGAATTTACTATAAATTGAACTTAATTAGGAATATGAACTTGAAATTAGAACTTGAACTTGGAACTAATTAGCTTGAATTTATAACTAATTAAGTTTAGAAATTAGATATGAACTTGAATTGAAACTTGAATATATATATAAAAAAAAACTAATATTTGGATTTGAAGTTTATATTTAACTAATTTAAGAACTTTTCGTGCTAGGCAACTGAGGAAGCTCAACAACTAAAAAAATTGATACAAGACTATATTGCTTCTTTCATCAAAGTTGGAGATAAGGTTGGTGCTTCTAAATTTCTCAAGTTTAAGTACAATTGTTTTCAATGATATGTTTGTGTCCATCTAGTATTAATACTTAGCTTTAATTTTGTGATAATTTTTTTGTGTCCATCGAGTGGTTATTAAGCATAAGTACCAACACTAGTTGATCTTATTGATGACAAAATTGATTTTCTTGCAAGATCGATTTGTGTCCATCTAGTGTTGACACTTAGCTTTAAATTTAGAAATAATATATTTGTTAAGCAAAAGTACCAACACTAGTTGATCCTATTGATGACAAAATTGATTTGTGTCCATCTAGTGTTGATATTAAGCTTTAATTTAGGAATAATGTGTTTGTTAAGCATAAGTACCAACACTAGTTGATCCTATTGATGACAAAATTGATTTTCTTGTAAGATCGATTTGTGTTTATCTAGTGTTGACACTTAGCTTTGAATTTAGAAATAATATATTTGTTAAGCATAAGTACCAACACTAGTTGATCCTATTGAAGACAAAATTGATTTTCTTGCAAGATTGATTTGTGTCCATCTAGTGTTGATATTAAACTTTAATTTAGGAATAATGTGTTTGTTAAGCATAAGTACCAACACTAGTTGATCCTATTGATGACAAAATTGATTTTCTTGCAAGATCGATTTGTGCCCATCTAGTGTTGACACTTAGCTTTAAAAAGTTGTTAAGTTGTTAAAGTTATAAAGTTGTTTAAATAAGTTATATTAAATAATGTGGTTTTGTTGATGGATTTAGTTGTTGAAATTAATTCAAAACTAAACTAATTCAAGTTTAAATGTTGTTATGTTGTTTAAATAAGTTAAAATAAATAATGTGGTTTAGTTGGTGGATTTAGTTGTTGTATTAAGTCAAACTAAACTAGTTAAAGTTGTTATGTTGTTTAAATATGTTAAAATAAATAATGTGAATAGTTGGTGGATTTAGTTGTTGGAATTAAGTCAATACTAAACTAGTTAAAGTTATAAAGTTGTTAAGTTGTTTAAATAAGTTAAATTAAATAATGTGATTTTGTTGATGGATTTAGTTGTTGGAATTAATTCAAAACTAAACTAGTTCAAGTTAAAAAGTTGTTTAGTTGTTTAAATAAGTTAAAATAAATAATGTGATTTAGTTGTTGTATTAAGTCAAAACTAAACTAGTTAAAGTTGTTATGTTGTTTAAATAAATTAAAATAAATAATGTGATTTAGTTGTTGAAATTAAGTCAACACTAAACTAGTTAAAGTTATAAAGTTGTTAAGTTGTTTAAATAAGTTAAATTAAATAATGTGTTTTTGTTGATGGATTTAGTTGTTGGAATTAATTCAAAACTAAACTAGTTCAATTAAAAAGTTGTTAAGTAGTTTAAATAAGTTAAAATAAATAATGTGGTTTAGTTGGTGGTAAGTTCAAATTCAAACTTTTAAATAAATAATTAGTTGATTCATAAATATCGTTATAAATTTTAGTTTTTATTTATAGGAAAAAGAATTGGGGCACACTCCCATTGAATCAGAGGTTTTCAAGAAGACTCATGTCAGAAAGAAAGACAATGAGATCATGTGTGGGTGGAGGAAAGGACCGAACGAACTTTTGTAAGTTATTTAATATGAATAATATATATTAATAGTGAATATATTTATGATATGTATATATACTGATGTCAATTTTTATATTTAATATGCAGAATGACTTTCATCAGTACGTCGTTGAGAATCTAGATAGTTCGGTCCAATTGACACCTGAACTTTCCACCCAGATTTGGAAAGAAAAAGTGGTAGGGGGACACACAAGGGTAGATTCTATGGTCTAGGCTCTCGAAACGATGTAAGATGACTCCAGTCATGCTTAGAAGGAATTGGATCGTCACGTCAAGCCGAGGCATTTGACGGTGTTCAGATTGCTGCTATATCATCTCAAATAACTAAGCTTACAGCGGCACTGGCAGATTCAGAGTGGAGAAGAGTAGTTGAACAAGAAAGCATGAGTGAGACCGTTCAGCAAATCAAGAACAAGTGATGAACCTTGCTCGTCGACCTACTACTTCAGCTCCCGATGACATCGACGACGAGAGTGATGATGATGATGATTATGTAGAACCCACTCCCTAGTTTAGATCTCTAGACATTTATGAACTTTTTGTAATTTTTGAAATGAAATTTGAAAGACTTTATCAGCCTTTAATTTGTGATTTAGATACTTTTTAATGTTATTTTAAGTTTGTTGTTTTATGTTTTGTTTAGATTGTTTATAATTGTGTGTTTGATTGGGCTGAATAGTGTAGAATTGAATTGAATTGTATTTGCAGGTGGGCAGTAGAAACTGCCAGGTTCTGCTTTCAAAAATATTGCAGGAAAAAAGCGACAGACAGCGTGGTTTTGTCCGTCGATTTTCTGGGTTTTATTTTTTTAAAAATCCCAGAAAAGCGACAAACAACGTGGTTTTATCCGTCGCTTTTTTGGGTTTTATTTTTTTTAAATCTCAGAAAAGCGACGGACAACATGGTTTTGTCCG
The DNA here is from genome assembly GCF_900185275.1 of Solanum verrucosum. Classification (NCBI taxonomy): domain Eukaryota; kingdom Viridiplantae; phylum Streptophyta; class Magnoliopsida; order Solanales; family Solanaceae; genus Solanum; species Solanum verrucosum. Next base: position 2,627,375 of record NW_026020215.1, read on the forward strand.
TCAATTTTCTGGGATTTTCAAAAATAAAATTTCCAGAAAAGCGACGGATTGCGTCGCTTTTTAGAAATAAAAAAAATGAAAATTAAAATAAAGCAATGGAGTCCGTCGCTTTTGTTAAAAAAAATCAAAAAGTGACGCTGTCCATCGCTTTTTTAGTGACGCAGTCCGTCGCTTTTTGAAAAGCGTCGAGCTAAAAAGCGACCGAGGTGACTGCGTCGCTTTTCCGTCGATTTTGACCAAAAAAGCGACGCAGTCCATCGCTTTTGACCGTCATTTTTTGACATTTTTTTAGTAGTGGAAGAAACTATGGCTGCTACACGCTTCACCAACAAGCCTAGATGTTTGTTGGGCCACGACATGGTCATCATAAAAGAAACCCCCTATGTCGATAAGGGGAACTGGAAGATCTTGTGCTACAACACAATCCTTCACGTCGTGTTTCATATGGGATGCACAAAAAACTAATGGATTTTTCTAATCTCCCATAGGTGATTTATCATTTGTGATTATACTATCAGTGGCCATTGAATGAAAGGGTTTGTTTTTCTCTCTTGTGTAATGAGTCACAAGTGAAAATGAAGTAGTAGTATTTAATTGCTAGGAGCCAAAGTGAATGATTATATAGGGTTTAATGATGCTTAAAATTTGGGTAGAAGTCCATATATTGTTTGTCTTTTCTATTGTTGACCGGAGAGTTTCCATAAATTTTGAATCAAATTTAAAAGAGAAAATATTTTCAAAGATATGTTTGACCATAGATTTTAAACCAGATTGGAAAATTTGTCCCTTAGAAAAGTTTTTAAGTTCCAAAAGGGGTCCGAACAATTTGCTAAGAAGGGTTTAATAACGCTTAAAAAGATGTTTGACCATAGATTTGGAAAATTTATTATTGTATTAAAAATATGTCTGACCATAATTTTTAAAAAAATTATTAATAAACATACTTTTGACCATAGATTTAGAAAATTCATTACTATATTAAAGATATGTTTGACAATAAATTTTAAAAATTTATCATTAAAGCTATGTTTGACCATAGATTTAGAAAATTTATTAATGTACTAAACATATGTTTGACCATAGATTTAGAAAATTTATTAATGTACTAAAGATTTGTTTGACCATAAATTTTGAAAATTTATTATTTAAGAAATATTTGACTATAGACGATTTAGAAAATTTATTTCTGTATTAATGATATATTTAACCATATATTTTGAAAATTTATTATTAAAGATATATTTGACCATAGATTTAGAATTTTATTATTGTATTAAAGATATATTTGACCATAGTTATTGAAAATTAATTATCTATATCTATCTATATCTATATCTTCTATACTACCTTAAAATCATGAACTCCCAAACATGAATGTTGAATTACTATAATACCCTCAATTAAAAATACTCAATTTATTTTATTTATTTAATTTAATTATATTTTATTAAAAGTAGAGACCTTTTTTACACTAAAAGATTGTGACTTTTCCGATGAGTTGTTACTTTTTCAAAGGATTGTGACTTTTTCAAAGGGTTGTGACTTTACAAAAGAGTTGTGACTTATTTAATGAGTTGTGACTATTTCAAAGGGTTATGACTTTTCCAATGAGCAGTGACTTTTTGAAGGGTTGTGACTCATCTAATAATGCACAATAAGTGCCTATTCATAGTACTATTTGTTAGGTATAAATAGAGGGGTTTCCTTTCACTTTCAAACTACGTTTTTCTAAAGGTTTTTTACTCTTCTTCTTCTTAAAATATCCAAGTGTTCTTTGCAACAGTTGATTAAGTTCAAAATTCTATGAAATTGGAGGTACCGCATAAGAAAGAGTTGGTGAACAAATTGTAACAAATCATTCATCAATTCACAATTATATTTTCCTCTTACGATTTTCATCACACAAATACTTCAATATTATTTATATCATTTTATAAAATTAATAGCCTTTTAATTAACCTACATATTTTATTTATTAAAAAAAATACTAATTTCGTATGAATAGTCACAACAATTTCTACGTTCATAAATCACAACCAATCACTCCTTACAAGTTTTTGGTGATCTCTTTTCTGTGACAATTTGAGATCATTTAAAATTTTCATACATTATTCATCCCCAATTCATTGATTTTTTTCGCCAAAGTTCTTAGCATTGAAATTTAGGTATTGTCTTTCTATTAAAGAAGAAAAGAAGAGAACAACGAAATGTGCAATTATCTATGAACTTTGCGTCACACAGAAAACTTCTATATATAGTGCACGGGAATTTTTATTTTTTTTCTTGTTTTGTTTCTGTGATTAATTTCTTTTGTATTTTCATTCGAGATAGAAGTTAATAATTGGTGTTCACATAATGAGTTAACAATGATGAACACAGACATTCTAGATTATTTTTTCTAATAAAATAAATAGATCAAGTTGTGGAAGAGACAATAATAATAAACAAGTATGAAAAAAGGCACATGACTAGGGTAAAATATTTCTTCTTTGTTTTTCCTTTTTTTTATTCTTTTAACCTCAAACAATGGAGTTTCTTCCTAATTTTGGAACACTAAGGTTAATATAGCATGAACATATATTTTCGTCTTCCTTCTTCATTGGCTATGAATTTTTCAATATATTTTTTGGAGAATGTAAAGTGTTGGTGGCAAGAGATTTCAACCGAATTAAACACTAGAGTACATATATCATGAACAAATATTTTCGTCTCCCTTCTTCATTGGCTATGAATTGTTCCATATATTTATTCTTTTTTATATTTATATTGTGTTGACTTTTTTTAAGTATGAATTTCCTGTTATTTGTGTTCATTTTGATCTAAGAAAATGTTATGTCACACGATACACTCCTTGCAAGCTATATAAAAATAGATAAGAAAATAGTGGTTGATCACAAAAGGATTCTATAAATAAATAATTTAAATTTTATTCATCAATTAATTTTTTTATTGAAAAAGTATAATGTTTATATCATGATACAACTTCTATAAGGTACTAGATACTCTCATTAGCAACAACTATATGAAATGTATGCTGCATAAAAAAAAATAGGACTATATTTCCACAAAGATATGGTAGAAACTTAAATAAATATAATATTTTTCACCATAGGTGATATAGTTGATATATTAATATTAAATTATGCTACTGAAATATATATATCTAAAAGAAAAATTGGTCAACATAAATATTTGACATACACTCAATTCTCTATTTAACCATCGTTCGTTATAATAACATTTACTGTAACAACCTAATTTTTTTTAGAAGTAATTTTTATGTTATATTTTTTTTTCTCTATAACATTCTATTTATAATAGTATTGAAATTTTCTATAGAAGTACACATTTGGTAAATTTACATCTCTATGATAGCTTTCGTCAAATATTAATTGAGTAATAATATTTTAAAAAGATATATTACGTATAAAGATAAAATATTGCACTATTTATGGTAATAGTTATTAGTGTCATGCACATATCAAATTTGAATTATTAATATTTAAGAGAAAAAATGTACTTAAATAGTGTCCATCATTTATAGTCATAACCTCAAGTGGAAAGGCTATTGATGACATTTTTTATACTGATATTATTTTTCTATTTTGCTGGTTAAGTTTGTTTACAAAATTGAGTAAAGAAAAAAAAAACAGTACTCAAGAAATGTCACTTTCTCACCATATTTAAATTTTGAATGTATTTTGAAATGTTTCAATGAAATTAGGTCATTTTGGTCTCAAAAAATAATTAACTTTATGACAATTTGTATTAATCATTAAAACGCACTTGACCTCTGTTCTTTTAATTTATAATTATTTACTAAAAAGATTTAATTTAGTCATATTAATTCTATTTTACAATATCATATACTATTTAATATGATACACACGTGCCGTAAAACTAGTTAAAGATATGTTCATGTAACACCTCAGATAAACAGACTTGGACTTTTTAGCAGAAACAGGTGAATCACGAAGGGGTTCACGGGCTGTGATCAGGACCACGATCCATCACCCTCATCGTGGTTAACACCCTCCCAGCAGTGGTGGACCACGGAGCCCTTCACAGGCTGTGGACTACCTCACGAGCCGTGGGAAGGATTGTGGAGGAAGTACAGAACCACCTAGGGCTGAGGAATCAGACTATGGAGCCCTCCACGGGCCGTGGTCTTGATGACGGGCTGTGGTGGCATACGTAAACTTGAGCTAGCAGACCCCTAGCCCAAGTGAAGAACCATGGTGGCCTTCACGGTCCGTGGTCCTTAACACGGGCCGTGGTAAGGATTGTGGTTGGACTTTCCCAGAACCAGTAGTCACTGGCTAAGAATCCACGACCCACTTGATGGGCTGTGGTCCCTTTGACAGTCCGTCAGTGGCGCCGTGGTAGGCCTCTGTCAGCTTTTAACTTAGGATGGTTTAGGCCTTTTCCCCTATGCATTGGACATTTAAACTACGTCATTTAACACCTAAAATACGTCATTTTAGTCAATTTAAGCCTAGTAAATTAGTCAGAACTTACCCCAAATCGTTTATTCTCAAGAATTCGCTGAAACATAGAGTAGAAGAGGAGAAAGAAACAACCAACCACTAAGGAACAAGCATGAAATTTTCTTCAGTTCAGCCCCGAAATACAAAGGATTTCTCCGTGAATTTCGTTACCAGGTATGTGATATTTCACTAGTGGGTTGCTTTCATCTACTAGGTCCCTAAAATTCAGTCAGATTATTGATTCTCCATACCTTGTGTAGACCTAGGGTTTCTAAATCCTTAGAAAATTGTTGTGATTTAGCTATTGTAGTATTTGCAATCAAAATATCATGTTTTCTTAGAATCGTGGTTTAATTCCCGGTATTAAACTCAGAACCCTAGATTGTGTAGATTCTCCTAGTTCACGAAATGCACTTGCTAGGTCAGTTAAACAGATAGTCATGCTTCAGATTTTAAATGTCTCATTGTCAGTATATAAATGTTGCATTCTCAGTTAGCATGTTAGTATTTTGAGCTATTTGGTCATAATGTATTATTTGCATATTCAGTTGGGAGTAGACTTAGCACCGAGTTGGACTAGGGTTCAGTGTACCCTCACAATCCCAGAACTACGTGCCCCCGTAGAAGTATAAGTCTGCTCTGTGGGCATCAGATTTAGTGATCACGCCAGTCATGGCAAGGTATATTGGGCCCTCTCGATGGGGCATATACATTGGACTCCATTTTTAGCTCACGTGGTTATATGTCGGTTAATAGTAGTTCCCACAATCAGACTTGTAGTGCATTTGACTAGGTTTTTAGTATATATTTCAGTATTCAGTTCAGCATGTCATGTTCAGGATTAGTACTTGGCCATTGGATTCAATTTAGATCTTCAGTTATCTTTTCAGTAGTTACATTCCAGCTCAATTATGCCTTGTTCAACTTTCATATTTTTATTCAACTTAGTATCTATATCCTCCATGCTCAGTACATTCAAAGTATTGACGCATACTCTGTGCTATATCCTTTCATGATGTTGGTTCAGGTACCCAGTATTCATATCACGGTTAGATCAGTTCCCGATCCATATTCAACAGCTTGAGTGGTGAGTCCTCATACTTCAAGGACAATAGACATGCTTTATTTTATTTCAGTTTTCTATTCAGTTTTCAGTTTTTCTAGGGTTAGCTGGGTGCATGTCCCAACAACTGTAGTCAGTAGAGGTTTTTTAGACATAGTAGTAGAACCAGCTTGACTTGTTGAGTTTGATCTTTCAGTTGTTATGAAACTCTTAGTCCATTTCATATATTAAGACTAGTTGGGTATTCCCCACTTTTAGATATCCACTCTTTTAGCTTCCGCATGGTATCTGCTTTATTTGGTATCTCTCAGTATGCTTCTGATATGCCAGACACAAGGTTAGCTTGGGGTCACTCGTGATCCTAGGTCCTATGTCACTTTAACGGGGTAGCCTCGGGGCATGACAAACTTAGTATCAGAGCCAGGTTCAAGAGTCCTAGGATGTCTGAAAGCTGTACTAAGTAAAGTCTCTTTCATGTGTGTGAAGTTCACCACATCTAATGAGAGGGAGGCTACAAAGTGTTTTAGGAAAAACTTCACTTTATTGTTATTCTTATCGTGTGTGGGTATGATTTCCTTTCTAATTTGTCGTTATGTGTTTCAGATCATGCCTCCTCGTAGTACTAACGTGCGGAATGCTAAAGCACGCAATGCTAACGCAGTTCCTCCAGTCCCGAACCATGAGGCTACGAATGCAAAATTTCAGAATGTGATCCAGCTCTTGGCTTAAAGTGTTGCCAATCAGAACAATTGGCAGGCCCTAGTTCTACAAACACTAATATTGGATCAGCTGCAGCTAGGGTTTGAGATTTTGTTCGGATGAATTCGCCCGAGTTTCTAGGGTCGCAGGTTGGTGAGGACCCACAAAACTTCATTGATGAGGTTAAGAAAATCTTTGGAGTGATGTAAGTGACTGGTAATTATAGGGTGGAGTTGGCATCCTACCAGCTTAAGGATGTAGCTTACATTTGGTTCACTTAGTGGAAAGAAGACAGGGGTGCGGATGCAGCTCCTGTGACTTGGGAGTGTTTCACTGGAGCTTTTCTAGACACGTTTTTCCCAAGGAAGTTGGGAGAAGCTAAGGCACAAGAGTTTATAAATTTGAAGTAGGGTACAATGTTAGTCCAAGAATACAGACTTAAGTTCACCTAACTCTCCAGGTATGCTCCACACATGGTTGCCGATCTAAGGGAACAAATGAGTAAGTTTCTGTTTGGGGTATCTGACTTGGTGAAGACAAAGTGCAAGAATGCTATGCTATTAGAGGATGTGAATATCTCTAAGCTTATGACTCATGCTCAGCAGGTTGAGGAAGATAAGCTTAGGGAAATGGCTAAGGATAACAAAAAGGCTAGAACATGGAATTATGAATACTCTCAGTAGAAATCGGGTGGTGGAAATCGCTCGCAGTTTCAGCAGAGGTCTACAACCCTAACACCTTCATCAGTTAGTGCTCCATCCCCTAGGTTTCGATAGGATCAGAAAGGTAGTGCATCAGGCTCTAAATTTTAGGGGAGTGCTTCGAGTAAAAGGACCTTCCAAACTTATCCAAAGTGTGGTAAGAACCATCCGGACGAGTGTCTTGCACGCACAGAAGGCTGTTTTGGGTATGGTCAGTCTGGGCATAGGTTGAAGGATTGCCCTTCTGCCAGGCAGGGGCAAGGAAGTAACAACAATAAAGCTCAGTCTATAGCTCCAACAACACCAACAGGTCGCCCAACTCAGCAGGGTGCTTCATCTGGTATAGGTGGCGGTCAATGCCAGAATAGATTGTATGCTCTCCACGTTTGCCAGGATCAGGAAGATTCTTCTGATCTGGTCACTGGTACATTACGAGTCTTTCATTTAGATGTTTATGCATTGTTAGATGTAGGGGTTACATTGTCTTTTGTAAGTCCCTATATAATAGTAAATTTTGGTGTCAGTCCAGAAACTCTCTGAGAACCCTTCTCAGTCTGTACTCCAGTTGGTGACCCAGTTATAGTTGGATGGGTATACATAAATTTCCCTGTCACGGTCTCTCAGAAAGTCACCTCAGCAGATCTTGTAGAGTTAGAAATGGTAGATTTTGATATCATTCTAGGCAAGGATTGGTTACATTCTTGTTATGCCTCAGTCGATTGTAGAACTAGGATCGTTCAATTTCAGTTTCCAAACGAGCTAGTCTTAGAGTGGAAGGGTAATAGCTCAGTACCTATGGCCCGATTCATCTCTTACCTTAAGGCCAAAAAAATAATTTTCAAAGGGTATATGTATCATCTTATTCGGGTTACAGATTCAAACTTCGAAACTCCAACTCTTGAGTCAGTTCCTATAGTAAATGAGTTTCTAGAAGTGTTTCCAGAAGATCTGCCTACAGTTCCTCCCGAAAGGGAAATCGACTTCGAAATAGATCTCCTTCCAGATCAGATACCCAGCCCATTTCGATTCGTCCTTACAAAATGGCTTTAGCCGCTGAAGGAATTGAAAGAACAGTTAGAAGACCTTTTAGATAATGGCTTCATCAAACCTAGTACCTCTTTATGGGGTGATCCCATGTTGTTCGTGAAAAAAGAAAGATGGTTCTCTCAGAGTGTGCATTGACTATTGGCAGTTGAACAAAGTCACAATCATGAATAAGTATCCCATCCCCAGGATTAATGACTTGTTCGACCAACTTTAGGGGGCTAGTTGCTTTTCTAAGATAGACCTCAGATCCAACTATCATCAGCTCAGAGTCAGATATAGCAATATTTCGAAGACAAATTTTAGAACTCGGTATGGTCGTTACGAATTTGTTGTTTGGACTAACAAATGCTCTTGCAGTTTTCAGAGACTTAATGAACAGGGTGTTCAAACAGTATTTGGACTTGTTCATCATCATCATATTTGATGATATCCTCATTTATTCTCGAAGTGAGGAGGAGCATGCGACTCATCTAAGAGTTGTTCTACAAACTCGCAAGGATCGCCAACTATTCGTTGAGTTTAGCAAATGTGAAAATTGGTTACAGTTTGTAGCTTTCCTTGGTCATGTGTTATCTAGGGAAGGGATTCGAGTGGATTCTCAGAAGATTGAGGCAGTACAACACTAACCCAGAACCACCTCTCCAACATATATCAGAAGTTTCTTGGGTTTGGCTAGGTATTACAGGAGATTTGTTGAAGGATTTTCATGTATAACTTCCCCATTGACCAAGTTGACTCAGAAGAAGGTCAAGTATCAGTGGTCAGATGAGTGCGGGAAAAGTTTCTCAGAACTGAAAACTAAGTTGACTACATCTCTGGTCTTGACTCTACCAGATGGTTCAGCCGGTTATGTAATTTATTGTGATGCATCCAGAGTCGGCCTAGGTTGTGTGTTGATCCAACGAGGTAAGATCATAACTTATGCTTCTAGACAACTTAAGGTTCATGACAAGAACTACCCGACTCATGACCTCGAGCTTGCAGTCATGGTATTTTCCTTAAAGATTTGGCGACACTACTTGTATGGTGTTCATGTTTATGTATTCACAGATCATAAAAGCCTCCAGTATGTGTTCACCCAAAAAGAGTTGAATCTTCATCAGAGGAGATGACTTGTATTCCTCAAAGACTATGACATGAATGTACTTTACTATCCGGGTAAGGCTAATAGAGTGGCTGATGCTCTTAAGAGGTTGTCCATGTGTAATGTAGCACAGGTTGAGGAAGAAAGGAAAGAGATAGCCAAAGATTTTCACCGGCTTGCTCGCTTAGGAGTTTGTCTTACGGTCACATCAGATAGTGGGGTGATAGTTCAGAATGGATCAGAATCTTCATTAGTAGTGGAGGTTAAGGAAAAATAGGATAGTGATCCTATATTATTTCAGTTGAAAGGTGCAGTTCATCAGAAGAAAGTTGAGGTTTTCTCCCAAGGGGGAGACTGTATGCTTCATTACCAGGGTCGCTTATGTGTTCCTAACGTTGGTGAGTTGAGGAAACAGATCCTTACAAAATCTCATAACTCCAGGTATTCCATTCATCCAGGTGCCACTACGATGTATCGTGATCTGCGGAAAATCTTTTGGTGGAATGGCAGTAAGAGGAATATAGCAGATTTTTTGGCTGTGTCCTAACTGTCAACATGTTAAGTTAGAACATCAGAAACCAGGAGGTATGACTCAAGAGATAAACATGGAATTCATTACGGGTTTACCTCGTACTCGCAGACATCATGACTATATTTGGGTAATAGTAGATAAAGTCACTAAGTCCACTCACTTCTTGGCTGTCAAAACTATATATTCAGCGGATGACTATGCCAAACTCTACATCCATGAGATAGTCAGGTTGCATGGGTTCCTTTGTCTATCATCTCAGATAGAGGTCCTCAATTTACCTGTCATTTTTGGAAATCATTTTAGAAAGGTCTTGGTACTCAAGTAAATCTCAGCACATCATTTCATCCATAGACGGATGGTCAGGCAGAGCTTGCCATTCAAACCTTAGCGGACATGTTCAGAGCTTGGATGATTGATTTCAAGGGTAGTTGGGATGATCACTTACCTCTCTTATAGATTACCTATAATAATAGATTCCGTTCCAGTATTCAGATGGCCCTGTATGATGCACTATATCTACGTAGATGCAGGTCCCCAATTGGTTGGTTCAAAGTAGGTGAAACAACTTGATAGGGTTAGATTTGGTTCATGAGGCTATGGAAAAATTTCAGCTCATTAGAGATAGACTAAATACAACTCAGAGTCGTCAGAAGTCCTATGCATATGTGAGAAGAAGGGACTTAGAGTTTGAAATTGATGATTGGGTTTTCCTAAAGATGTCACCTATGAAGGGGGTGATGAGATTTGACAAGAAAGGGAAGCTCAGTCCTAGATATGTAGGTCCTTAGAGAATCCTGAAAAGGATTGGTAATGTGGCATATGAGTTGGAGTTGACAACAGAACTAACAACAGTTCATTCGATCTTCCACATTTCCTTGTTGAAGAAGTGTGTGGGTGATCCGACATCGATAATACCATTAGAAAGTGTGGTTGTGAAGGATAGTCTCACTTATGAAGAGGTGACAGTAGAGATTCTTGACCGTCAGGTTCGTAGGTTGAGAAATAAAGAAGTCATTTCAGTGAAGGTTTTGTGGAGGAGTCAATCCGTAGAGGGAGCTACTTGGGAAGCAGAAGCAGCCATGAAGGCCAAGTATCCTGATCTCTTTCCTTCCGACTCCGTTTCATCTTGAGGTAATAGTTCCTCTCCAATCTCTCAGTTTACTCTTGCATAAATTCAGTCTAAGTATTATGTTCCTTCAGTTGTTCTTGCATTTTCAGCATATTGCATGTTCTTTGAACTTAGTTCAGTCAGATAAAATTTCTAGTACTTAGTGGTAGGGATTGCAGCTCCTTCCCTCCATACTCACCTAGCTTAGGAATCATTCGAGGACGAATGATCCCCAAGGGGGAGATATTGTAACACCTAAGAAATACAGACTTGGACTTTTCAGTAGAAAAAGGTGAACCACAGAGGGGTTCACGGGCAGTGATCTGGACCACAGTCCATCACCCTCATCCTGGTTCATACCCTCCCAGCAGTAGTGGACCACAGAGCCCTTCACAGGCTGTGGACCACCTCACGAGCCGTGGGAAGGTTCATAGAGGAAGTACAGATCCACCCAAGGCTCAGACATCAGACCACGGAGCTCTCCACGGGCCGTGGTCTTGATGACGGGCCATGGTGGCATCCGTGAACCAGAGCCAGCAGACCCCAGCCCAAGTGAAGAACCATGGTGGCCTTCACGGTCCGTGGTCCTTCACAGGGGCCATGATAAGGCTCGTGGTTGGACCTTCCCAGAACCAGTAGTCACTGGCCAAGAATACATGAACCACTTGACGGGCCATGGTCCCTTTGACAGTCTGTTAGTGGCGCCGTGGTAGTCCTCCGTCAGCTTTTAAGTCAGGGTCATTTTGGTCTTTTCCCCTATGTGTTGGACATTTAAACTACATCGTTTAACACCTAAAATACGTCGTTTTACTCAGTTTAAGCCTAGTAAATTAGTCAGAACTTACCTCAAATTATTTATTCTCAAGAATTTGCCGAAACTCAGAGCAGAAGAAGAGAAAGAGTCGACCAACCCCTCAAGAATAAGTAAGAGATTTTCTTCAGTTCAACCTCAAAATCCAAAGGATTTCTCCATGAATTTCGTCACCAGGTATGTGGGATTTCACTAGTGGTTTCTTTTTATTCACTAGGTCCTCATAATTCAGTCAGATTCTTGATTCTCCATATCTTGTGTAGACCTAGGGTTTCTTAATCCTTGGATAATTGTTGTGATTTAGCTATTGTAGTATTTGCAATAAAATATCATGTTTTCTTAGAATCGTGGTTTAATTCCCGATATTAAACTCAGAACCCTAGTTTGTATAGATTCTCCTAGTTCATGAACTGCACTTGCTAGGTCGGTCAAACAAATAATCATGCTTAAGATTTTGTCAGTTAGCATGTAAGTATTTTGAGCTATTTAGTATTTCAGTCATAATGTACCATTTACATATTCAGTCGGGAGTAGACTTAGCATCGAGTTGGATTAGGGTTCAACGTACCTTCACAGTCCAGAACTACGTGCCCCCGTAGGAGTATTAAACCCTCTGTGGGCATCAAATTTAGTGATCACGCCAGTCATGCCTTTATTCCCCTCACAAGGTATATTGGGTTCTCTCAATGTGGCGTATACATCAGACTCCACATTTAGTTCACGTGGTTTTATGTCGGTTCATAGTAGCTCCCACAATCAGAGTCATAGGGCATTTGACCAGGTTTTTAGTATATATTTCAGTATTCAGTTCAGTTATGTCATGTTCATGATTAGTACTTGGTCATTGCATTCATTTTATCTCTTCAGTTATCTTTTCAGTAGTTACATTCTTGCTTAGTTATGCCTTGTTCAACTTTCATATGTTTATTCAACTTAGTATCTATATCATGCATGCTCAGTACATTCAAAGTACTGACGCATACTCTGCGCTACCTCCTTTCATGATGTAGGTTCAGGTACTCAACATCCAGATCACACTTAGATCGGTCCCTGATCTGTATTCTGCAGCTTGAGTGGTGAGTCCTCATACTTCAAGGAAAATAAACATGCTTTATTTTATTTTAGTCTTCTATTCAGTTTTTAGTTTTGCTAAGGGTTAGCTGGGGGCATGTCCCAGCAACTCTATTCAGTAGAGGTTTTTCAGACATAGTAGTAGAATCAGCTTGACTTATTGAGTTTGATCTTTTAGTTGTTATTAAACTCTTAGTACATTTCATATATTAAGACTAGTTGGGCATTCCCCACTTTCAGTTATCTACTGTTTTTGATTCCTCATGGTACTTGTTTTATTTGGTATCTCTTAGTATACTTATAATATGCCAGACACATGATTAGGTTGGGGTCACTCGTGATCCGAGGTCCAGTGTCACGTCAAGGGGATAGCCTCGGGGCGTGACAGTTTGACTATAGACTTTAAAAATTTGTCCTCAAAATTTTTTCAAGTAACAGTTTGTTGAGAAGGGTTTACTAATGCTTAAAATTGGGATGTATGTCTGTTACAGAATGCACATAGACATATCCAAACATAGTATTCATAACATAATTATTGGGTAGAGATATTTAAAGACTTTTTCTAATTTAGTTTTCTTAGATAGTTTTCCATATACACATATAAACAACTCTTATTCTGAAAATAATACTAAAAGGAAATGGATACATTGACTTTATATTATACATGGTATCAAAGTTAGGTCCATCCTCATTTAGGCTCCCGATCCACTCTCTAGTTGGACCTGAGCATAAAGGGTTGTTAAAGTGGGTTAAATCCCACTTTTGTTTGAAATGAACTGGTGATCTGATTGTTTAGACTTAGACAATCCTCCCCTCATTAGCTAGGTTTTGGGGTAAAGTCAGACTCATGTGTCATATCTTTACACTCGTATTATTCTGTCAGGATCAAGTTTTATATTAGAAAATATAACACCTCATATACTTACAGTTGTCTTCTTTTTTTTTGTCAAGGATTTACGAGCCTAAATTTGAAAATTTTATATTAATATTGCTCACGTTTGGAGACATGGATTCTAAATAAGAATTTGATATAAATATATTTTTAGTCTCTCTTAAAAATGCCTTCTATATTCATTAAAAGAATTCTTTAATTACGATATATGTGTTTATATTATTTTATAAGAGTTTATGATTTATTAATATTTTAATGGAGATAAAGAGATTAGTAATATTGAAGAATTATTATATGATGTAGACTTTATTCGAAATAATTTTCTACTAATTGTGGTAGATCCAAAAGTTATTCATATTTTACCACAAATCTACGCAATACCCGAATATATATATATATATATATATATATATATATATATATATATATAATGGAATAAAAATATTTTGAAAATGTTACCTCCACCTCCACCTCCACGTGGAAGTGAAGGGAGTGGACAACCATTAAAGTTTATGTGGTGGCACCAATTGGGCAAAGCATTAAATGTTGTTGCTTTGTACTTCAAATTAGCTAACATATTTTATGTTCTAGATATAGGTTGCAAAACATAAATTTTTGTCGATTTTGGCTTTACTAGATATAGTTTTCAATTACTGTAAACATCCATCAATTTTCTATCACGATCCAGAGGTACCCCCTAGATGCAACACGACATATTTGACCCCGAAGGATTCTCATAAAAACCCTTAGCATACATAAACATAAAAAAATAGAAATAATGCGAAATTTAAAATTTTACAATCGAAGTCTTTTTATTAAAATCCAAAAGCGAAGTCTAGACATTGTCTCATTAACCATCTACTACAATAGAATGTCAAAGAAGGGTCACAACCCTTTACAAAGTAAAGTCTCAAAATAGAATAATGGAAAGCAACTAGAAGTAAATGGCATCTTGTCCTCGAACCATGAGGACTCACACAAGTCTTGGAGATAAGCAATTCAAGCCTTTGTCAAGAAAGGAAGTACACTTCACCTAGCCGGAACCTACACTTATCAAAAATATAGAAGAAATATGGGTTAGCACAAATATGTACTAAGTATGAAAGCATGCATAAAAATCATTGAAATATGATAAAAAGGATAATTTAGTTAAAAAACATGCATTTGTCAAATTTGAGAATCACCATGCACCTTTAATGTAAAATAAAAGTCATAGCATATTCATCATACAAATCCTCATAACATAGTAGAACCATTACCTTAGCAACCCTAAGATATACTTGTGCAATGTATGATTGGCCTCCCATAATACCAACCATACTAAGTACTCCTTTGAGGCCACCTTAGTCATACATATCATCCTTAGACCTCATCATAGTCAATAGTTATAGATAAGGAAATAGTCATGTACATTACTTGAACATAAGGAAAGTCATTCATAGCAACAATCCATTCAACATACATGCATACCTTCATATCTTATCATAGCATAAAGAACCATCCCATAACCCCTTTCCAAGTCTACTTGTGCAATGTAAAAGTGAAGTCCCATACCCCACTCCTACTAAGTAAAGCTCATCAAGAACTCATAAGTATAGTTCGTGTCATATTCATTATCTTGTCATGTAGGGAAAATAGCCATAATCGACATAGACCATGTGAGCTACATGGAATCCAGTGTCGTGTAACCCCACACCGAAAGAAGGTGTCCTACTTGCCTAAGGTAGAACTAAATGTATTCGCTTTTAGGTTGATCCACTAGCTAAAGACCTATGTGGGAACATATTTATAGGATATGGAGATTGCTTCTAGAAACTTGACCTATTGTATTGGCGGAGGAGCTTCCATCTCATGAGAATAATTTAAATGACCCGACCTATTGTATTGACGGGAGGGCCTATACCTCATTTTCCATATCCACTCGGTGCTAAGCATTATTTCCCAAATTATACATAATTACTCTTGAATTGCATTTACATGTGTGAAGGAATATCTTGCCCTTCATTCAATACAACTCATAAAATAGCTCATAGATTCAATTAGGTGAGAATGGACTTTCAACCTTGGAATCATCATTAACATGTGAGTAAACCTTTCACATCATGTTCATAGTGTTTCATGAGAATAGCCTTTCAATCAACACAACAACATCATCATCATCCTAGACAATTCATAAATAGTCATGTGCAAGGGTAAGGAGAGAATGATCCTTCAACAATACCACAATTTACACAATAGTCATAGGATCTTCACTTTCTAAGTGAATCATAAGTTCATATTGAACTTTTATCAACATGTACAAAACCTCATAATTTACCCTTCAAGGGTCATGGATCATGTCTCACAATCACACCTAGAAATACTACAATAGGCATGAATAATAACATGATTTTAATAACTAAAATACCATAGACACAATTCATAGTATACATCTTGCATCAATATACCCATCACAATTCATGAAATTGGGTCATGGGGAAATTCATGGGTTCATGGGGGACTTTATCATAAAATCACCATAAAACAAAAATATCAATTATAATATAATACAATTAACTCATTGAAATCATTTTTAGGAAGAACCCATGACTTAGATTGAAAACCCTAGGTTTTGAAGAATCTACCAATTTGAAATTGAGAGTTGAAGGGCTTCATGGAAGAAAGCTTTCCATGAATCAAGAGTCCCATACCTTTTTTGAAGATTTCCTCACGAATTGGAGTTGAGAAGGTGAGTTCTTGAGCTCTAATCTTCAAGTTCTTGTTCTTCTTGAATGGAGGATTTCTAGTGAGGGAAATATTGTGAGGGAGAGGATTTTGGGAATTATTTGGGTGTTGTGAATTAATGACTAAAATTGGGTGAATTTAAATTTAAAAGGTTTATATACTTGTTAGGAAAAGAGTATAATAATGTTGGCTCAACTTTTGGAAGAATAATTAAAGCCCCTAAAGTTTGGACTTAAAATCTGCCAAGGTCCCGTTTTAGCTCGCCTAATGCACCCCCCTAGGTCGCCAAGGGCACTAGGCGGCACACCTAATGGACCCTTGGCTCGCCTAAAATTATAGAATGCTCTATCATGGAGCATTTCCCATGACCGAGGAGGAGGGACTTTGGGCGATGCGCCAAGTGGGTTGGCGATGCGCCAAGTGGGTTGGCGAGCCCCGACCTAGATCGCCCAAAATTCCAGTAGCTAGGTCAAGGGGGGGCTGCCCACTAGGTGAGGGAGGGTCCTTTTGGCTGGTAGCCAAATTGCTTGGGCGATGGTGCTGCCCCATCGTCAAGTGGTCCATTTCAAAAATTGTTTTCCTCCTTTTTTCTTAAGTGATCTAGGCCCCTTTGCCTTCTTGCTGGACTCTTCATTCGTTTTAGCTCTAGTTAAGTCTACACATTTCCGGAGTCTTACATTTTCCCCTACCAAATAATGCTTTCAATTGTTGTAGAGATGTATGTGCACACTACGTTTGATTAATAGTTGTGGAAAGAAAATATTTTGAGGTGATCATTTATCACTAAGAGAAAATTGATAATCTACATCAAGTTATTCAAGCCCATATTTAAGGCATGTTAAAGAAAAATTCTTTTTTTCATATCGCACGAATTGCAAAAAGTTATAAATCATCGAATGAGTTATATTTACTATTTTATTGCTAGAAAGACCCTCTGTGAAGGTCATTGAGAAGTCAGCTGGTTTTATTCCTTGATTTTATCATATCGTTCTCATACCTTATCATTGTGAAGTATGTTTGGTGGTAAAGTTATCATCCGTCAAGTTTTTTACTCTTTATGTCTATTAGCGAGCTATTGTCCTTAGATAAGAGCTGAAATGTTGGAGAATTATTATGATATATCTAAGGGAGTTGTCAAGCTACTATTTCTTGTCAGAAGCTTTTACAAAATTGTTTTTTGAAACTGATACTAATATTAAATCTTATACTCTATTTTTTTGGTATATACTTGCATGCAGCCAATTTCTAAAATGGATCATACTATTACCAATTTGGAGTTGTTCATATAAATCAAGTTAAGCATGTCAATCACCTTCTGAGTTCCTAAATGATTATTTTTCTAAGTTAAAGTCGAGTCAAGAGCTTCGAAACTATTATAAGTTTTATTGAGAGCTAAATAAAGTCATGAGTACATTCTTTAAGCACCTTAAGATCTTTATGAACGTCCTCAATATTAAGTTACCTTTCTAAAGTTTTGAGTTAGTACTCATGCTTATTCTAAAAGCCTATGAGGTTCTATGAGTCGTTTTCATGTTATGCAAAAGTGATTCTAAGGTTTGGAGAATAAGAGCACGAAAGAGCAAAGATTGACTAAGTTTTTGTTATGGCCTACTATGTGTTTTTCCAGAGTTTATATCATGATATGTTATGCATTTACTTCGAGCTATAATCGGAGGGAAGGGGACCTATTTTCTCATAAGACAATGTATATGGTACAGATAGCCACAAGTTGGCAAATATTATTCATGTTAGCTATTGCTAGCATTTGGTTGGGTATGTCATACATTTGCATCTGTATATATGTATTCACGACATATGATTACACGAGCATATCATGCATATTTGATTACTATGAGGTCATATGTCAGTCATGGAGGCTAACATAGTTTTATTTTCAGATAGTATCTCTATTAACCTTTTTATCCAGTTGTTTAAACTTTCACTTTCTGCCTTACATACCAATACAATTTAATTCGTACTAACCTCCCATTGTTAGGAGACGTTTCATGTCGTGTTGTAGGTTTTGATAGATATCTTAATCAACCTTTGCAATAGGGGTGTTGTCTCAGCTGAGGATTGGTATGCTTTATTTTTTCTGGAGCTATTGGTTGTCTATCAGTTTTGTATACTTGAGTTTTCTATATAGTTGTTGGTATCTTTGGGAACTTTTTCCAACCAGTTGAGTTGTAGTATTCGTAGAGACTTGTGGATATACTTTGGTAATCTTCTCAGTTTTCATTTATAGCCTTGCCGGCTTATTATATTTATGATTTTAGTTGCGACCTTGTCGGTTTGCTAGTTCTTATTAGTTAAGTTGGTCTTGATGATCTATTTCATTATCTTTAATGTTGTTGTGACCTCGCCGGTCCAGTTATCTTGTTTCAGCAGCAGGTTATTGTGGAAACTTTTTTGGCCCTCATTGTTTTATTTCCTTTATGTTTTAGTTGGTTTGCTCGGCCAAGTGAGGCATCAGGTGCCTATTGCGCGTACCCTAAGTTTGAGCGTGACAGAAATAAACAAGGTGCTATGAATCCTTGGATGGTAATCCTTTTGTAGATTATATCCAACATATTCAATGCCTAGAAATCTTACTTTGTTAACAATGTCAAATAATATGTCCAAGTATTCTTTGATTGTCTCGGAGTGTTTCATTTTCTTCAACTTGAATTCTTCAACCTCTAGCATATTCTTTCTTTAGATAATTCCAAATTTCTTTGGCTAATGGGAGAGACATGATTGCTATGAAAATAGTGGTTGAAACAACAACAAACAGAGTTACTTTTGCCTTGGACTTCAGGGTTTCCTTTTTCTTGTGACTCTTAATTTAAGCTATGGTGAGATTCACCATCGAAAACAAGAAAAGTCATTTATGAAAACTATTTTTGAAATCCATCTCTTCATTCACAAGTCCCTCAAGAAAAATGGCTTTAGATCCCAATTGTTGGTTTTTGAAAGAAAAGAAATGCAGGAAAACAACAAATGAAGAAAAGTTGAAGAATAAAATTTTATTGCACTAGAGAATGTCATACTATTGAGTATTGACTAAAAAAGACATGTATTTAGAGACTAAAAACCTAACTGAAAAATAGATAACTATGTCCTATATTTTAGATTCTATCTACTACATAACAAACAATAGAAATCGAGAATGTCATATGATTGAGTATTGACTAACACAAGACATGTATTTAAAGACTAAAAATCCAACTAAAAAATAGATAACTACGTCCTATATTTCAGATTTCATCAACTTCATAAGAAACAATAGAAATCAGGTCTAACTTAATAAAATTACTGCAGTAAGAAGATCTGTTGTTCTAAGCCAAATATTCAACATATATAAAGAAAATTCCAAGATCTTCAATTTTGAACCTCCTATGTATAGCTCTTAAGGTTTTGTACTATTGTGTTGAAGCCAATTTGAGAAAGCTTGAAGCGTGTTTGTGTCAGCTGGGTGATGCTTCTGTGTAAACTCAAGGAGGGTAGGCCATGTGAAGTCGGGATAAATTCGAGGGTTATTGGAGTCCACCAATTCAGTTGGTGACCTCACCACCTTATCTTTGTTTGGACAAAGAAAGAAAACAAGTGATTTCCTAGGACTATAGTTGTTTACCACTGCTCTATGCAAGCAACTTTTGAATATTCCATTTGATAGCGCCTACAAAAAGGCAAACACCAAATTTGTTATAACCCCACTTGATCAATTAAGCGAAAGACATCATATTCATGTTGTACATATGTCCTAAGCCCTCATCATGTTTACCATTGCATATTATGTGAAAATCTCCTATATTATTTGTCTAATAAATATATATTGCTTGTCTAATTGTCTCTATTTATATGCAGTACATTAGCTTATTATATAATTCTAACATGTAAATTTGCTTACCATAAATGTGTCGCCTATGTTAACCAAAAAGGCATTGGAATTTGGATTGATGGAATGCCATTCGTTATCCACAAAAACTTGAAGTCCGCTAACACAATCTTGATGGAGAATGGTTAATGATGTTGGATCATAATGAGGCCATGTTCCTAAGGTGAGCTCTGGATTCTGACATGGCGGATAGTAGTTGATTCTCATTATGGATTCATTGTCTTTGAAATAATCTTTAAAGTGGTTCTTCTGTACGCCTAGACTCATTCCTAAGAGCTCCATGATACTAAGAGAAAGTGTGCTCATGGAATTGCAATATTCTTGATAAACATTCCTGTGTAATTAAAGGGGGAAAAAGTTAATTTATTTACAAAACTGAAAAAAATAGAAAAATAGATACTCCTTCGATTTCAATTTGGACCAGAATGCCCAACTTTGTGGTTTTAAATATGTCATGTGAAAAGTTGAAATTATAGAGTTTCAAAAAAGAAGAAGAAAAAAAGAACAATTTTTAGAAACTGACTAAAAAGAGAAGTAATGCTCTCTCTGTTCCTTTTTATTTGTCATACAGATTAAAAATACTTGTTCCAAAATAGTTGTAATTTAAAATATAAAGAGAGAAGTAATAATTCTTTTCAAACTTTGTCCTTAACATTAATTATTCTAGAATTAAGAGGCACATATGTAGATAAAGATCAAACATATAATAAGGGATATATTGGTCTAACAACACTCCTTATTAATTTTTTCTTAAGGGTTGTGCCAAACCTTATCATGACAATTAGAAAAAGAACAGAGGGAGTATAAGAAAAAAAAATGAAACATAGCAGAGGTATAAGAATTTTTTTTTGAAACATAGCAGAGGTAGTCAGTTGTCCTTACCCAAGATTGTTAAAACTTTCACCCATTGTCCTTTGGAAATACTCTTCAACTATATGCGATGAGTCTTCTTTAGCAGAGTATTGAAAAGAGAGTGTCTCTTTCCAAGGCAACTTTGACAGAAACATTCCAGTAAAGCTGCTAGCATAGCCACAATGCTCACCAATTTTTCTCTCAGCTTTTTGCTTTTCAGAGAGAGGCAAGTTAAAGAACATGTCCATATTACGATGGGCGTTGGAGATGAGATTAACATCAACTCCATGGTTCACTACAAGGAAGAAACCGTGACTCCTGCACGCTTCACCAACAAGCCTAGATGCTTGTTGTGCCGTGGCAGGGTCACCAGAAAAGAAACCCCCTAAGTCGATAAGGGGAACCAGAAGTTCTTGTGCTATAGCACAATCCTTCTCGTTGTGTTTCATTTGGGATCCATCAAAAATTAATGGATTTTTCTCATCTACCATAGATAATTTATCATTTGTGATTATACTATCTTTGGCCATTGAATGGAAGGGTTTGTTTTTTCTCTCTTGTGCAATGAGTCACAAGTGAATATGAAGTAGTAAGAGTGAATTGTCAGGAGCCAAAGTGAAGCATTATATAGGGTTTAATGATGCTTCCATTTGGGTAGAAGTCCACATGTTGTTTGTTTTTTCTATTGTTTATCTGAGAGTTTATTACTGTATTAGAGATATGTTTGACCATAAATTTTGAAAATAATTATTACTATAGATATGTTTGACCATATATTTAGAAAATTTATTAATGTATTAAAGATATGTTTACCATAAATTTTGAAAATTTATTGTTAAAGATATATTTGACCATTGATTTTGAAAATTTATTACTATATTAAAGATATGTTTGGCCATAATTTTTTAAAATTTATCATTAAAGATATGTTTGACCATAGATTTAGAAAATTTATTACTGTATTAAAGATATGTTTGACCATATATTATAAAATTTTATTACTATTAAAGATATGTTTGACCATAGATTTAGAAAATTTATTATTGTATTAAAGATATGTTTGACCATAGTTATTAACAATTTATTATTAAAGATAAGTTCGATCATAGACTTTGAAAATTTTCTTCAAAAGATTTCCAAGTAATAGTTTGCTGAGAAGGGCTTAATAATGCTTTAAATTGGGGTATAGGTCTATTACAAAATATACATAGACATATCTACCCATATTATTCATAGAATAATTATGGATAGAGATAGTTAAGGATTTTTTCTAATTTAGTTTCCTTAGATAGATATCCTTATACACCTACAAATAACTCTTATTCTTAAAATAGTACTACAAGGAAATAGATCCATTGACTCTTTACATTTTATATGGTACTCTGTCTAAAATACTTGTCAACTATTGAGTTTACACACTTATTAAGAAACTATAAATAGAAGGGTAATTTTACTATATCACCCTTTGAATATTATAAATACAATGTTTTGAAAAATGTAAAAGTGAAATAAATATAATTAATGATAAGAGTAAATTATGAACTAAATGTAAAATTATCCATTGATTTCATAAAGTGGACATGTATTGTTGGACATTTCAAAATAGTATAGTGGACAACTATTGTTGGGCAAATGGAGTATCACTTATCAGAGTAGGTCCATCCCCATTTGGGCTCCTGTTCCACGGTCTAATTGGGCATGGGCGTGAAGAGAGGTGTTAGAGTGGTTAAAGTCCCACATTGAATGGGAATTGGCTAGTAGTCTCTTTATATGGACTTGGACATTCTTCTCCTCATGAGCTAGCTTATGGGGTTGAGTTATTCCCACTAGCATTAGTCGGTCAGGATCAACGTGTATTTTCGAAATGAGCAAGTTTCCTTTATTCACAAAACTTATATGTCATTCAGAAGTTATTGATACTTGATGTAATGACGGAGGCTGCACATGAGCTTTAAACAATGGTCCAATGCCATGGTATCATCTATGGACGATCAAGCATGGTTCATGCCATAGGACTTGATTTCTACTCATCCCACCTCTGTGGTGGCTGGGAACTTCATATTGTTGAATCTGATACCGATTTGGAGTTTTACATTGTAAGTTGAATGAGCTAAATGCCCCATCTATGACTTCACCGCGATCCTGTTCTGTTTGTTTGATGCATGCCTATTACTCTGTACATTGTTAGCTCACTATGTCATAGACACCGGTAGCACCTTCCTTACTTATTAATGATTACACTTTGCTTAGCTTGTTCAGATAAACTCTTCTTTTTGCTTAATATCTTTGGGTATATGCTGCAACTGATATATCCTACGTGTGGTTGCAACATATACCCATGGATCATTTGTTTTCTGGTCTTTTAATCTTTATTTTCCAGTTTTCGTATTCTAGTATAATAAGATGTTTGAGTTTTCTTCTCTGCTTTACATAGGTGGTTCTACTACTAATTTTTCAGCTGGCTATGACTTGCTTCCAACTCTATGTCGAGATGGCACTGCAGACTTCTCGAGCACTTGAATCACCAGAAATCTTACACCTATTAAATAAGAGCATCAAAATGGATTACAACTTGAAAGAAGCACATATAAGTTATTGTTCGCTAATATGACGGAAGTAAGTAAGTTCTTGACTTATTAATTCATGAATAAATATGCCAACAATCATGAATCTTCATATTTTTTCACTCATCTGCAACTTTGACAATCTTTTTGCCTATATTGTCGCCATTGAATAGTCCAATAAAAGCAGAGGGAATGCTTTCAACGCCTCGTGAGACATCTTCAATGGTCTTGAGTTTTCCACCTAGGAGGTACTCAACTGTTTTCGGCAAGAATTCAGCATCACATTCATGAGATAAACTGCAAGGAATCCGTGGATGGTAATCCTTTTGTAGACTATATCCAACATCTCCGGAGCAGCTCGTGTACTAGCATTCGTGTACTCAGAAATAATCCCACAAACAGCTACTCTGCCGAATGAGTTCATGTTTGCCACTGCTGCTGCTAACATCCTGCCTCTCACGTTGTCGAATTAGACATCAATCCCTTGAGGGAAACAACTTTTCAGAACTGATTTAAGGTCAATTTGTTGTTTATAATTAAATGCATCGTCGTATCCAAGTATCTCCTTAAGAAAATTTACCTTTTCTTGACTACCAGCATAGCAACAACATAACATCCATGTAATTTAGCATACTGTCTTGCTAAATGCCCTATCGAATCTGAAGCAGCAGACACAAAAACTTTCTCCCCTAGCTTCGATTTACACACTTCGACGAATTCACCATAGGCAGTTGGTCCTCTAAATTCAAAAACTCTGACATGATAAGACAACGGAAAGCCCATATTAGGATCCGACTTATTCAACAATGAACCTTCCTTTATTATACTATACTCTCCCCAGGTAAGTAGCCCTGCTACGAAATCATCTTTTTTGAACTCAGGTCGATGAGAGAACAACACACTTCCTACACCATAACTTTCAATGGACTCACCAAGAGTAATGGCAGTTGCAAAACTTATGGCTCCTTGTGACGAACTTTGGATCTTCATTCGATTTATCTGATACGGATCGATTGACACATGATAACCAGGTTTTGGGGGCGTTTTTATGAAATTGGCTAGGTTTTCCGCTCTTATGCTATTATTCTTTTAGTTTATGCAATTCTTTAATATTACTGGGTTTGAGGCTGACTTGTCTTGGTGGGATAGATGAGTGCTATCACGTCCATTTCAGGGTCATGACATTCTCTCTCCTTTCCGTATAACAATAAATTTTTTATTGTAAGTATACTTTCTCTACTCTTATTTTAATTATATGTTTTAATATTTGAAGTTGAAAGTTTTGTTCTTCCGTTGTTCTTTCTCTTCGCTTTTAAATTTCTTTTAAGTACTATTCATATTTTTAGTTTTAACATTTAATGTTAATGTGTCTATCACATTTTGATCATTAATGTCTATGGAATAATTGGGATAACAATTAAAGTATATGGATAATAGTTGTAGCATTTACTACTTTTTGCCTATCCTTGCGGATTCAACATATTTTTGTTGCCGGTTTCATCATTATATGAGGAATCAGTATCTAATAACTCCAATATTTATTTTGATTTGTATCAGTATTGAGATTTAATAAGGCTTCTTCGAGCCTTCTTTTAAATTTTTCTTTGGAGAGCTTGGAATCCTTCTGTGAATTTGGTATTAACTTATCATTGCGGACTGCTGGCGCCTATCCTTTAATTCTAATAGTCTTGCTTAGATACTTGAGTCTTTCAAATTCATGAATGTCGAAGAACCAACTAATAATATAAGAAATCCTTTTGGCAATAAAAAAGGTGCATAATTTAATATCTTCTTATAAGGTAGAGATATTATGCTCCACCTGAAATTTATTAAACTATGGTCTACACGATTATTCTCCGCAATAGAGAAAAACTTAAAATAAATTGTAAATTTTGGAAAGCACACATACACAATGATGGAATTGATTTTATTAATGATTTTATGATAACCAAGGATGTAAATGATATAATATTAGGTATTCGTTTCATCACCCAAAGAAAACCCTATACTACCAAATTAGACGACATCAACACCATTATTTAACGAAAGAATCTTATGTTCCCCTACCTAAACAATATGTAAAAAGATGAAAATAAATACATAAAATATGAAACTATCTTTAGGATAATTTTACTTTCACAACAAAAAAATTATTTAATAAAAACTATTCAGCCTTGTATTCCACCTAGAATTTGCTTGGCCTTCTTTGTCATAGCTCTAGGTGTTACCAAATTTCAAAATAATTTCATAAACAATGACTACAACGCAGCCCAATATATATTTTACAAGGGATTCATCTAAAAAAAAATATTTTCCAGATGGAAAACCTTATTATCCAGCTGTACTTTTAAAATAAAGGGAGGAAATAATTCCCTCTGAAAATTTTGACAAAAGAATTTTTAGGGAAATAATGAGACTAGGGACCCTAGTAGTTGCACCAAGCCTAACATACATAAAATTGTACCAGGTTCCTTATAATCATACCAATTATATGTCTGGGGTCGATGAGCTTTCAATAGGAGAATGGGGTATGTGGATTATGTATAAACCATTCAAAGGGGATTAAAATTCGAGTATTGTATACTATATAGATAATTTTTCTCAATTATATGCTCATTTTTTACTAAATCTATATCCTTTAAGATAAATTCATAATACCTCTATGTTTTAAGGGGATCGACTGTCATGACCCAAAGTACACCCTATGTGTGACATGACGCATAAGACCCCGACATGCCTTACACAAGCTACTTGACATAAATATACACATAGTAATAGACAAAAGCAAAGAATTTTATATCAAATAAAGAGTTTGACATTTCAAAGCGGAAGTCTAACATAGTCTTGACAAGCCTTTTTACAACATCAAAGAAGTGGTCGGGATGTAACCCGTATACCACGTACAATATCCAAAAATAAATGACATAAGAAAGCAATAAAGGTGACATGGTCCTCCGAGTATGAGGACTCACCAAGTCTTCAAATCTCTAGAGTGATCATGTTGCCACGAATGAAGGGAGAGGAGTCATCAAGCCCTACATTGGTGAAATAATTCAGGCACAAATATGCATTAGTACATTTAATGTACTATGTATGAGGGATATGCTTTAAAATGTAAAACATGAACATAATACCCTTGAGTTGGTAAGCCGCCAACTCCATTTTCTCAACCGTAGACAATACCATGATACCTACTATCTTGTAAACCTCATCAGTAAACTCTTTTAGGATCCTCATTAAGCTTAGAACCATGGAATTTCAGAGGATTCATCCTAGTGAAGTCCCTTATCCTTGCCGTTGTCGTACCAACATTTGGGTTCATGGGAGAATTAGCCTCTCTATTGGCTTGGGCCGTTATAGCTTGATCCAACACTTGGAAAGTAGCTCAAAAGTCACTTTCTCGGATAAAGGATCAACCAAAACTTGAGGAAACTCGGGCTCCATATTTTCGTTACCCCCACTCCTTCTCACATAAGCTCTTCGAGGGGCCATATCTTTAAAGGGATCAAACACAATTTAGGAGAAAGATCATTATAAAGATAGACTCTATCGCACAACTTTAGGGTAATGAAAGAAGCAAAGAGTCCTAAATGTATTGTAGCCTTCTATTCATAAATGTGGTGCTCTTCATACTTATGAACAAGACTCTAGTCAACACGACTTGTTAGATATCCTAGTATCTTTTCTAAAACCTTGTGCTCTGAATACCAAGTTTGTCACGACCCAAAGTACACCCTAGGTGTGACAAGCTGCATAAGACCTGGAGAGGCCCTACAAAAGCCACTTGAAAAACATGTACAAATAGTAATTGATAAAATTAAAGCATTTTATATCAAATAAAGAGTTTGACATTTCAAAGTAGAAATCTAACATAGTCTTGTAACACCTCAGATTCGAGAAAAGCTAGAAAGGGGTCAACCGGGCAAGTGCCCAAAAGTGGACCATGGAACCCTCCATGGAGCCCTAGATGGGTCGTGAAGGGGAGCACAGTTTGTTGATGGGCTTGTGAGGTCTTACAGAACCTGCCCCAGACAAGTTCCACCTTGACGGATGGCCAGACGACCCATGGTGGTGTTGATAGGTCGTCAAAGTGGTTGTCAAATAGGTCAAATCAGAAGAGGTTCTTCCCTAGTCACAAGACCATGGGGTCAGAACGGCCCATGAAGCCCCACATGGACCGTGAGATTGTCCATGAAAGGGATTTATAAGACTTAGAGTTTTGGGTCAACTTCAAACGATCATTGTTTTTAACACAAAATTAATTAGGTGGCCCCATGACCTATAAAATTAAAGATCTCTAAGTCCTCTTTCCAACGCCACAACGTTTTCCTACTAACTAGCTTGGAGTAAAAAGTTATGCCTGAAATAGTGAAGCCCTATCGAGCGGAGCATTCTTCACGACCCACTTAATGAGCTGTGGTGCTGTAGATGGCTCGTCTAGGCCTTCCCTTGAGTCAATTAAGAAGTTTTAAGTCAGAGGTTTTTGGGTCTTTCCCAATTGTTTTAACTCAATACTATGTCGTTTTACCTTCTACCCAAAGCCCTATATGATCTTTACCCCCAAAAACATTCAATTCAATTCATAGTCTCAAATTCCCAAAGGAAGATCAAGTATTCCTCTCAAATAGTTCTCTCTCTAAGGAAGAAGAAGAAGAAGTCAAGTTAGGGTTTCAAGAACAAGTCTCCAATTCACCAATTTCTTAAGGGTTTTGAACTCCTAGGTATGATAGTTTCACCTTTGGAGCTCTTTCCTCCATAGTGTTCCTAAATTCTCCAATTTTCAAGTTAGAAATCCCCAATTGAAGTTAGGGGTTTTTTCCCCATGTTATGGGTTCCTTTCAATGTTGATCCAATTGATTGTGTTATGATTTTTTATTCATGAAGTTAATTAATTGCATTTTTTTAAGTTTATTTCCCATTAACCCATGCATAATCCATGATTTTGATTATAAACCATGAAAAATGAATTTATGAAGATATGTATGTCCTTTTAATAAGATTGATGTAAATGAAGTTGAGGATGCATTTTTTTAAAAACATGATGAAGCTTATGAATAATTGAAAATAATGCATGTTTATGACTAAATAAGCTTATAGATGAAGAAAACTATATGCTCTATGAAGCTTGGCCACATGACATTAATGACATCTAGACTTGCCCTCAATGCTTTTCAGGCTTTTTTCCTAAATTGGGTCTTGATTAGTATGGTATCTGGATATGCCATCAATGATTATAGATCACGATTTAAAAACTATTTCCATTAGTAGTAGGGCATTTCTATCATGAAGTGAATGACTATGGGCCTTAAAAGCTATTATGAAAAGATAATGGATGGTGAAAGGTTTTCTCACGCATGGTCTAAGAAGTAATCCTATGATACGACAAGCGGCTAATACCCATATCTCAATGATAAGACAAGTTAAGATTAATGATTATTCCGTAGGATATATGCTTAGAACTGAGAGGATAATGAGATGGAAGACCTCCCATAGGATGATTGTCTTAAGATAGACGATGATTGTCTTAGATAGACATTAGCTAGTGGATCACTTAAGCTAGAAGTTCATGGTCCTACCTTGGCAAGTAGCCACTTATCAACCTAAGGGTATTGCTCAAGTTTGGTTCAACCAATGGAAGGAAGAGATAGCGGTAGATGAGGGTCCTCTTGATTAGGAGAAATTTAAGGTTGCATTTCTTGATAATTTATTTCCCCTTGAGATGAGGGAGGCAAAGGTACTTGAGTTCATTAACCTTTGTCAAAGGAATATGAGTGTGAAGAAGTATGCTTTGAAATTCACACAATTGTTTAAATATGCTCCAACTATGATTGCCGATCAAAGGGCAAGGATAAGTAAATTTGTGTCGGGTGCTTCCGACTTAGTGGTCAAAGAATGCCTAACCACCATTCTTGTTAAGGAGATGGATGTCTCCCATTTTATGGTTCATGCACAAAAAATAGAAGAAGAAAAGCTTAAGGGGAAAACTAGGGATTCAAAGAGGGCAAGAAAGGATAATGGTGATTTCTCACATTCAAGGTCTGATGGGGTTAATCGTTCTCAAGGTAAGGATTTGTCATTCCCCGAGCCTACACCCTGGACGTGGCCAGCACTTGAGAACCATTGTTGGCCCCAACCCAACCCTTGGCCTAGCTAAACTCTCAGTGGAAGACTTAATCATCAATAAATCAAATCAAATGTAATATTTACTAAACTTATCTCAAAGGTAAACTGATAATGTTTTAGAAATAAACATTGAACTAGCCAAAGTGGCAACTCAAGTCTCAACATAAACAACTGAAATGGAAAAGAATCATGAACTACTGTCTATCTATTTATGAAGCCTCTACTAACTGAGATTGACATCCGGAAAAGAACCACAACATCCTAATAAAAAAATGAAATGACCAAAAGTAAACAAGGGATCCTCCGGAAGCAAAGAGGCTCACCAACAACTTTGAAACTCAACTGGGTCAACGAAGCGCTGGATGCTGATCCTGGTTACCTGTATCTGCATCATAAAAGATGCAGGCGAAATGGCGTCAGTACATGGAATGTACGAGCATGTGAGGGAAAAAATAAACAAAACATAAGCTTTAATTGGAACTGAAGAAATACTTACCTCTTCTCAACTCAACTCAACCTCATTTCATTATAAAGAAATAGAAATCATGTAGTATAAAGAAAAGCTTTAAAACAGTAGATAACAACTTAGTGTATTAGAAAATATAATATAAACTCTGTTTGGATGTAAAACTACAAAATAGCAACTATTGGGAGATTCTCTAACCGACAACCATCACTATGAGCTATGTGATGGTACAATGTCTAGCCCATGCTGTGAGAACTGTCCTATACTTTGCAGGGGTATAGAACTCCTTAACTAAGTGGATCCACTATTCTATGCTAAAAAGCAATAAATGAATCACCTCAAAAGTATGACCCTTTTCTACCAACGTTCGGTACATGGTTTAGGGGGGCTGTGAGTTGTTAGAACTCTCATCCATATTGGTGCTCAATACTACTCCCAAAATATAACTTAGCTCTTTATGTTTTAAAGAAAAACATTTCCTCTTCCTCAACTTTGAGATTATACTCAAAAGGTTTCAATAAAAAGAGATAATACTGAAAATTGTTCATGAACTCTTTGGAAATCGATGTTTCCTCTCTTCTTAAATGTAAAAAGATGTGCTCTTAGGAATACTTAGTTCCCATGTATCATTTTAAAGAAACTGAACCCAGCTCTACTCTTCCTCAACTTTGTGCTCAAGTCATTTAAAACAAGTTCTAAAACAATTTGTAAAGGACTTCTTAAAATGACTCGAAGAACTCTCACGACTTGAATCCTAGCTCTACCTTGAATTTGAATTATCAATTCAAGGTTATGATCTCATGTTATGGATGATCTATCGAAATTAGATATAACTTAGAGTGAAGAAATCAATTAGAAAACATAGGTACGATTCGAGGGAACTTATATGGAAAGAAGGTTGGAAGGGTAGAGGACCTGGTGACCCTGGCGCACTGAGTGGCGCAGGGCGCTAGAACCTGAACTACAAGAGGGAGGTTAGGGAGCATTGTGTGGAGCGGCGCCCCAGGAGCCAAACTACAGACACCACTTTTTGGCACACTGCTGGAGCGGCGCGCCAGTCACAATCCCAAATTT
>NW_026020216.1:0-6495 GCF_900185275.1 Solanum verrucosum
AGAGTTTAGACCTTTGGGTTTTGTAGGGGTTTTAAATGGTATTTAGGCGTTTTAGGGTCGATTTTAGGGTTTATAGGATTTAGGAATTCCTAAGGTAAAGGTTTAGGGTTTCTTAGGGCTTTAGGGTTTTTTGGAGGGGTTTTTTTATGTTATGGGTTTTGGGTTAAGGGTTTTATCAAGGTTTGTAGGGTTTAGGGCTTTGCATTTTTAGTTTAATGATTTTTTAGGGTTTTATAGGCTTTAGAGTTTAGGGCTTACAATTTTTTTATGTGTATTTTAAGGGTGTAACATATACGATTTAGGGATTTATAGGGTTTATATATTAGAGTTTTTTAAGTTTAGCGGTTTTTGGGTTTTTAATATTTTTAAGGGTTAAGTCTTTCTTAGTGTTTAGGGTTTAGGGCTTAGGGCTTATTTGTGTATTTTAGTTTTATGGTCTACGGATTTTTAGGACTTAGGGTTTAGAGATTACGGTTTTGTAGGCGTTTTAAATTGTTTTAGAGTTTCTTTTAGAGTTTATAGGCTTTACGGTTTGTTATAGTTAAGGTTTAGGGTTTTAGGTTTAGGATTTAGGGTTGTAGGTTAGGGTTTAGGACTTATAAATATTTTATTTTTAGGGTTTTATAGTAAGGGTTTTATCTAGTTTTTTAAGGGTTTGGATTTTAAGGTTAATGGTTTTTAGGGTTTTATAGGTTTTAGAGTTTAGGGCTTAGGGTTTTATTTTGTGTTTTTTAGGGTTTCACATATACAAATTAGGGTTTCATAGGGTTAAGAGCTTAAAGTTTTTTAGGTTTAGCGGTTTTTGGGTTTCTAATGATGTTTAAAGGTTAAGTGATTCTTAGGGTTTAGGGTTTAAGGCTTAGGGTTTATTTGTGTATTTTAGTTTAGGGTTTATGGATTTTTAGGATTGAAGGTTTAGAGATTTGGGTTTTGTAGGGGTTTTAAATGGGTTTTAGGGTTTATAGGAATTAGGGTTTCATAAAGTTTAGGATTTAGGGTTATAGGTTTTGGATTTAGGGTTTTAGGTTAGGGTATTGGGTTTAGGGATTTGTGTTTTTGTTGGTTTAGAGTTTTAGGTTAAGGTTTCTAACTAGGGTTTTACTGTTTAAGGCACCGGGTAGATTAATGTTTTTTAGTATTTTATATGTTTAGGGTTTAGGGCTACGGTTTTTTTTGTATTTTTAGGGTTTATCGTATACGATTTACAGCTTTATAGAGTTTAGAGCTTAGAGTTTTTTAGATTTAGGGGTTTTTGAGTTTTTTAGGGTTAAGTGTTTTTTAGAATTTAGGGTTTTGGGCTTAGGGTTTTGTTATGTAGCTATGGTTTACGGTTTACAGATTTTTAGAATTCAGGGTTTAGAGCTTTGGGTTTTGTTGGGGTTTTAAATGGTAATCAGGATTTTTAGGGTCGATTTTAGGGTTTATAGGATTTATGGTTTCCTAAGGTTAAGGGTCTAGGGTTTCTTAATGCTTTAGGTTTATGATTTAGGGTTTTCAGAGGGTTTTTTTTAGGTTATGGGTTTTGGGTTAACGGTTTCATCAATGTTTTTAGGGTTTAGGACTTTGGATTTTTATTTTAATGATTTTTAGGGTTTTATAGGTTTTAGAGTTTAGGGTTTAGAGTTTAGGGTTTAAGGCTTATTGGTTATTTGTGGTATTTTAGTTTTAGGGTTACGAATTTTTAGGATTTAGGGTTTAGAGATTAAGGTTTTGTACGGGCTCTAAATGGGTTTTAGGGTTTTTTAGGGTTTATAGGATATAGGGTTTCTTAAAGTTTAGGATTTAGGGGTATAGTTTTTGGATTTAGGGTTTTAGGTTAGGTTTTTAGGGTTTAGGGATTAATGTTTTTGTAGGTTTAGGCATTGAGGTTAAGGTTTTTATCTAGTTTTTTTACGGTTTAGGGCTCTAGTTAGGTTAATATTTTTTAGGATTTTATAGGTTTAGGGTTTAACGCTAAGGTTTTTCTGTGTTTTTAGGGTTTTAACATATATGATTTAGGGCTTTATAGGGTTTTAGACCTTAGAGTTTTTTAGATTTAGGGGTTCTTGAGTTTTTTTTTTTTTTAGGGTTTTTTAGAGTTTAGGGTTTTGGGCTTTGAGTTTTGTTGGTGTAGCTATGGTTTACAGTTTACATATTTTTAGAATTTAGGGTTTAGAGCTTTAGGGATTCGTAGGGTTTTAAATGGTATTTAGGGTCGATTTTAGGGTTTATAGGATTTAAGGTTTCCTAAGGTTAAGGGTTTAGGGTTTCTTAGGGCTTTATGTTTAGGATTTAGGGTTTTCGTAGGTTTTTTTTAGGTTATGGGTTTTGGGTTAAGGGTTTTATCAAGGTTTTTAAGGTTTAGGCTTTGGATTTTTAGTTTAACGCTTTTTAGTGTTTTATAGGATTTAGAGTTTAGGGTTTAGAATTTTTTTTATGTGTATTTTTAGGGATTAGCGTATACGATTTAGGGCATTATCAGGTTTACATATTAGAGTTTTTTAGGTTTAGTGGTTTTTTTAAGTTTTTAAAGGTTTGAGTGTTTCTAGTGTTTAGGGTTTAGGACTTAGAGTTTATTTGTGCATTTTATTTTTATGGTCTACGAATTTTTAGGATTTAGGGTTTAGAGATTAGGGTTTTGTAGGCGTTTTAAATTGTTTTTAGAGTTTCTTTTAGGGTTTATAGGCTTTTCGATTTCTTATAGTTTAGGGTTTAGGGTTTTAGGTTTAGGATTTAGGGTTTTAGGTTTAGGATTTAGGGTTTTAGATTAGGGTTTAGGGTTTAGTTTTAGAAATATTTTATGTTTAGGGTTTTATAGTATGGGTTTTATCGAGCTTTTAATGGTTTAGGGCTTTGGATTTTTAAGGTTAATGCTTTTTAGGGTTTTTATAGGTTTTAGAGTTTAGAGATTAGGGTTTTATTTTGTATTTTTTATGGTTTAACATATACAAATTAGGGTTTCATAACGATAAGAGCTTAAAGTTTTTTAGGTCTAGCTGTTTTTGGGTTTTTAATGGTTAAGTGTTTCTTAGAGTTTAGGGTGTAACGCTTAGAGTTTATTTGTGTATTTTAGTTTTAAGGTTTATGATTTTTAGGATTTAGGGTTTAGAGATTAGGGTTTTGTTGTGGTTTCAAATGGGTTTTAAGGTTTCTTTAGGGTTTATAGGATTTGGGGTTTCTTAAAGTTTAGGATTTAGGGTTATAAGTTTTGGATTTGGGGTTTTAGGTTAGGGTTTAGGGATTAGTGTTTTTGTAGGTTTAGGGTTTTGGGTTAAGGTTTTTATCTAAGTTTTTTACGGTTTAGTGCTCTAGGTAGGTTATTATTTTTTAGGATTTTAAGGTTAAGGGTTCAGGGCTAAGGTTTTTTTTGTGTTTTTAGGGTTTAACATATACGATTTAGGGCTAGATAGGGTTTAGAGCTTAGAGTTTTTTAGATTGAGCGGTTCTTGAATATTTTAGGGTTAAGTGTTTCTTAGGGTTTTGTGGTTTAGCTATGGTTTACAGTTTACAGATTTTATAATTCAGAGTTTAGAACTTTGGGTTTTGTAGGGGTTTTAAATGGTATTTAGGGTTTTTAGGGTCGATTTTCGGGTTTCCTAAGGTTAAAGGTTAAGGGTTTCGTATGGATTTAGGGTTTTTGGAGGTATTTTTTTAGGGTTTGGGTTTTGGGTTAAATGTTTTATCAAGGTTATTAGGGTTTAGGGCTTTGGATTTTTAGTTTAATGCTTTTTAGGGTTTTATAGGTTTTAGAATTTAAGGCTTAGAATTTTTTTATGTGTATTTTTAGGATTTAGCTTATACGATTTAGGGGTTTATAGGGTTTATATATTAGTGTTTTTTAGGATTAGCGGTTTTTGGGTTTTTAAGGTTTTTAAAGGTTAAGTCTTTCTTAGTGTTTAGGGTTTAGGGCTTAGGGTATATTTGTGTATTTTAGTTTTATGCTCTATGCATTTTTAGGACTTAGGGTTTAGAGTTCACTATTTTGTAGGCGTTTTAAATTATTTTTAGATTTTCTGTTAGGGTTTATAGGCTTTACGGTTGCTTATAGTTTAGGGTTTAGGGTTTTAGGTTTAGGATTTATGGTTTTAGGTTAGGGTTTAGGTCTTAGAAATATTTTATGTTTAGCATTTTACAGTAAGGGTTTTATCTAGGTTTTAAGGGTTTAAGGCTTTGGATTTTTAAAGTTAATGCTATAGGGTTTTATAGGTTTTGAAGTTTAGGGCTTAGGGTTTTATTTTGTTGTTTTTTAGGGTGTAACATATATGAATTAGGGTTTCATAAGGTTGAGAGCTTAACGTTTTTTAGGTTTAGTAGTTTTTGGGTTTTTAAAGGTTAATTGTTTCTTAGGGTTTAGGGTTTAAGGCTTAGTCTTTATTTGTGTATTTTAGTTTTAGGATATACGGATTTTTTTTTATTTAGGGTTTAGAGATTAGGATTTTGTAGAGGCTTTAAATGGGTTTCTGGGTTTCTTTAGGGTTTATAGGATTTAGGGTTTTTTAAAGTTTAGGATTTAGGGTTTATGTTTAAGATTTAGGGTTTTAGGTTAGGGTTTAGGGTTTAGGGATTACTATTTTTGTAGGTTTAGGGTTTGAGGTTAAGGTTTTTATCTAGGTTTTTACGGTTTAGGGCTCTAGGTAGGTTAATATTTTTTAGGATTTTATTGGTTTAGAGTTTAGCGCTAAGCTTTTTTTTTTATGTTTTTAGGGTTTAATATATACGATTTAGGGCTTTATAGGGTTTAGAGCTTAGAGACTTTTAGATTTAGGGGTTCTTGAGTTTTTTTGGGTTCAGTGTTTCTTAGGGTTTTGTTGTGTAGCTATGGTTTACGGTTTACAAATTTTTAGAATTTAGAGTTTAGACCTTTGGGTTTTGTAGGGGTTTTAAATGGTATTTAGGGTTTTCAGGGTCTATTTTAGGGTTTATAGGATTTAGGGTTTCTTGAGGTTAAGGGTTTAGGGCTTTGGATTTTAGTTTAATGTTTTTTACTGTTTTATAGGTTTTAGAGTTTAGGGCTTAGAGTTTTTAGGTTTAGTGATTTTTTAAAGGTTTTTCAGGGTTAAGTGTTTCGTAGTGTTTAGGGTGTAGGGTTTAGGGTTTATTTGTGTGTTTTAGTTTTATGGTCTACGGATTTTTAGGACTTAGGGTTTAGAGATTATGGTTTTGTAGGCGTTTGAAATTGTTATTAGAGTTTTTTTTAGGGTTTATAGGCTTTACAGTTTCTTATAGATTAGGGTTTAGGGTTTTAGGTTTAGGATTTAGTAATTTAGGTTAGGGTTTAGGGTTTAGGTCTTAGAAATATTTTATGTTTAGTGTTTTATCGTAAGGGTTTTATCTAGTTTTTAAGGTTTTAGGGCTTTGGATTTTTAAGGTTAATGCTTTTTAGGGTTTTAAACGGTTTATAGTTTAGGGTTTTATTTTATGTTTTTTAGGGTTTAACATATACGAAATAGGGATTCATAGGGTTAAGAGCTTAAAGTTTTTTAGGTTTAGCTATTTTTAGGTTTTTAAGGATTTTTAGAGGTTTAGGGTTTAAGGCTTAGGGTTTATTTGTGTATTTTAGTTTTAGGGTTTATGGATTTTTAGGATTTAGTGTTTTGAGATTAGGGTTTTTTAGGTGTTTTAAATGGGTTTTACGGTATCTTTAGGGTTCATAGGATTTAGGGTTTCTTAAAGTTAAGGATTTAGGGGTATAGGTTTAGGATTTAGGGTTTTAGGTTAGGGTATAGGGTTTAGGGATTAGTGTTTTTGTAGGTTTAGGGTTTTTGGTTAAGGTTTTTATATAGGTATTTACGGTTTAGGGTTCTCGGTAGGTTAATTTTTTTAGGATTTTATTGGTTTAGGGCTTAGGGCAATGGTTTTTTTTGTGTTTTTAGGGTTTAACATATACGATTCAGGGCTTTATAGGGTTTAGAGCTTAGAGTTTTTTGGATTTAGGGGTTCTTGAGTTATTTAGGGTTAAGTGTTTCTTAGGGTTTTTTAGAGTTCAGGGTTTTGGGCTTAGGGTTTTGTTGTGTAGCTATGGTTTACGGTTTACAGATTTTTAGAATTTAGAGTTTAGACCTTTGGGTTTTGTAGGGGTTTTAAATGGTATTTAGTGTTTTTAGGGTCGATTTTAGGGTTTATTGGATTTAGGGTTTCCTAAGGTTAAGGGTTTAGGGTTTCTTAGGGCTTTAGGTTTAGGATTTAGGGTTTTCAAAGGGGTTTTTTTAGGTTATGGGTTTTGGGTTAAGGGTTTTATCAAGGTTTAGGGCTTTGGATTTTTAGGGTTTTATAGGCTTTAGAGTTTAGGGCTTAGAATTTTTTTATGTGTATTTTTAGAGATTAGCATATACGATTTAGGGTTTAGGGTTTAGGGCTTAGGGTTTATATGTGTATTTTAGTTTTCTGGTCTATGGATTCTTAGGACTTAGGGGTTAGAGATGACGATTTTGTAGGCGTTTTAAATTGTTTTTATAGTTTCTTTTGGGTTTATAGGTTCTACGGTTTCTTATAGTTTAGGGTTTAGGGTTTTAGGTT